>NW_028327175.1:29244419-29551484 GCF_987537825.1 Furipterus horrens
GCTGATCTTGAGCAACTTGCTTTTACCTTTGTGTGTCTGAATTTTGACACCTGTAAACTGCTGAAAATAATAGCACTCACAGTTGCTTTATGGGGATTTTGTGGCCATGATAAGAAGCTCTTGTCAAAGGAATATAAGTGGAATATAAGTGGAAGTCTGTATGGCAGCTTCTAGTAGTCTGCTTTGGGGTTTCTTTTTGCTTTTCCCTGGATCCAAGACCCCTATCTTCTCCTCTACATGTTGTTCCTCTGATTCACTCTTCCACACTGTAGGTGGCTGAATGATGTCCCCAAAGTTATCCAAGTCCCAACCTCTGAATATGTGAATGTTAACTCATGTGTAAAAAGAGTTTTGCAGATTTGATTGAATTAAGGATCTTGAGATATGGAAATTAGTTTGGATTTATCCATATGGGCCCAAGGTAATTATTACAAGGCTCCTTGTAAAAGGACCAAGGAGATGTGATGATGGAAGCAAGAGGCTGGAGTGATGTGAAGAGGTCGCAAGATGCAGAATGCAGGGAGACACCAGAATGACTTTCCCCTTGAGCCTCTAGAAGGAACCAGCCCTGCTGACACACCGACTTTAACCCAGTGAAATGGTCTCAGACTTTTGGCCTCCAGCACTGTACGAGAACAAATGTGTGTTGTTTTAAGCCTCGTTTTCGGTCATTTGTTACGGTGGCCACAGACACACTAATACGCATACTTTGCCGAGGTATGGCACATTCAAGGAATAAATAAGCTGCGAGGCAATATATCAAAGCACAACAGAGTCCTGGCAAAGCTGTCCTTATTAATCCTTCCACAAAGAGCTCTGGAGCACTGACTGTGGTGACCAGGTGCTCTGGTTCAGAAATGATTGTGACAAACACATCCTTGTCAGAAATCATCCATAAAGTACACCGGTAACTGCTGCACAAGGAAACAAAAGTGGCCACAGAAAGAAAAATTGTTCAGAATAGAAAAGCACATCCATTCAAAATGACAAAGGGATCCCTTAAAGAGATGACCTATGACTCAGTCTTTGAAATAAGGGATCGAAACCTTTGTTTATATAAAACAGAGCTACTCTGACTAACAAATATTACATATATCTTTACAAAGGAGAAACTTAAAAGCTCTTTCCTCCCAAATGATGCACCTAATCTGTTGCCCAAATTCAGGGCTGAGCAGCCAGTCACCACTGGGCTTTGCACACCTGGAGTTCTGCCTTCAGCAGCCTTTCCTGGGTATTCTGGCCCAGGTAGGTGGATAGGTATGAAGTTCTTAATACTTGAAACTTCATCCACAGAATATATGTTTCTTCAACAAGCATCGGAAGAAATCAGCAAATGTTGAAGACAGAAAAATATCAGACATGCAGAAAAAAAATTCTACTCTGAAGATGATGTATCAGGAGGTACAGACAGGAAGAGAGATGCTTGTAGAGGCAGAGCAGTTGCACAAAGAAGGAATTACTAGACATGTTAGAGTTAACAGTTCAGGGATTGCAGTTACTGTTGTCAGCCATACCATAGCAGTGTGTCTCCACATTCTCCTGAATGTGCTTCCTTCCAGAAGGCTTCATAACACCCATTGTAGGAATGACTGTCACCAGGCCCTCCCAATCCCTCCTGTCTGGCTGGCAGAACTCCAACTACAGAGCCCAGACAGCTCACATTTCATCTTCTGTTGTTGGAGTGGCCCCTAAGCCCAGCTCTTTTAATGGGAACTATGGGGACGCCACGGTGGGACTTCTGGAAAGGAAAAAATATCTAATCACTAGGAGCATCTCTCTTTGCCAATCTTGCTGCTTCCTGCCGCTCATGTGATCACCTGAGAGGTGATGCCTTGAATTGTGGCAGCTACTCTAGAACTCGAGGGGAAAGAGACCAAGAACCATGGAGATGCTGATCACCAGCCCCAATCCTGTCACTATGGAAAAGTTGATGCCTTGGGGACCATCATCTGCCCTTGGCTTGGGGTTAAGTAACAATGTGTCCTTAGGTTTAAGCCACTGTTCCTTGGGTTTGGTGTTCCTTGCATTTGACTGTATCCTAATTGCTGTGGTCCCACTTGAAGAGCATTTGAATTGTTTTAGCACTTGAACGTGAGCAGGCCCTCCAACTTTTGGTAGGAAATTGCACTGAAGCAGTAAGTATTATCACTGACTGGGTTCTTCTGTGCCATTGCTTTCGAGAGAAATGGAGAGCATTTACAGAATAATAAACTAGTATTATAATTTAATTTCCAAAATCTCAATCAAAATCATTCTTCCACTTGATTTCAAAGAGTTATTCAGATAAAATCTCATTTTAATAAAGCCAACACTAATTCATTAGTGGGTGGTTATTTATTAACATGTTCAGTAGTTGTTATTTTCTCCTTTGAATTTCTTTAGTTCTTGAAATAAGTTAATAATTTTACTCAGAATTGGCATGGCCAAGATGATCTTATTATAAATAATTAAAAATAAGTAATTACAATACAGCTTTGGAGAAGACTGCATTTAAAAAAATACTCACAAATCTCTGTGCTTCCTTCAGGCAGTCTAAGGACAAGAGATGAAAAATTTGGAAAAAAGACATTGAGATAGATGGATCTTGTTTAGCACAAGTGTGAATTCACTTTGAAGACCATTGACACGATACCCTATTGGTAAGTACATGAGCTATTATCTTCTAGGGTTTTAAAAGTTTCTTTTAGGTCTTGGCATAAGTAATGCATATTTCAAGGACTGCATTTTTCATTTTTTTCTAAAGCAGAGTTGATATATAGGCCAGAAATAATAACTAGTATGCTTGAGGTTAAATTGACTAATTGGCCTCTTAACATTGCAATATTTCTATTCTTAAAACATCACTTATAAAAAAGTAAAACATGCCCTAGTTGGTGTGGTTAGTTGCTTGGAACTTGTCCATAACCCAAAGGTTACAGATTCCTGATGAAAGCACATACCTAGGTTGTGGGTTTGATTCCCAGTCTGGGTGCGTACTAGAGGCAACCAATTGATGCTTCTCTCTTGCATTGATGTTTCTCTCCCTTCCTCTCCCTCTCTTCATTCCTCTCTCTCTAAAAAGCAACAAACCGCATGTCCTTGAGTGAGAATAAAAAATAATAATAAATAATAAAAATAAATTATTGGCCTTTATCTCAGTTGTTTTAGATACTATATTAAAAACCATAGCTGATTCCAATGGGCAGCTGTGGCTGGACATCATTTCAAGGTCTTACATCTGCATGGGGTCAGCCAACAGATAAAGCCCTGGTGCAGCCGGGGTAGTGCCAGTTAGAGATATGCTCTGCATCATCCTCCATAAGCCTGATTTGATGCACTATTAACTAAAAAGCAGCTGCATGATAAAGTGGAGCTGAGAAGGGTCTGAAGCCCTCAGATGAAATGAGTGACATTGCCCGATTATGACTTAGTCTTCAGAAATGCTTTTTCAAAAAAGCAAAAGAAAAACAGATTTATATTTTCCCTCTTAAATATACAAATAGCAAGTTTCTTACATTGGGTACATACAAAATGAAAAAAAAATTGTGTCCATTTAGTGTTTGTAATATTTCAGTTTATATTGTAAGAGCATATATGTAAATTGATTCTGCACTAATTTTAGTTGTGAGGATTAAAATTACATATATATTATATACATAGTGTCTTTAAAATAATTAAAAAATTAAAAACATTTTAATTGCAAGGAGGGTGTATTTTTAAAGTAAAATGAGTCTGCAACATGGGGGCACAGAGTTTGAATGAGCAGAGTTACTCAAATTTGCTATTCAGACTTCTTTTCTATTGAACTTGTATGGGAAAATCAGAACCAGATGGCTTTTTGAAGGTAGGAAATTTCCAAACAGCTTATTCTTCTAGGAGTGTGTACCCTAGGATTTATTATGATTGTGGTATTTTAAAAGCCAAATGATAAGTAATAAGATTCTCTGAATAAAGTATTTCATTGTAAATGTTCCTACTTGACCACTCATTTCAGAACAACTCTCATCTGTGAATTGATGATATGTGAAACTTGAACCTAAGGAAAATATACAGACTGTAATTTAGTATTTTCACAGTGCACATTAGCGGCTAGTGCCAGACAGTGTTTCAGAAACTTTCATTTCTGGAGGAACTAAGCTCACCATGGGGTGAGTAGTTTTTCTTTAAGTAGTTTCCATCTGACAGTGTCATACAGCAGTCAGCATCTGCTTTAAAAATTAAGCCTGACTTAAAAATGTTAAAAAGCAGACACAAGTTCTTTGAAATTGAATCCAAAAGCGGAACTATCAAGACTCTTGACTTCTGTGCAAAGAAACAGAAAGAAAAATCTATGTACCAGAATAAAAGAAAATAGTTCTTAATGTGTTTAATGACTGTGCTTGTTTTTCCAACACTTCTTAAAATAATGACTTGGAAGATTGTTTTCCCTTTTGTTTTTCTTGAGACAAGGCTCTGTCTGCACACATCCTAACACACCTAGGTTATTAGCAGGGAACATAGTCATTTGTAGTTAAAGATCAGGAATTGCCCTTATCTTTAGGATGCACATGGAATACTTTTGTTGGAATGTTGCAAGAAATAATATTGAAGTGGGGTACATTTGCCAGAATAAGTATGGGGAATAAAATGCATTTGGGCTTCTCTGTTTTGTCTTATTATCATTATTGGGAAGAGATGGGAACATTATTTTACATGGAAGAAAAGGTTAATGAATTGAAGAAAATACAGGTACATAAAACTCATACATATTTAACTTATTCTTAGTGGCACTGGGTAGCTACTGTATGCTCCCTTCTAGTGTCCCAGGAATGGAGAGAAGAAACAGACTCCATCACTGATGTTCAGAGAACCTCTCCAGGTTAAATCATAGCTACATGTGCACGTTTTTTAGTATGGGATGCACATTTTTACTTATTGCTATTATCTTCCTCTCTGTCATATGGTCATGTGGTCTAATAGAAGTTACCACTACACTATTTAAGGACCCAATACTTGAACTCCCACCTCCTTCATTTTCTAGCTTTGCTACAGGCCATTTCTGTAGGAATTATATGAATTTTATGTGAAGAGTAGGGGGAAATTAATGGAGGAGTATTATTATTCATGTTGGGGAAATATAATTAAAAACAAAATCTTCTCCCAACTCAGAAAACCTCTTTATAAAGGTAGTAAAAAAAGAAAAAAAAAGTTTTATTATTGGATTAGCATTAAACCAGAATGTGATGCACATCACAGGCAATCTGCTAAGAAATTGCAAAGAAAAGAGGAAAGAAATCTCACCCTTTTATATAACCAAGCAGAAACAATCCATTGCATGCATGTCCTCAAGAAGAACAATAACTAGTCCTCAAGTCGACAACACTGTTTATCACACACAGTTCATCTTAAACACATTTGGCCACAAGGGTGATCATCTGTGTTACTTAATTGGCTTTATCTGAAGGAAAAACAAACCATTCATAACTTCATGACAGGAGGGAGCTTTGAAACTTGGAGTCAGGTACCCATCAAAGTTGGGTTCCCATTCTTGCACTGAAACTGGGAGATAGGGACATGTCTTCCTACAAGATTGCATTTCAGAGATGGCACCCAGGTCCTTGAATTCACTTGTAAAGGTTTATATACATTTCAAAAAGACAGAGAAAGAAATTACAGTTATATGTTTTCTTAAGTAAATTCTTTAAGAAAAGGAGGAAAGATGTCTATTTCTTTATTTTCAATAGGAGAATTAAGCCTCTTAATTTTCATTTGTACTGCACTTACACGGATGAGCAGTAGGGACAACAGTTCAACAAAGATATTTTAAAGATCTTCAAACGTTACATTAAAATTAATTATCTCTTTAAATTTTTTTATTAACTGTATTGGGTGACACTGCTTAGTAAAAGTATGTAGGTTTTAAGTATATAATGCTATAATACAGTATGTGCAAGGTGCATTGTGTGCCCACCACCCAAAGTCAAACCTCATTCATTCTATCATCACGTATTTCACCCCTTTTACCCTTTGCTCTTCCCTTACCACTTTCCCTTTGGTAACCACTATACTGTTGTTCATAAGTTTTTGTTTGTCTTATTTGTTCATTTGTTGCATTCAGTTTCATACCCCACGTATAAGTGATACATGTGATATATTTAATATCTACCATTTGCTCTTGTAGACGATTCAAAAATACATAGCATATATTTATTTGTTTCCAGAGCTGAAAATGACAATAATAAAAAGTATGAGTAGAATAGAAGTTGAACAGACTGATGTCATTTTTGTTGGGGTAAATTTGTTGAGTCAACCATTAATTTTGACCAATAAAATATTATACTATAAAAAGCATTTAAAAGAACTCAAACCATTCCTCGGTCAAGCAGATACAAAAAAAAAAAGAAAAAAAAAAACCTGTAATTCAAGCTCAACACCATTAAACAGAATTCATTTAGGGTTAGGGAAAGAGTTAGGTAAATTTCCAAGTTTAGGTGATCCACGAATGTGTCTGAATAACTGAGAAATATTAGTAAGTCATATCCCTGCTCTTCAGCTTTTATTGTGAATACTTATTCCCTTCTGGCTTTTTGAAATGCACTGTTAAAAAGTTATAATTAATTATTCAGAAGGTCGGAATTGCCCTTTGTCTGTTATCTTTATGAAATGCAAATTAGATTATGAAAAATAAGATGGTAACTAAATGCATAGAAAATGGTTACTACCAATAGAAATGCCTTAAAAGTCAAAACATCCAAGAAGATTTGGGAGGGAAGGACTTTTTCTTTTAAAATTAAACATTCTTAGTGCTTAGCCCCTTATGAAACTTTTTTCTTCATTTGAAGAAATAATTTCTTAATCTATAATATTTGCATGAAGGCAGCTTTGAGTCTTCAGAAGAGAACAGAACTGTTCTAAAGCAGGGCCTGCTGCTCAGAAATACAATACTGTCTTATTAAAATGAGAGTCCCCAGCTGGGTAAGGGTATTAGCCAAGGTCAAAAAGAAGAGTAAGGATTCATTAAGATTTTCTCGCTAAAAATCCATCTTTAAATTATTCTCTTTAAAATCATATTTAAAGTCTAAACCTATGATCATCTACTCTTCAGAAGCTAAATGATCCACTTCTCTATGTCTTGTCTGGGCCTGAACTAAGTGTCAAAACTTTTCTCCAAAGTGTGGGGTGGAAGTCACTTACAGAAATCAGTGGGAGATCTCAAGGTTGCAGAGGGTCTGGGTGGAAACCAGGGAGTTCAATTTATTTGTCATAATAAGTTTTTTGTCAAATCTTAGTGTATGTAGGTAATTAAGAAATTTTCATGGAATATGATTCATGTATTGTAACTTTTGTAGTGTTTACATAAACATGTTTAACAATATATAACATAAGATTTTTTTCCAAAATTAAAGTACTTTTTAAAATATGAGTTGTATATATTCACTTCTCTGAAAGTATCAGTACAAATTAATTAGCTGTAAGGAAACAAAACATGTCCACGCCTGTGTGCCAGAATAAGTAAGGACCAGAATAGATACAATTCTCTCTGTAGCACAATCTGTTCATTCTGTTGAACAGGTGTTCAAACACCACTTTCCTCTAAAATACTTCGAAAAAAACCATCATGACTTTTTGTAAAAAACATACAAAATGCTTAAAAATGTGTGTATTCACTCAAAACAATAAAAAAAGTTAGTCTTCAATTGGATTCTGTTTCCCAAGAACTAGAATCTTAAATCATTGTAAAAATAAATGAATGTTTGAAAATATCTAAGCCACAGTGAGTAGAGGCAATGCCTGGCAAGCAGTAACTGCTTAATGTTCAGGGCCTGTGGGAACACCAGAGGGAGTGAAGATTTTATGGAACATCTTCCTTAGGTTCATAAAATACAGACCAAATAAATATTGAATTAATGTAAATTACCAGTGCTGAGAGGCTCAATACATATTATTCAACTTTTTTAGTTTCTTTCTGGCTATCTTGTTACTCATTAGCTCTTCTTAGTCATAAAATAGTAAAGAAAAAGAAAATTCTAATGATGTTTTCAACCCTTGTAACTTTAGTAAAGTGTTTTTAGTCAACTATGGAATAGGGCAAAACAGAGGTTTTTCCCACCTTCAGATCACTTTTCCTATGTATAACTTTTCTTTTCTTTTATTTGTTCCTTTGTGATAATAGGTAGTCAGTTTAGATGTACAAGATTTGTAAAGTTTATAGAGTGCTGTCAACAATCTCCTTGATGTTCCACTCCCTGAAGACGACCATGTTATTCTTTTCTCGTATATCCTTCAAAGATGTCCTCAAGTGATTTTTGGAAGAAAGTGGTAGGTGTGACTGGAATAGGACAATTGAATCACTGAGTGAGGCAGCATAATCTTGGGGAAAAGCTGGCCATTGTGTTAGTGTTGCTGGAATTATGGCTAGAGATTCATTTCACAGATGAGAAAACCAAATCCTGGAGAATAGAACAAACAAACAAAAAAAAAACCTCTTGTCCAATGTTGCAGAAGGCGTGAGAGTTTAAGAGCCAGGATTTAAATATAGGTCATGATGATTCCAAATGGGGTGCTCTATCTTACCATTACATAAAACAGAATTAAGTTTTTTAATGTTATTAGAATTTTAAACTTAATCATAATCAATACCTCTATCATTTACCATTACCAATAGTTATCAAGGTTGATCAGTTCAAATAAGTCAAGTTGAGTCTCTATTTTAACTTATATTGTAGTAATTGATAAAAAGATTCTAAGGATAAGTATACCTATTCATGCCATATAAATTTATTCTTTACTCAAACATTTATATAAAGTCAGTAAAGCGAATACCATGGCAACCCTAAAACATTGGATAAGAGGAGATACTATGGTTTATGAGGTGTAACAGTTACATTTTAATTATGTGGCCACTTAAAAAGATGATGATAATAATGGTGATGAAAAAATCCCCCAAATACAAACAGGAATAAAAAAGAAATATTTTAAGAAAAGGTTTTTAGCATGAACAACAACAAAAAAATCACTGTGATTTTAAAGAAAAACTCGTTGAAATAGCAACTGGCAAAATTATTTTTAAAAGTTAAGAAAGTGGTATGGCCTTTAGAAAACATAAAAAAAAAAAATCTTCATGCCAATGGTAATCCACATGAAAACAGAATGCTGATATTTTGTACCTGAATCTAATCCTCTGGAACACAGCAGCAACATGAGGCAGATTTCCTGGGAAGGAAGCCTTTTTTCTAAGCCACATCTAAACTGTGCTTGCTCAGTCCTCCTTCCTGCTACCTCCCTGTTCCCAGTGAGTTTGGCAACTGATTGAAAATACTTCTGGGCAGACATTTTCTGTCCATCAATCCTATGAGTGATGGAGATAAGTAGTAATTTCACCAAAATACTATTCTCTCAAGCCGAAATTGCTCTCAAGCATGCATTGGTTTTACTTTCACATTCTCAAATATATTGATAACAGATGTGTCAGCTACCCCTAAAATCCACAGAGAGCAGGCACGGGACACTGAAAGAGAAAGGCCAATAAAATCAAGATACCTTTTAATGACTGCTCTATAACCAGAGTCCTGTCTGACACAGAGGAAATAGCCAAATCTCAAGTTTTCATAGTAGATGATTCATAGGGTCATTATGAGCAATGGGAGAAATCATTTAAAAAAATTGTTTAGCAGGGGACCTGAAATTATAAGTGAAACTTGTGTGAATGTGCATCTTTTTTGCATTAGTTTCATACTTTGAGTGAAAAGGAGCAGAAGGTGTTCAAATCATGTCTCAGAGAAGCAGACAATCTCCCCGCCAAGTGCTGTGGAGGCGTGCACTACCACACTCCGCAGTCACAGATAAGATGGGGACTGGCAGTGCAGCTAAGGAGAGTTGTGTGCAGTAGCCAGGGGCATCAAAAATGATAGAGAAACAGAACATAAAGTTGTAGTCTATGCAACAAAGATTCAAACCCCTCTGTAGTTATAAATATCATCTGATGCTGGGAAGCAAACAGTATAACACAGAGTATCGCTAAAATGATCTTCTTGGAAAGCTTGACAGAACTCACTCTCTTACAGTAAATTCTGCTCAAATAGCATCTACTCAGATACTATTTACATAATAATACTATTTAAAATAAACTCTAAGCCCATCACCCTTCAACTTCCCTTATAATATTATTTAAAATAAACTCCAAGTTTATCACCCCCCCCAGCTTTATTTCTCATCCATTTTTATACTACACACAATTTGCTCACTTGGTTACATGTTTTTCTCCCTGACTAAAATGTAAACTTCAAGAAGATGAGTTCTTATTTTCCTACTATTCCCACTGCATATACTGCAGCAGGCAGGGTCTCCATGGATTTCAGTATGTCTGCTGGATGAATGGAGAAATGGATATAGCAAGAGAGTCTACTAGTGCAGACACTGAAAATAGCTAGGTTTATGTCCTATGCCTGCCGTTTACAGCTACATAACTCAGGGAAATGGGATAAGATTATTAGTACCAGTCTATAAAAGTTGCTTTGGAGATTGGGTTAATCCATGAAATGTTTTTAACACAGTGCCTGGTACATGGTAAATGCTCAGTAAATGATAGTTATCATGTCATGGGTAAGAATCAGGTCCTGTGTCCATTTCTAAATCAGTCTCCGGCAGAGGTAGCTGAATTACTAAAACGACCTAGACTAATCACAATTCACTCTGTCCTGAGAACCCTGATGAGTCTAATGAAGATTAGAGCAGATAGCAATGAAATAGGAAACAAACATATAATGGAGAGAATCTAAAAAAGACTAAAGAAATGAACAAAAATAACTAAGAAAAATAACTAATTTTTAAAACTTGGAATAAAAAATTATAACTAGAAACATATATAATTGTCAAATAAAGAACTTATTTCAACAGATAAAAATAGTATTCATACCTATTCATAACTTGCTAAAATAATTTTAGAAGTCTAAAATATATCTAGCAAGCATATATTATCATTCTTATAAAATCATATTTCTATAATTTTAGAAATGTATTTAAAGTAAAATATGCATACCTATTTCCTCATTTACATTCAGTGTCATACTGGAATTATACACAGTGCTGTATAATTAAAAACAAAAAATAAAATAGAGAAATAAAATATATATGAATACTGATAAGCACAAAATGTTAATATATAATATAAAACATTAATTATGATTTAGAATATGTAACTTTTCAAAAGAAACAATTTAGAAAATAATGGAAGACATATGTAAGAGAAAATTAACAAAAGATGTGCAAAACCTATATAAAAATATAAAACAATTAAAATGCAGTAAAGACCTATATAAATGGACAGCTACAACCTGTTGAAGGACAGAAAGCTATAAAACAATAAAGATTTCAGCTTTTCAAAAATTGCTTCATTTATTTAATACAATACCAATCAAAATCCCAAAAGTGTTTTTTGATAAACTTAATGAGCTAAGTTATACATGGAAGAAAGAAGACCCAAGAATAGCCAAGATACACTTGAAAAAATAAAAACAAGTTTTTCCTATTATAACATTGAAAAAATGCTTAAATTTGGATGTATTTACACCTTATAATACATACTTGTACAGCAGTAAAAAATGAATTAGCTATTACAGAAAACAGCATAGGAGAATCTTGTGGAGAAGAGCATGAATTTGCTGGAAAGCCCATGTCAAGTCCATTCTTAAAGAGCATCCAACCCTGCTGTAGAACAATGGAGCCCAAGTAGGGTGAGGACAGTGTCAAAACATCCACAAGAGAAAAAGCTTGGCTTGGTGAATAAAAGTCTTAGGTAGGAGGATAGGTGTCCACAAAAGGAAGGGATCAGAATAATGAGACATGTCAAAGTTTGAGCAAAACCAGGAGAGCTTTCATGTGCACTACCAGTTAGCATGGGATGCCAGGACCCAAGGAAGAAGTGGGAATAGGCAGGGTTCGTGTATCAAAATCTGAGCATCTCTACCTCTGTTCAGTGAGAGCACCTAGGGGATTGACACCTCAATAGCTATGAGCACACTTAGAACCCAGGTTCTGGTTTAGAATATCATTATCCACTAAAAAGAAACAGGGTTCCCTGAAAAAATGGCCAGTACCTGGGCAAAAGTAGGGAAGCTGTACAAGATGAGTTTGGAACATCTTGGGCCCAAAAGCAAAGGGCTGAATGAATACTGGTGACATATCACAAAGATAATGAAACCAGCATGAATGCTTCCTCAGTGGCCAAATCTGGGATAATTTGAGCATCAAGGTAAATAATGATAGCTGTGGGTTATAACCTAATAAACCAACGTAAGTCCATATTTATATAAATAGTTAAGTTTCATGAGGAATATGATATATGCACAGTTTAAAAGGCTTTCTCCTTAAAATACTTATTTATTAAAAAGAAAACAGAGTAACTTTATAGTGGAGAGACCTGATCACTTGATCACCACCTTAATCAAGTGATCAAAACAGGCATCACTGGAACAAACTGAAAATTATTCATTACCTGATGGCACGCAGTGAAAATACAGTAATCATTTTGTGACATTCCTTTCAAAAATATATGACTTGGGCTTAATCTTGAGAAAATGCTGGACAAACTGAAATTGAGGAAGCCCTACAAAATAACTGGTCTCAAATCTTCAAAAAGGTCATCATGAAAGTCAAAGAAAGACTGTGAACAATTTCAGGCTGAAAAAGACTAAAGGACATGACAACTAAATACTATATATGATTCTGAACTAATCCCTTTTACTATAGAGGGTGTTATTGGAACAATTTGTACAAATTGAATGGAGATCGAGGACTAGAAGGTAGTAATGCATCAACATTAATTTCATGAATTTGGTGGTCTCATTGAAGTTAGGCAGAATGTTCTTGTTTGTAGAAAATACCTACTGAAGTTTTGGGGATGATGTGACATCAAGTTGGTAACATTCTCAAATGGTTTAGAAAGAAGTTCTTTGTGTTGTACTTGTAATATTTCTGTAAATTTGAAATCCCTTCAAAATTAAAGAGGAAAGAAACAAGGGAAGTAATGATAAATCTAATACAGAGATTACTGGTTTCCTCTAGTGATGAAGGAGGAGAAGCAGGAGAGGAACGTGACTATAATAAAGACAGCCACAGTGATAGCTCTTACAGTCCTCATTGTTCTAAATTGAGTATGACTTCATGGGTATTCATTTTATTATGTTAACATATGTGTTACACTTAATATTTTTCATGCATATAATGTTATAATGATTTTAAAAACATATTTTAAAGACCACAGGGCTGGGAGCACAACAGACCTAACTTTGAAGCCAGGCTATGTCTTTCAGTATCCACATGAATTTGGGCAAGGTATATAAACTTTCTGAGCTTAAGATTCCTCATCTGGAGAATGTCAGTAATGACAACTATTCACAGAACTGCTCTGAAGATTCAATAGACAATATGTATTCATTTTCAATGCCCTTTAGCTAAATTCCACCAGGAAGACACCTGCTTTGAAACAGGTTAATTTATTACTCCTTGTAATGAGGGAGAATGTACATCTTAGGGAACTATGGGGTGTCTCCAGAAGAGGATGTTAAAGAGCCCAATAGAGGATTTGGGCTCTGGTTGGGTGGTTTGGTGGAGAATCTAAGGATGTGAGTTTTGCACTAGATTAAATGGTGGCACAAAGTTGGGGGAATTCTATAACTGGATAGCTCAATAAATCTTATCTATAGAAAGGATAGACCAGTGGAAAGATAAAGCTAAACTTGGTAAAGTAACTGGCACTTATTCAATGAGTGAGAGGAATGTTTGGTACTCTGTGTTGCATAGTGACCTTGCATGATATTTTTGGAGATTGTTTATGTTCACGGGGGGAACACAATGGTCTAGATTTGCAGACTAGCTTAAGATAACACAGAAGTCTACTTGTGAACCTCAGATCAGTTTCAGCTCCCAGGGGCTATTTTTGTTTGCTTGTTTTCAACACTAATATTTGGCACAGTAGTTTTACAAATCCCTTGATCACGGGTATTGCTGAATTGGGTAGACCAAGCAAACATCAGTAGCTTCCCACCCACCCTGCCCTTATAGAATCTGAGCTGTGATTTTTTTCCTCTTTGGCTATGCCACTGACCACACTAATGTGATTATACTAATGTAATGATAAATTGATCAGACATAATTAAACTCATGTACTTTAACATTTTCTCTCTCTCTCCAGTAAATTCCTTTAACAAAATATTTCTATTCTAAAAAAAAATACATTGTATCCTCTATCCATGAAAATCTATAGAATGCCAGACAGTATTTGAATAACTTTAACATTACATAAATGTCCTTTTCATTTGCTACTCTGCCATCCTCAGCTGGGTACTTGGACTAGCTCCTTGGATGATGCAAAATGGTTATGGGGTTTCAGGTATCATATGCATCCAATCAAGAGAAACTCTTTCTTCTGTGGGTTTCATTTTTTTATGAAGAAACCTTTCCCAGAATCCCCTGCTCCCAAGCAGACCATCCTGCATATCTCCTTGGCAGGAAGCATCACATGTTCACCCAGAAAAATAACAAAGAGGGGCAGACTTGTATGTGCCCAATCACCAATCACAGGAAAATCTATGGCATGAACCATATACTCCTATGTAAATACCACACAAAGAAGATATGCCTCATTATACAACACTTTAATGTATTGCATGTTAATGTATTATCACTGGTATATCAACTTAGGGAAATGGTTAAATGTTGATTGTCTGAAGATTAAATCTAAGAATAAGTCTTGGTTTATGCTTTTCATTGCCCTGGAATACTTATAGTGCTCTGTTTACCTCTCAAAAGTGTTCCTGCTTGGGTAATAAATTATATTGTCATCCTTTTTTATAAAATGTTCAGATATGCAGGTGTTTCAGAACAATTAGCTCCAAAATTTTTAATGTATATTTTTAGTAAACATGATAAAACAATCATTTAACACTGTATTTTGGAAAATTATCTGTGACTTCTGCCTTCTCTTTACCGTGGTCTAGTTCAGCCCTTTATTTTCTAAAAACCAGTTTCTTCCTCAAAGAGTTAGGAATCAAGGCCAAAGTAATGGCATGGATCATTCCTTCGTTGAATGCTGAAGAAAGATTTTATAAAAGTCAAATAATGTTGTTGTCCAATGTATTTAATGTAAATCTTTTCAAAATTAAACCTTTAAACTATATTAACACATGTAAATACTTTCAGAATCTTTGAATTCAAATTAGTGTTTTTCTTAATCTTTTACTTTTATATGTTTTATAAACTTCTAAGTGTTGTTGTTTATAATCCTGTGAGTTAACTTATTGACAACAACAATGTTCATTTATAATTAAAAAATAAAATCAGAAAGTTTAGTTCATACTTAAATGATTTTACAAAATAATCATTAATGCATGTTGTGAAGAAACTTGCATATATAACCAGGCAGCCAAATAATACTGTATTCTCTTCCATTCTTTCTGTGTTTGTTCATCTTCCCAAGGCCAAGTGTTTCTGTAAATTTTGGATCTTTTTTGAGTATTTTCAGAGACTTTATTTTACATAACTATTTTGGAAACAAAGTTGTAAAACAAAATTCTTAAATTATATATAATTCATTTTCTGTACATGAATTTTTATAAGAAACTGTGTAATTCATGAGTAAATTTGCTATTCCAGGTTGAGAAGCTGTGCTCTGGGGGTGGAGCTCTTAGTTCATTGGATATATGATTCTTCAATTCTGCTATAGTATTCTAAATTGTTGTCCAAAACCTTTTTGCAAATCTCAGCTATTTAATTACAGTTGACACAGTTATATTATGAAAACACATGTAAGGTAGGACATATGAAAAACATAACAAGTTTTTCCTAACTTGAAGGCATTTGAAATTATGATACTGGGGTGACTATGTCTGATCGTAGGAAGACATTAGGGAATGGTGCAAATTGGTGTTAAATGTAACTATTTAGATGATGGCTAATGCATCAGGACAGTGATTTTCAACCTTTTTCATCTCATGGCACACATAAATGAATTAATAAAATTCTGTGGCAAATCAAAAATATGTTATATTTTTGTCATTCTGACAAAAAAGGTATAATTTTGATTCATTCACATCTTATGGCTATTGTTGTGTTGGCTGTTGTCATTTTTTATTTGACAAACTAAGGGGAAAGAGGTCAGTGCTGCTGAGTAGATAATCAGATGTTTCATGCTTTAAAAATTCTTTTGGCACACCAGTTGAAAATCTCTGCAGTAGGAGTTCAGACAAATTTTGGATAGAATTGTTATGAAATTAAAGAACCGAAATCAGTATGGTATGCTGGGGAAAATATAAGCTTCAGTTCCAGACAAAACTGAGATCATATCCTTCTTCCACTTATTATCAGCTATGTGACAATAAATTTCTAGACCTTTGTAGGTCTGTTTTTGTATGTGTCAACTTGAAATCACAATATCTATTCTGCAACATTTAAAGTGAAAATATAAATAGGAGATATATATCGAGTGTCTGCCACCTCAAGTTTAAATTCAAACACCTTTTGTCCCTTGCCCCTGGCTTTTTCTGGATTTGCATGTGTTGCATTTCTACTGTGTCTCACTGGCTTTACTCATCCAGGTGTCCTACTGCAGAATGGGTTCTCTGGGCCTTAGACACTGGGATGGCACTAGGAGTGCAAGAGGTTTTCTGGAGGGAGTAACATTTTGAAAGGAGGAAGGAAGCAGAATTGGGCAAGGGGGGCCATCATATCATGACACAACCTGTCAGAGACTCTGCCAGCCTAATATGGATCTTCAAGTAAAGTTTGTTTTCTTCTATTTTTTTCTGTTGTAAAAATTGAGCAGAAATGGCTAGGACTTTGACACACTGCCTTGCCCCATCATTGAATGCAGGCATCTCTGAGAAGAATATGTGCTTGGCTACCACTACCTTACTTGGATTACGAAGCTCCCCGAGGATATTTTGAACACAGTGAAAAAGCTGAGGCAGACACTGAAGGAGTTAATAGCTGAAGACTGTCAGCCCACCACAGTCTTCACAGTTAGGCAGAAAGTTGGAATCCTGTCTTATACACTTCCATGTTTTCCCCTAGAATTATAGTATTTGTAGAACCTCTCAAATGTTCTATATAAGACTTTTAATCTTCTAAAGTATCTTCATTAGATAGTAAAGAAAATTGGATTAATTATCTAATCATTAATTGTACCTCATCTATAATTCTCTTAATATCTTCTCATGCTCTAGGCATTGGTAGTTCTCAACTATGACTCCACGTTACATTCACCTTGACAGCTTTTAGAAAATAGTAATGCCTACATGCTATCAGGACCAATTAAATCAGGTCTCTGCAGATGAAGGCAGGATCCAGGCATTTATAATGTTTTACAACTCCAACATGAGTCTAATGTGCAGCTTGTTAGAAAGCCCACAGTTTCCACTTGAATTAATAACATATTAGGAGCTATGTCTTACTGCATGGAAAAGAGAGCTGCTGGATTGGAGGGAGGGTCTTTGGTCAGGCATCTTCCTCCTGAGCATCATCATGACAGTTGCTCAAACACAGTAGGTGCTTTCTGTGGTTCAGGCACTGTGCTAAGCACTTTCCTTAAATAAAGTCAAACAGGTCCAGGAAGTTAATGGATGGTCACATTGTCTCAAAGCTTGTCCATCACTGACCTTATGGTCAGCACTTTTGGTAAGATGAACTAAAGTCAACACCCTCTGATTGATGGTCAAGGAATGTTCCCAGACCACTTGGGTTAGATTCACCTAGAATTCTTCTTAATGATTCTGGTCACCATGCCCCATGGAAAACCTTCTAAGCCCAAGTCTCAGGACTTAAACCTGCAATTTCTATTTTAACAATCTCTATGAGTAACCATTTTTAAATTAAATTTATTGGGGTTACTGTATATTTTACCCCTTTTACCCTTTATTATCTTTCCCAACCACTCCCCCCCTGGTAACCACCATACTGTTGTCTATGCGTTTTTGTTTGTTTCTTCATTTGTTTGTTCATTTTTATAGTCATTAATGTTTGAGAACTGATATGCTGTACTTATAATCTCCTGTCATGCCTACCTTTTCAAATTTCCACTCACATCTTACTTAGGTAACTTTTAGTTGAACAGATAGTAAGAGGGCTGCATATCAACATTTAGGGCCAACCTTTGTCCTCTGGACACCTCAAGTTGCCAAAATAAGTGATAGAATTTTTAATGTGATCATTCTTCTGCTATTCCTTAGTAATAACCAGGAAGATTAAAAGATAGAAGTTCAACCCTGAGCTTAAGGATTGACTTCTGAGGCTTATTCTTAGAATTTTGAAATTTTCATGTATTCATTCCATAAAACTTCATTGATAGCTCACCATGTGCTGAGGAAATAAAGGTATCATGGATGAGAATAAGACTCAGCACTTGACCTCAAGGAAAGCTCACAGCATACAAAGAAAAACAAACACTTATCTTACAGTTTGACCCAATACACTATTTTAAGTGAAGGAGGAATACCCTTCAATGATCACAGAGATTTGGGAACCCTGACCTGGCCTGGGAGGATCAGACATGCACCACAGAGGAGATAGATCTGGCTCTTAGAGATAGGGTGATGGTTTCCTGGGGGAGGAGGTATAAATGGATGTTCTCAGGAGCAGGCACAATTTATACAAACCCTGCAGATAATAGAAAGGCAGGATGCTCTGAAAGGTGAGAAATTTAGGTTAGCTGGAGTTGTGGGTGGAGTGACAGGAGATGAAATTGAAAGTTAGGATAGGTCAGACTGAAAATTTCATTCTAGTGAATTTAAAATTTCAGGTGAATGGACAGATTGAGGCCAAAGGAGAGACAGTGAGCTCAGTTTTGGATATGTTGAGTTCCAGTTGCATGTGTAGGTCTGACAGTTAATTAGAAATTACTCTTCAAAGCTAAAGAGAGAGGTTTGGGTCAGTAATAAAGACCTCAGATCAGATTGAAGCCTTGGGGATGAATAAGATCATGCCTGAAGAGTGTGACAACTCTAGCTACTAAATGACTTGAAATGTCAGCCACTAATTCATAATTAGTATAATGTAGCAGTTCAGAAAAATGACAACATAATTTTCCTACTCCATCGAGTAGACAGCTCCTTTTTTTCTTGTACATTAATGTAGCTGAAAAGTGATTTGAATAGATTTTTCTCAACCATCCAAACTCACACTAATGGGATCAGACGTAGTATAAATTTTACCCCTGGGTGTGAGAAGGTAATTTAGACTTTGTATTTCTACCTGGTGACTGTCAGGGAAGGGCTACCAGGTTTGCCAACTGGGTGGCTGTTTTATAATTTAGATACAATAAATCTAAGAGGAGTAAGTTCCCTTTAGAACCTTGAGTTGCCTCCTTAGCAGAATGGTCTCACTCTGGTTGGAGTTATATTTAAGCCACAGGGCTAGATGAGAGTTTAAAAAGGAGACCCAGAGGACTGGACTGGCTGCACTTTTGTCTTAAATAAAATTGTGTTTCCTTTCGCAGGAAATGTAGTGGCAACTTTCTTTTCAGCTATTAGTTTATGATGTAGAATACTTAGAGGAGTGTTTTGTTTTGCTTTGTTTTTCAGCAAGGTGGTAGAGGCTGTTGAAATAGAGTGATTATCTCTACTCCTGCTTCCCCTGTGGAGCACTGATGGAGACAGGGAGCTGGGCTTGAGTAGGATTTATAATCTGTAAGCTTAAAATAGCAAGAACATCATAACTGCAAAATTTTAAGTAGTGCACCCTGTGTGCCAGGGACCTTCCAAGCCCTAGGCAAGAACAAGCTCCCTGCATGGCTCTGAACCTGGGAGCTAGGTCCCAACATGAAGGAAATGCAAAGATGTAAGTCACCTGGACCTGGGAATCTAACCTGGGCCACCATGCTCCAAGGTCCACACAATGAACCATGTGCTCTGCTTGAGCACCTATTGTGTCCCAAGAACACTTCAGACTCCGGTGAGACCACAGTGAACAAGACAGACTATATTCCCCAGAGCCTGACTCTCTTTAGCTTGTGCTGCTGAGGATGAGGATACAGGAATATGATTTAAAATAAAACTCCAGTATAAAATAATGTTGCACATAATTTATGATGAGGATGTTTAAACTGGCTAACATATTCTTTTTGGGAGGAAATAAGCCATTAGTTGAATCTGATAAACTGAGTTAATTAAAATCTCCTTTTCATGCATACATTAGCCAAGAAGACCTATTTTCTTCTTTTAATTCCCTTTTACGATATAAGTGTAATGCTGAGCTCCCAGTGCCAAGACCAATTTAATTCATTTGTTCGATTGCAAGTTAAAAGAAAAAACTTTTGTAACATATTAGCTGTCTGCTACTTGAGGATAACCTGGCTCCATTGAACTTTATAGAGTAATGTTGCTATGGCAACATGCTGCCCAGTGAGTAGAAGAGGATATTTCATCATTACCTCACTGATAATGCTTGGAAAGGGAACAGATGCAAATACAAAAGGTTTCCTTTTACTCTGCAGTATCTCTGTCTGGGTCAGTGAGACAAGCACTAAAAATGCCTCTCTGACACAGCCGCAGGAAATCAAATGGAGACACAATATTACCTCTCCAGGCTCTACACCATTTGAAATACAGTAATTTAGCTTTCTTGGTTAGCAGTCTCAGTGACCACAATGAATGTCTATGCCCTGCCAAAGATAACTATTTTTAATGGTGCTGTTTGTTTTATATGCAGGTATCACTTCTGCACAGTATTCAATGTATAGAAAGTAGAAATGTACCCTTAAACTATGACTAAAGTAACAAGAGACATAAGAGAAAAAAAATGTTTTAAAATCCTCACCTTCTTTTTCTTCTTCTTCTCCTCCTCCTCCTCCTTCACATGCATTTATTCTATTCTCTAAACATGCCTTTCATTTCTGTGATTAGAAGAGTTAATTTATCTAAATATTATTATTCCTCAAGGTTTTAGGGTTTATCTGGATTAAAGCTGGAATACACAATTGGATGGTGGTTTTCACTTTAGATCCTATTTAAAGATTAATTATTTCATTGTTTGAGATGGAAATGTAGCAGACTGCCTAGTTACAATTAGTATGAAAAATCTAAAGTTACTATTTTAAATTATTTTTACTTACACTGATGGCAAATATCTCTTGGAATTCACCACATAATTAATTTTTAACTTTATTTATTACTTTCTGACAACAGAGTTATATTTACACTCTTGAAACATTGTAGAGTCTGAAAATTCTAGAAATTGAAAATGATTAACACTATAATTAATTAGAGGCTTTTTCCTCAAATGATTGAAAATTCATCCTCAAGCACCTATTTAGTCTCTTCTAATCCCCCCAAACAGCACAGAGAGGTTTTCTTAATTGCCCCATTTGTCAAATATTAATCGGCCACAAAGACCTGGGTTTATTTTTGGTCTCTCTGTTCTGTTCCATTGATCTATGTGTCTGTTCTTATGCCAGACTCAGACTGTTTTCATTACAGTGGCCTTGTAGTATACTTTGATATCAGGTATTGTAGTCCCTTTATCTTTCTTCTTCTTTCTCAAGATTGCTAAGGCTATTTAGGGTCTTTTTTTTTTCATATAAATTTTTGGAATATTTGTTCTAGCTCTGAGAAATATGCCATTGGTATTTTAATAAGAATTGCATTGAATCTATAGATTGCTTTAGGTAGTATGGACATTTAAATGATGTTAATTCTTTCAATCCATGAACATGGTATATGTTTCAATTTATTTGTCTTTTTCTCAGTTTCTTTTTTCAATGTCCTATAGTTTTCTGAGTATAGGTCTTTCACCTGCAATAGTTCATTATTGGTGTATAAAAATCCCATCAATTTCTGAGTATTAATTTTGTATCCCATTACTTTGCTGAATTCATTTATTAGGTCTAGTAGTTTTTTCGGTGGAGCCTATAGGGTTTCCTATGTAAAATATCTTCTCATCTACAAGTAATGGCAATTTTACTTCCTCCTTTCCAATTTGGATGCTTTTTATTTCTTCTTCTTGCCTGATCACTGTGGCTTGAACTTTCAGTGCTATCTTGAATAAGAGTGGTGAAAGCAGACATCCCTGTCTTATTCCTGATCTTATGGGAAATGCTTTTAGATTTTGTCCGTTGAGTATGATGTTGGCTGTAGGGTTTTTGTATATGGCCTTTATTATGTAGAGCTATGATCCCTCTATTCCTACTTTACTGGGAGTTTTCATCATAAATGGGTGCTAGATTTTTACAAATGTTTTTTCTGTGTATATTGATATGATCATGTGATTTTTATCTTTCTTTTTTTAAGTATGTTTTATTGATTACTGATTATTGTTACAATAGTTCCAATTTTTCCCCTTTGCTCCCCTCCGCCCAGCACCCCCCGCCCCCAGAAATGCCCCCCAAGTCCATGCCCATGGGTCATACATGCAAGCTCTCCTACTTCACCCTTTCATATATTCTTCTTCTTTAAAAAAAAATTTAATTAATTATTTTAACAATAAAAAATAACAATCCCTCCCTCTCAGACTTAAGACCCTTTATAATCTTATAAAGGACAATGGGCGAAGGTCTCAAGCTCCTCTAGCTGCTTCAAGCTGGACATGGTCGTCATCCTACCTACCTTTGGGTCCAGAAATCCCTAATAAGAGTGGGGGTGTGGAGGGGAGGGTGGCCTTCCCACATGGGGAAGGATCGTGCAGATTCCAGGTCAGTTGACTGTCCGTGGACAATGGTAGGGAGCTCTGTGTTCTTATTTCATTTCATCAGAATGGAAAGGAGGGCTCCAGGGCTTAAATATTTATGACGGGAAGACAGGATGCTATTTTCACCTTAAGGAATTATTGAAGCCTTACAATGTGTATGGCTCATTGCTTCTCTTCAATTGTAAGAAAAAGAAAGCTTGAGGTCATAGGGTGGGAGGACTTTTGTGGAGGTTTAAAATCATTTTAGGTCAACAGTGCATATTAATTAGCTTATTATTACATTTTAGTGAATAGATATGCCTTAAATCATTATACGTACTGATTTATAAAATGAGCTATTAAATTTGTTAATTCAGCTTTTAACTATTAAATTATATAAACTAACTAAATACACTAATAACTTCTGTGCAACATAGTGTTTTTTATTTTTCCAGTACACATATATTTTTTCTTACTATAATATATAAAATGAGATGAACAGGTCAGATTTTAGAGTTAGTATTTTCTAGATGTGGTATCTAAATTGGAGAGTGTGCATTTTGTCCAAAGAATCATTTGTTGTGTCAACGCATAAATTGCACCAGGCACTGTTAAACAGGCAAGCAGACTTTATTTAAGGGTATTGCAATAGGTGTGGGAGGCCAGAACTGACAGTGGATTCAACTCTGCCATACAAAGATGAGCGGGGTTTTTAACTTCTGGGGTGCACTAGTATCAAGGGATATTTGGAGACTGATTGATCAATGAAATCTGTTCAACACATTGAGTTATTATTCCTGAGTTTGCAAATGTTCTTCTCTGCATCTGTACCTGTGTGGTAATTGGTGCCCATTGACCTTAGGTCACTGCTGTCCCACAGAGACTTAGAGATAGGGGCATTATCTTCCTTGATGATTACATTTCAAAGGGATGACCCCCCCACCCCCATCCTTGAGAAAAACACTTTGGTGCTATAAAAGTAACCATGGTTTTTAAAAGATTTACATCTCAAAAGAACAGAGAAATAATTTGCAATTTAAAGTTTTCTAAAGTAAATGCTACAGTAAAAGGGCCAGGAGTCAGGAAGAATCCCGTCTAAAGTTAAATCAAGCTGAGGGGAACTTGAAGGCTTGGTCAGTTGTAAGACACCAACTAGAATTCTAAGCTTTTCCTGTCAGCTTCATTCAACTCACAAGAACATTAGCTCCCCAAGGCTAAGGCTTGTCTCTTTCCAGGTTCTTTGCAGCCTCCAGCATGATTCCAGACCCAAATAAGCTCAGTTAAGTACGTTTCCAAAAAAAAAAAGCTACTCCTAGCCCATCCCCTCACTACTCTTTTACTTCGCAACCTAGAAAGAACATCTAAATCCTTAAGAGATGGAAAAACTCTCCCCTAATTGAAAGGTATGGTGATATAAGGTAGTAGTAAACAAATTGAAAACCCTTGGGCCTTAGTGCTTCTTTAGAATTTTTGTTTTATTAACTAGTTGGGGAGAGAAGAAAAGCGGAGAATAGGGAGAACCTTAACCTGTACAAAAACAAAGGAGTCATGAAACTGAAATGTTCCTTTAAAAATCTGGTAGGGTAAATAATGGTACCATTAGAAAAACGACTTTCCCTGCCTTTGTGGGAGCATGTATCTGGACACCATTATTTCAGTCAGCTTCTAACAGTGTCATTTAGACGACAAAATTAACACCTCATTAAGAAAATTAGTGGAAACTAGGTAGCCGCACAGCAATTATTGTCCAAAAGGGCAAAGTTTTAAAAGGTGAAGTTAGTAGGCTGACACTTTTATTAAGTAAAAATTCACTAAAGACAGCATCTGCCTGATGGGAGAAACACACAATATAGTGAAAGAAATTGCAGGATCCCCACTGGGTCTTTCATCATCTCAGCAACACATCATTAGTCATTCAGCATGAATCACATAAACAGTCAGAAGGGTATTTTGACATGCACTCATTTAACAAAATACACCTTCGCCCTTCAAAATAAATTTAATATTTTCCAAATCTCAATGTCTTGACTTTTTGCTTGTGTTGGCTCGAATTTAGCCCTAAAAACTGTGGCCTTTCTTTAGTCAATTCATTCATCACATATTTATTGAAAATATATGCCAAGTACCAAGCCAGGCCCTGGATGTATGGTAATGTAGGAGGCCGCTCTCATGGGGCTAAATGTTTAATGGGAAATTATGACATAAATAAAAGTCCCTTAATAACTATTGTGATTTCAGCTAGAGGGCACTGGCATTAACTTAGAGATGACTTTACCCTAAAATACATTTATTATTAAAGTTATATTCTGGGGTAGACTCAAAACTAAACTAATCATCTAATATTCCTGCTCAACTTTTTAGTTTAAAGCTGTAACTGAGTAATAACCAGTGTTCCAAACTTGAGTTTTCAATAATAGAGGGATTATGCATCCAATAATGACACATTCATACAATGTGTTATTCTGATACCATTGAAAGATGATAATGAAGAAATGTTTATGTAATATTACAGAAGACAATACATTATGTGTATGTCTTTGTTAAAACTATTTAAAAGTAGGATAAAAATAGAAATTAAATGCATCAAAATACAAATTATGATTATATTAGCATATTATTTAAAGGGATACTAGTGAGAAGTATTTTTGTCCACAGATCACAAGGTAACTAACTATACAAAGTCCTGGAGGTTGGGGTACTTGGCTAAAGAACAGTCAAAAGTACAATGGAATGTAGAATATTGAATGTGTTAACTCATCTCATAAATTATGAACAGTATATTAGTATTTGTCCTATAATAATCAGGGACAGATATAGATTTTATGAGGGCTGATGCTTGTAATTTATATACTTATGCAATATTTTAAAAGTAGATTTTATTTTTTGAGATCACTTCTAGGTTCACAGCAAAGTTGAGTTTCATATGGTCCCTCTCCACACACACACACAGCCTCTTCCACTATCAACATCTCCCTCCAGAGTGGTATGCTTATTACAACACATGAACTGGCACTGACACATCATTATCTACCCAAAGTCCATAGTTTACATTAGAGTTCATTCTTGGTTTGTACATTCTATGGGCTTAGATAAATGTACAACTATGTGTTGATAGATAACAGAATTAACAACTCAGAACAGAAAAACAAGAAGGGACAGAACAGAATGACCACCAGAACAAAAAGAAAAACTGGTTACAGAACACTGAGAAAGGACAAACACATTCTAGGAGCAGAAAGAATACAGGGCAGGGAGTGAATTGGGTGGTGAAACCCCTTAGCCAATAAGGGAACAACAACTCATTGGAATATAGAAAATAACCAATAGAAATTTATACAACATACACTTCTCCCAGTGCAGTTTGTTGCTTTAAAAACCAGTATTCTAACCCTTTTTGGGTGGGAATTGGTCCTGACCTGGGTAATTATTCCCCCTCTCACTGGAGAGTCCTCCCCAATAAATCAATTGTTTCACTATAAGCTCGCTGCCTTCTCTTGGTTTCTTGGTGTCTCCAGACTCACATGTGTATCCTTTTTGGTATCATACAGAATAGTTTCACTGCTGTAAAGTTCTTTGTTCTACCTTTCCAACTTTACTCCCCGAACCTCTGGAAATCGCTGATCTTTTTACTATCTCCAGAGTTTTGCCTTTTCCAGAATATCAGATAGTTGGGTGATAATGATGTGTCAATGCCAGTTCATGTACATTGTAATAAACATACCACTCTGGAGAGGGATGTTGATAGTGGAAGAGGCTGTGTGTATGTGTGGAGAGGGACCGTATGAAACTCAATTTTGCTAGGAAAAATGAGTTTATACTCTTTTCAGATTGGCAGCTTTCAATGTCTTTAAGGTCCTTCCATGTCTTCTCATAGCATGATACCTCATTTCTTTTTAATGCTGAATAACATTTCGTTGTACAAATGCACTACAATTTATCCATTCATTCACTGAAGGACATCTTGGTTGCTGCCAAGTTTTAGAAATAATGAATAAAGTTGCTATAAGCATTTATGTGAAGGTTTTATGGAGACATATGTTTTGAACTCATTTGAGTAAATAATGAGGAATGCAACTACTATATTATATGGTAAGAGGAAGTTTAGCTTTGTAGAAAAGTGACAATCTTCCAATATGTGTTCCCACCAGCAATGTAAGAGAGACTTCCTTTTGCTCCACATCCTCATCAGCTTTTGGTGTAGTTGGTGTTTTGGGTTTTGTCTACTTTAATAGGTGTATGGTGGTATCTTCCTGTTTTAACTTGCAATTCCCGAATGACATTTCTATATGCATCTGTATCTCTTGCCGACTATACCCTCTGTATATCTTCTCTGATGAAATGTCTGCTTAGGTTTTTTCTCCCATTTTTTAAATCAGATTGTTCATTTTCTTATTGTTGAGTTTTAAGAGTTCTTTGTATGTTTTGGATGATATTTCTCTTTGAGATGTGTTTTTTGCAAATAGTTTCTTCCAGTCTATGCCTTGTCTTTTCTTTCTCCTGATATTTTTTGTAGAGAAGAAGTTTTTTTATTTTAATGAAATCCAACTTATCAATTGTTTCTTTTATGGTTATGTCTTTAGTATTGCACAATTTAGTTTTTTTAAGGAAAAATACCAAATTATGAATAAAAATTGCTTGATCTGCTCCCAAAGTCTTATAAGGGCTCATGAAGTCAGGGGCTCTGGTGTTGAAGCCCCATTTGCTTTATAGTAAATAACACCTCCAGCAAGTATGTTAATAAAATAAATTTTATTCAGATAGGCAATAAAGACAAAGAAAGTGTATTTGCAGTATCTTGTGGGAAAACCCTGTACTATCACTTTCAAATGTACTTCTTTCCCTGTATTTAGCCAATTACCCTCCTACTACACAAATGTGCACACACTCACAAAAACACACACACACTTAAACATACATATGAACTCTTTTCTCCTTTAAATCCCTACTGGGCTATTGCATAATTGAAGCAACTTGCGATAATGTCTTCTATGTCTTTTGTTATCTTTACATTACTACTAATTTTTCCCCAAATACATCACTGTAAACTGCAGTCTAATCAGTTTTAAAACACATTTTTCAGGAAAAGTAGAGTGTTATAACCAACTATTGGTATTTTAACTAAAAATAATTTTTAGTATTACTGGCAGTACATATAACTAAATATATTTATTATTAAAAGCAAACTGAAATGTGAAAGCTTGTCATTAGCATTTTAAACTTAGTGTAATAGATCAATAATGAATAGTTTATATATTTAAAACAAGTCACTGAGTTAATATTTATTAACAACATTTATACATCACAGCATGTAAGATGAATTATTGAGTGTCTTTAGCAAGATATACATAAAGAGCATAAATTAGTGTTTGGTCATTAATATATATTTGCTTAGCTGTTGCATGTCCTTATTTATAACAACCTAATTGTAATTATAACTAAATAATTTATAATACATATTTATGGGAATCATGCATTAATCTCCTAACAGATTTCACTGCCTTTCACTCCGTTGTGTACAACACATCTTACACACCACAGCCAATGTTATTCTTCTCAAGATTCCCCCCAACAATTTTTTCACATCATTACACCTCTTTCTCTCTCTCAGGACACACTGGCTAGGTTAGCTTTCCCTAATCATGCTGTGCACATGTGATCTGTGCTCCCAGTACTAGAGATGTTTTTCATGTTGCTAGACTCTAATCTTCATTTAAAAGCCAAAGGAAACCTCCCATTTCTTTAGAACTTCTCTCTCTCTCTGAGCTTCCCTAAACTCCTGTATTGTCTACTGCTTGTGCTCCTCACTTAATATGTAACCCTTACTATGCCCTGCTCTTTGGTAACATTTATTAATGTGTGCTCCCTCAGTTGCTAGACAGCAAGTTAATTTGAATTCTTCTTTGTGTCCTCAACACATGCCATCAAGTCTTGAACATACAACTAGTCAAAAAGTATTTATTCATTGTTTCCAGACATGTAGCTAAATTACTTTACACCACTTAGTGAAAAACATTATGGCATCTCACATTAAATAATCAGCACTTGGAATTTACAGATATAGCATTTTTCACATAAAAAGTTTACAAACACCCTGAAAGTATATAATGTGTAGTAATCTCTAATTATATTGAGGCATAAAATTGCAATAGCCATATGCATTCATTCTCAAAGAAACTTTATTGTCCTCTTTTAATACATATCATTTAACCCTCAGAAGAGTCTTGTGAGTTGGGCATTAGCATTCCAGTTTTACAGATGAGAAAACTGAAGAAAATAAATTCTCCATGTGGATGTGCAAATTTACTAATTTGTGAATAATTTGCAATATGTTCCTCAGCCATATTTCTGATCCACTGTCTTGAGATTTTGTATCTCATTTCTAGCAAAATTATGTCAATAATATAGCTCTTAACTAAAGAAATGAATTCCAAAGTACATGTTTACATGGAATTTGGAAATAAAAACCCTCATATCTTGATACATACCACTACAGCTCTAATTATAGTATCAATGTAGAAATAAATAATGACATTTGACAAATGGGTTTTACACAGTATTTAGAAGACACATAGAAGTTTAAAAGCATTACTCTAGCTATACATGTCTGAAACTTCCAGAAAATGATTCCATTAAATCAAATGACCACTTGTACAAAGGTACATATTTCCTCATTTAAGATAGGAAACACATAAAAATATATAGGATATTCAAAAGGATGCAAATGTTTAGTAAACCAGCATACCAAATTTAATATATTGGACACCTGAAAACAAATATGGAATCTATGCATAAACATTAAAAATGTAATTGGAAAATGTAATTGTAAATTTTTAGATACAACATGAAAGGTATGATCCATGAAAGTGTTGATTGGCTGGACTTCATTAAAATTAAAAAAATGCTCTTTGCAAAAGAATAAAAGGGTAAGCCACAGACTGAGGGAAAATATTTGTAAAAAAACATATTTGATAAAGAAATATTGTCCAAAATAAACAAAGAACTATTACAACTCAATAATAAAAAAACACTCAACTTGATTAACAACTGGGTTTACATTTGATCACCACAACTACATTAATACCAAGAATGATCCGCATTTCCCTTTAAGACAGTTGTGTTCTATTAAAATCTAACTTCTGTATATTTGTAATATTACTTAAGGTGTTTTCTGGGTGTGCAATATTCATATATATGTTGAATCATGCTTTTAAAACTTCACTATATTGTTCTTGTTGTACAGGCTTAGCTAATGTGTCTTTTCTGCATCATGTTTCTTAGAATGTCCAGATGGGGATTTAATACATGTTAGTTTTGCCACACAGCCCAAAAACCGTGTTTCCAGGAAACTCTGTGAGTTTGTAACTAAATGGTACAGGTAACATCTTCAGCATTGTGTTATGTTAAGCATGTTTTCTCAGTCAGGACATTTTTGGCATATGGACTGAACAATTCTTTGTTCTGAGTGTTGTTCTGTACCTTGCAAGATGTTTAGCAGCAACCTTGGGCTCTGCCCAACAATTACCAGCGGTGTGAAACAGGTCAAATAAAGTCAACTGATACTTAAATAATGTGATATTTAAGGGGATCATAAAATTTCCAAGATACAGTACAAAGTAGTGCTTTATAAAAAATTGATATCACCATCCTCTAAATGCATTCACATTGATAAAACAAAACTAGGTGTTTTTAAATGTAAAAATATTATTGCTATGTTAAAAATATGCAAGAAAATTGAAATGTATCTTTTTTCTTGTAATAAGGTCTGTCTCTACATAACTAATTATAAAACATAATCTCAGTAAATATTTTAAACTTCAAGTATTAAGATTCTAGCCAACACCTTTGTCTGAATTCTGATATTTTCAAAAACAGAACAATATATAAAATGAGAATAGTCTAAGTTCTCCAACTTAAAATAATTAGATGAGAAGTTCATTAACTATTTTCAGCACAGAAAAGAAAATGTATTTGAAAAAGCTATGATCTTTGATTTCATGATTCTTGTTATAACAGGAAGTCTGAAAATTTCCACAGGTTCACTGAGAAATCCATCTTCCAGAAATAATAGTTTTTGTTGGAGTACGGAAATAACTAACCACTTTTTCTTAATGTATAATTTAGAATAAAGGGCAAAGTCATCAAAATTTTGCCCACAGTATAAAATATTTTGCACAAGGAAAAATATATTATTGTATAGAATGGGCTTTTGCATATAGATAGAAAAATACATGGGTTTTAAGCTTTTAGTGCAATTTTAAGAATGTGAACAATCATTGACAAGTCAGAAGAGAGAAATGTTAACTGCAGGCAACTTTTAATCTGCAACAGCTTCAGCCATTCCCATGGAACACTGTGCTGTTTCTTCAGGTTTGGACAGCTTTGCAGAAGGGAGCCTGGCCCAAAGTGCAAGGAACTCTGTTTTATGTATTCATCAAAGAGGGAAACTTTTAAAAATATGCCAACATTGAGCATTAGAGAGGATGTGAACAGACACTTCCGTGTTATTGATTGGTGCAAAATTAATAATAATACCTTGCATTAGTGAGGGTTCTCTAGAGAAACAGAACTAATAGAATATACATACTTTGTGTTGAATGAGCCAATTCTTTATAATAAATCTCTTTCTCTCTTGATAGATAGTTATAGGTATATATGCAATTATGGAGGCTGAGAAGCCCTGTCATCTGCCATCTACAAATTGGAGACTGCAGCAGCGTAGTTCAGACTCAGTCCAAAAACCCGAGAACTCTAGAAAACTAATCGTGTAGACTCCAGTCTGGGAACAGCGCACCACCCGGTGCAGGGCCAGCATGCAAGCTCGCCATAAGACCTGGAGAATGGGCCCGACTGCGTGGGATGCAAGGTGGTGAGTAGAATTCTTCTTATCCACAGCCCACAATGTAGAGCTGGGACAGCAGAGTCGACACATGCTAGATGTTTTCATACCCAAATGCCCTGAACACACAAGATACACTGCAAATACTAAATGCCTGGCAAACAAACACTGGACCATCATGCATACACTAGATGTTCTGCAAACACTAGTCACTATGAATCACCCAAGTTTCTCTAGTTGATAAGAATTTGCAGAGGAAATACTGTAAAGTCAGAGTTGCCTATAAACTTCCTAAAATAAGAATTAACACACAGATGACCGACCCCAGAAATTTCTCAGTTCTAACTTCTGTGCTATGACAAAGACTTTAGACTGCTTAGTTCTAGTCACTATATTTAGTTTGGGAAAATGGAGGAAGCTCCACATACTGAGCACAAATTAAGGTATAGAACACAAGATGAACCTGACACACTCTGAGGATGAGAAAACTGCAAAGCCAGAGTGAATTGGCGTCAGTTCAGAGGGAATAAAAAACAACTTATGTTTTTTTGTCCTGCCTTAGTAAGTCATATTTTCTTTAAACTTTAAACTCTCAAATAAAATTTCACTTATGAGAGCACCTTCCCAAAGGCCTGTTGCTGTTCCACCTGCACTATCTCATAGGGTGACTGGGCCCTGAAGGCCTCTAGGCTTGCACCTCATTTGCCTTCCCCTGATCGCAGAGGTGGGGGCGGGGTATGTTTTGGGGGAAGAATTTCAGCATGAAGAGGTCTGGCCAGGCTTTCTTTTTTGGTGATCTTTCTGATTATTCTTTGCAGCAGTCTGGTCCCTTGGGACATGAAGCTGAGTGATGGTTTGTGCTGCTGTAAAGCTTGTTTTTGTGAGCTGCAAAACCGCACACCTCAGACAGCCTTGGGAAATTCAGAGAGAAGAAGCAGGTTATGAGATGCTTTATCAGATATTACTCCTACCCAAGCAGACCCGGCCTTTGTTATTGGGATTTGCAATTATATTTCTTTCCCTTAAACTGGCAAAAATATTGTAGTATCTTTAAAAGAATCTGTTATGATTAAAGTGGCACTTCTTTCCAGGTTGGCCTGGCTAACTTGGAATCATAAAAAATCTTAGTCTATATATACAATAATATATTTATTGAATTTTTGAATTCTCAAATACAAAATTCTTTTTATAAATATAAAGTCAATTAGTGGTAATGCCACGAACATCTACATGTTCTAGGAAAAATCAAGTGTGGTAACTCTCTTCTTTGATGAAACATGTCACTTCCTGCACTGGTGGCTTGGTGTCTGGGGACTGGGATCTATGGTCCCATATGGACATGTCTCTCATCTTCTGGGAAACCAGAGGGGAGGCTCCCAACACAGTTGATCTTGATATTGTATTTTCAATTTAAGAACCTTGTACAGCTAAAAAATTTGAATGCATGTTGAATCATTTATTTATAATTGCTTACTGACTTTGTAATTTCATTTATAAAATGTTTTATATTAACAAAAAATTATATTAAGGACAGAGTAACATATCTCACATACATACATGTTTTCTTTTGATTATAAATGTAAATGATGTAAAGTTCTTCAAAATGCTAATGAATTTATTGTTTAATTTATGTTTATATTTATTTACTAATAGCTTATAAAATAAAGGCAACAACCACTTAAAAATCTAGGATAAATTTACATAGAAACTTAATAACTCTAGCTGAGGTATTTAGATTTTTTTTTTCTCTGAACTATTTTCTACTGGAGTTTACCTTCTGTCACATGCAATCAGCATAATTAATCAATCTATTTCCTTGTGGTAGAAGTAAGAAATTATCTTTTTCACATAGCTTTTCTTACTTATTCTAGCTTCTCTCTTACCTAAGACAGAAATGCTGGCTCAGGTAAACTGAGGAATACAGACAAGATGAAACATGTGCTAAGTTTCTTTATCATCTCAATTAATGCCCCCCAATTTTTTAAAAAAGAAAAGTCACATAGATTTTGTAACATGATTGATGTGTACATTCTAGCTGTATTCTGAGAAGGAGGCAACAGTTCCTCCCTCCCAGGCCCTTACTAATATCAAAGACTGTTTGTGAAGTTCTGGAAAAAGGTCTCACATTCAGAACACTTCATTGTGAGCTTTCTTTCTTCATTCTCATTACTTTAGTTGTTGTTAAAAAAAAAAAAAAAAAAAAACTCATTCACTTAAATTCTCAGTTTTTCATAATATTATGATCAGGTCTATTCAACTAACAATGATAGGAATCTTAGGGAATTATCAACAGCAAGGAAATCAATTGAAGGTTAAATTGTAAACATGGAATTTTATATTTCTATAAGTAATCACTAATAATTATTAAATAAAATAATTATAAATAATATTAATAATTCTTAAATAATCTGAGTAATTAGTAGTTAGTATAAACATAAAACATGTTGAAAATTATTATACATGAAAGGAGGAAGAATCCTGAATATTTATGCTGAGAGAATAAAATTGCATCTCAATATAAGGTAAGTCAAAGTCTCCTTCAAAAGTTACATATATTATTAAAGAATAGAAGTAAAAGCAGAGCTAGATACATCAAGGGCACTCCAAACACAGAAACACCATTGTTGTTGGTATTTCGAAAATTATCTCTTATATTGAAGTTTCACAAAAAAGAAAATGGTTGTTCAAAGGCTATGACCATGGATATAAACACAGAACATACAGAATAAATATGAGTCTTCCTCACTCAGGAGAAACGGAGACTCTTAAAGGTCAAAAAGAAAGACCTTAAAACCAATATAGGCTGGCAAAGGGATTCTTGGTAAGCATCTCTTCTGATAAGAAGCACTATTAAGTGTATCAGATAATGCTACCGAAAATAAATTTAAACCCAAATGTAACTGGTAATCGGAAGTTTAAATAGATTTGTGATATAAATAATAATGACAATATTATAAAGTACCTCATTCGTATTTAGCATCTTAGGGTTTTACAAATGTTTTTGGAAATGATCCCTCATACAGTCCTAATTTTCCATGAGAATATTGAGGTCCAGAGAAACCTAGTCACTTATCTGAAATGTCACAGCCTGCCCAGCAAGGCTGCCATTGCAGGTCTTGGGCCAAGGGCTCTTCTCTCCCAGATGTTCTGACTGATTCAGAAGAGATAGGAGCAGGCATGAGAAATGAGTGGATCAGAGCAAATATTGCACCAAAGTAGGTCTGTTAAAAAGCCCAAAGGAGTAAATTTTTATTTGTTTTAGCCTCAATTTTTTTTCCTGAAAAGTGACAGGTAATTTTGCCTCAGCCAGCAATACTATACATAAACCAGTTAAATTTTCAAAAACATAGCTAATAGAAAAACTTTTTAGGTTTCATAAGAGGCTTGCACTCTCATGCTCTCTCTCTCTCTCTCTCTCTCTCTCTCTATCATCATCATCATCATCATCATCTTCATCATCATCATCATCATAGGCTGCAAACAACCTCACCTTGCTATTTTTGGAAATTTGAATTCTCAAATTACCCTCAAGCCTTCCCACAAAATCATGGATTTTTCTTCATATACCTGGAAAAATTAAAAAGTAAAGCTATCTTTTTAAAACTGAAGATATTTAAACATTGTGGAGAAGTTTTATATCAAGCATTGAAACCCAACTTTTGGCATTGATAGTACTTCAGTAGTTATAGCTAACTAAAAGCATAGGAAGAAATATGTTTCATCATTTAAATATTTTTCAAGATTATTTTAGGAGATTAAAAAGCCTTTGCTAAAAATGCTTTTGCATATGCACTATTTAATTGGAAGTGCTTTGAATGTTTGGGACTTGTGGCAATGCCGTCCAAGTTGTCCACATGGAATCTAAAGGAGACCATTCTTCATGGCCCACATAGGCCTCTGACAACATCACAAGAGAAAGGAGGTAGCTATGGGAAGGAAGATGCAGAGGGACAGATACTTTTCAGACTCATATTAAAATATCTTCAAGAGTTAATGGAGACTTCCGGCCAAGATGGAGGCGAAGACAGACATGATCCGTCTCCCTCCACAACTAAGAAGGAATACAACTACCTCAAAACTATAAACAACCGGAAGTTCCAGAAAAATCAAACTGCATGGAAGTCGAGCAAACAAAGATATAAAGAAGAAATACTTATCCAGACAGGTAGGAGGGGCCAGCCAGGGTGGAGAGGATGCAGTGAGTGTAGTGATGGCAGCAGCGGTGGCAGCGGCAGGTCAGCAGAAAGTGCAGTCACACGTTTTGAAAGGTCATGAGGGACACCTGGGGAGTGTTCTCAACTCCTCACCAGACCTCACAGCTAACGGTCCCAGCACTGGGGAAAATCAAGCCTCATTGCTTCTGACTATGCAGACCAATGAGGGTTGGGGTGGAGGCAGAAACTGCCAGTCTCTCAGCAGAGTCTGCTTGTTTAAAGGGCCACCACAGCCCTAGAACATCTGCAGACCCATCCACTCAGGGAACGACAGTCAAGGAAACAGTTAGAGGGGAGCCAATCCGGTGCAGAAGTGGGAGAGGTGCCTAGAAAAGGAGCGAGTGCTGGGCAGGCGGCATTGTTCTCTCTCAGACGTCTCCCCCACAGAGAGCCTCACAACTTGGTGAGACAGGTCGCCCTGTATGGATGAATCCCTAAGGCTCTGCTCCTTACAATGTAACAGGAGTGACAGCTCTACCTGGGACGTGGAGGCAAACAAACACAGGAGCCTGTCAGAATGAGGAGACAGAGAATTATGGCCCAAAAGGGAGAACGAATCAAAGTTTCAGTGGGAGAACTAAGTGATGAGGAGATAGCCAACCTAACAAATGCAGAATTTAAAACACTGGTGATAAAGATGCTCACAGGCTTGACAGATATGTTTGAGTATGGCAAATACATAGGAGAAAAAGCAAAGGCTACACTAAGCGAAACGAAGGAAAATCTACACAAAACCAATGATGAAGGAAAGGAAACCAGGGTTCAGATCAATGATTTGGAACATAAGGAAGAAAACAACAGTCAACCAGTGCAGAATGAGGGAGCAAGAATTGAAAAAAAATGAGAAAAAGTTCCCAAATTTTGCGAAGGAGATGGACATACAGTTCTGGGAAGTACAAAGGGTCCTGACAGAGCTAGACCCAGAGAGGATCACAGCAGGACACATCATGACTGAGATGCCAAAGATGAAAGATAAAGACAGAGTCCTTGGGGCAGCAAGAGACAGGTGGAGAGTTGCCTATAGGGGGGTGCCTATAGGACTATCAGCTGATTTCTCAGAAGACACTTTGCAGGCAGGAAGGGATGGCAAGCAGTATTCAATGTGATGAAAGGCAGCCTGCAACCAGGATTACTCTATCCAGAAAATCTATCATTTGGAATGGAAGTGCAGATTAAGTGTTTCCCAGACAGGGTAAAGCTAATGGAGTTCATCATCACCAAGCCATTATTATATGAAGTATCAAAGGGACTTACTTAAGAAAAAGAAGATTAAAACTATGAACACTAAAATGACAACAAACTCACAACTATCAACAACTGAATTTTAAAAAATTAAAACAAAATCTAACTAAGCAAACCAGAATAGGAACAAAATCATAGGTATGGGGATCATTTGGAGGGTTATCAGCAGGGATGGGGGAGGGAGAGAAATGGGGAAATGGTGCAGGGACTAAGAAGCATAATTGGTTGGTACAAAATAGACAGGGGGAAGTTAAGAATAATATAGGGAAGGGTGAAGCCAAAGAACTTATATGCATGACCCATGGACATGAACTAAGGGGGGTGGAATTACTGGAGGGAAGGTGGGTACTGGGAAGAGGGGAGCAAAGGGGGAAATTGGAACTACTGTAACAACATAATAAAAATATACTTAAATTAAAAAAAAATCTCTATCTTTAACCTTTGGTATTTAATTATGATGTGTCTTGGTTTGGGCCTTTTTGCATCCATTGTATTTAGGATTCTCTGTGCTTCCTGGACTTGCATATCTATTTCCTTCACTAAGCTAGAAATGTTTTCCTTCATTATTTTTTTCTAGTAGATATTCAATTCCTTGCCCTTTCTCCTCTTCTTCTGGCACCCCTGTGATGTGAAGGTTGGTATGCTTGAATTTGTCCAGAGGCTGCTTACACTATCTTCATTTTTAAAATTATTTCTTCTTGTTGTTGTTCTGATTGGTTGTGTTTTTGTTCCTTATGTTCCATATAAGTTCTTTGATTCTCAGCTTTATCCATTCTACTGCTGATTCCCTGTAAATTATTTTTTAAGTATATTTTATTGATTATGTTGTTATAGTAGTTCCAATTTTCTTTCCCCTTTGCTCTCCTCTGCCCAGTACCCCCCTTTCTTCCAGCAATCCCACTCCCTTTAGTTCATGTCCATGGGTCGTGCATATACATTCTTTATCTTCACCGTTTCCTGTATTATTCTTAACGTCCCCCTGTCTATTTTATATTTATCAATCATTCTTCTTAATCTCTGAACCATATCCTCATTTCTCCCCCTTCCCCCTCCCAGCTGATAACCCTATGAATGATCCCCATACCTATGATTTTGTTCCTATTCTAGTTTGCTTAGTTGGATTTTGTTTTTATTTTTTAGATTCAGTTGTTCATAGTTGTGAGTTTGTTCTCATTTTAATGCTAATAATTTTTATCTTATTTTTCTTAAATAAGTCTCTTTAACATGTCATATAATAATAGCTTGGTAATGATGAGCTCCTTTAGCTTTACCTTGTCTGGGAAGCACTTCATCTGCTCTATGATTCTAAATGATAACTCTGCTGGATAGAGCAGTCTTGGTTGTAAGTCCTTGCTTTTCATCACTTTGAATACTCTTGCCAGTCCCTTCTTGCCTGCAAAGTTTCTTTTGAGAAATCAGCTGATGGTCTTATAGGCACCCCTTTGTAGGTAACTCTCTGCTTTTCTCTTGCTGCTTTTAAGGTTCTCTCTTTATCTTGAAACTTTGGCATTTTAATGATGATGTGTCTTGGTGTGGTCCTTTTTGGGTCTAGCTTGTTTGGGACTCTCTGTGCTTCCTCGATTTGTATGTCTGTTTCCTTTCACAAACATGAGGAGTTTTCCTTCATTATTTTTTCACATAAGTTTTCAATTTCTTGCTCTTCCTCTTCTCCTTCCAGCACCCCTTTGGTTTGGATGTTGGCATGTTTAAAGTTGTCCCAGAGGTTCCTAAGCCTCTCCTCAATTCTTGTTTTTTTCTTCCCTTATGTTCCAAATCATTGATTTGAACACTGGTATCATTCCCTTCACCACTGGTTTTGTGTAGATTTTCCTTCGTTTCATTTAGCATAGCCTTCACTTCTTTACTTATGCGTCTGCCATACTTAAGCATATCTGTCAAGCCTGTGAGCATCTTTATCAACAGTATTTTGAACTCTACATCCATTAGATTGGCTAGCTCCTTGTCTGTTAGGTTGGCTATCTCCTCGTCTCATAGTTCTCCCATTGAAACCTTGATCCATTCCCTCTATTGGGTCATACTTCTCTGTCTCATCTTGACAGGTTCCTGTGTTTGTTTTCCTCTGTGTCTTAGGTAGATCTGTCGCTGCTGTTACCTTGTAAGGGGCAGAGCCCTAGTTTTCTCATCAGTAGAGGGCGACCCTAAAGAGCGGGAAACCAGTCCTGCTACAGCCGCTCCACCATCTACTCTGTCGCTGCTGGAAGGAGGGTTACATCCCCCAGGATATGAGAGATGCCAACATTATCACCATGTACAAGAACAAAGGAGACCGCAGCGACTGCAACAACTACCGGGGCATCTCTCTCCTCAGCGTCGTCGGCAAAGTATTCGCCCGGGTCGCTCTTGCCCGCCTGCAGACCCTTGCTTCCCGCGTCTACCCAGAGTCCCAGTGTGGCTTCAGAGCTGGCCATTCAACAGTGGACATGATCTTCTCCCTACGCCAGCTGCAGGAGAAGTGTCACGAGCAGCATAAACCACTCTACCTCGCCTTTATCGACCTCACGAAGGCGTTTGATCTGGTCAGTCGAAGCGGTCTCTTCAGCTTGCTACGGAAGATTGGCTGTCCACCACATCTGCTTGCTGTGGTCATGTCCTTTCACGACAACATGCACAGCACGGTGTCCTACAACGGCGCAACCTCTGAGGCCTTCCCAGTCAGCAGCGGAGTAAAGCAGGGCTGCGTCCTCGCGCCTACGCTGTTCGGAATCTTCTTCTCCATGCTCCTCCAATACGCCTTTAAGGACTGCAGCGAGGGGGTCTTCATTCACACCAGATCCGATGGCAAGCTCTACAACCTGGCCCATCTACGAGCCAAGACCAAAGTCAAAGAGGTGCTCATCCGTGAGATGCTCTTCGCCGACGACGCAGCTTTGACATCACACTCCGAAGAGGGACTCCAGCAGCTAGTCACTTGCCTTTCCCACGCATGCAAGGAGTTCGGACTAGCCATCAGCCTGACGAAGACGAATGTTATGGCTCAAGGCACGGGGACTCCCCCATGCATCACCATCGACGGATACACCCTGGAGGTTGTCAACGACTTCACTTACCTCGGGTCCACCATCTCGAGCTCTCTGTCAGTCGACTTGGAGGTCAACCGGAGAATCGCCAGGGCAGCCACAGTTATGGCCAGACTGAACCGGCAAGCGTGGAACAATTCCAGCCTCACTGAGAAAACCAGACTGCGCATCTACCAAGCCTGTGTACTCAGCACTCTCCTCTATGGCAGCGAGACGTGGACCACCTACGCAAGGCACGAAAGGAAACTCAACAGCTTCCACATGAGGTGCCTGCGACGCGTCCTGCATGTCGCCTGGCAGGATAAGGTCCCCAACACCGAAGTGCTGAAGCGAGCCAATATGAGCAGTTTGCGTGCAGTTCTTAGCGAGAGACACCTCAGGTGGCTCGGCCATGTCAAAAGAATGGATGCAGGCCGTATCCCCAAAGACCTCCTCTACGGCGAGCTAGCAGAAGGCAAGAGGATGACAGGGCACCCAAAACTGCGGTTCAAAGACATCTGCAAAAAGGACATGACACAATGCTCCATCAATCTCAACACATGGGAAGTTCAAGCAGACGACCGCCTAGCCTGGAGGCTCACGGTCAGGCAAGGTACGTCACGGGCAGAGGCTGCGCGCAACGAGGAGGCGGTCCAGAAAAGATCGAGGCGGAAGCAGCGTCAACAGCAGCAACAACGGCCATCTGCCTTCACCTGTAACAAGTGTGGCAGGGATTGTCACTCCCGAGTCGGACTGCACAGCCATTCTCGGCGGTGCAGATAGACTCTCAAGAAGCTACGCCATCGTCTCTCGAGACGGACGGCTGCCGACGACGAGAGGGCGACCTGTTTCACAATGTTGTGGCGCTGTATGTGGGGGAGGGGTCTGAGAGGGAACAATGTTGCTTGCTCAGCGCTCGCTCCTTTTCTGGGTACTTCTCCCACTTATATGGGACTGGTGCCTCTCTAGTTGTTGTCCTGGCTGTCGTACCCAGAGTGGGTGGGTCTGTGGACTTTTTAGGACTATGGGGGATCTTTAAACAAGCAAACTCTGCTCAGAGACCAGCTGTTTATTCCTCCACCCCAACCCCCACCGGTTTGCACAGTCAGAAGCAATGAAGCTTTATTTTCCCTGGTGTTGGGACCATGAGCTGCGTGGTCTGGTCTGGTGCTAGAAGTGCTCCCCAGGTGTCCCTCCCTACTTTTTAATACGTATTACTTTGCTTTCCACCAGCCTGTCACTGCTGCCACTGCTGCCACCACACCGCATCCTCTCCACCCCAGCTCCGCCCCTCTTACCTGTGTGGGTGAGTATTTCTTCTTTATATCTTTGTTTGTTGGACTTCCATGCATTTTGATTTTCTGGAACTTCTGGTTGTCTCTAGAATTGAGGTAGTTGTATTCCTTTTTAGTTGTGGAGGGAGACAGAGTGTGTCTGTCTGGGCCTCCATCTTGGCCAGAAGTCCTAATGTAAATTAATCATTATTTCCATTAGTATGTCCTTCATTTCTGCCTGGGCATTTTTATGTTATTGAGGTATTTTCTAGGTTCCTTCAGCATTCTTATAACCAATGTTTTGAATTGTGCATCTGATAATTTTCTCATCTCCATTTTGTTTAGTTCTTTTTATAGAGTTTTGATGTGTTCTTTAATCTGGATCATATTTCTTTGTCTTCTCATTTTGGCAGCCTCCCTTTGTTTGTTTCTATGTATTAGATAGAGTGTCTATGACTCCCTCTCTTGGTTTTATGGCCTAATGTAGTAGGTGTCCTGTATGATTCAGTGGCACAGCCTCCTTTATCACCCAAGCTGAGTACTCAAGGTTCACCCTCTGTATGGACTGAGTACACTTTCCTCTTGTAGTTGAGCCTTAATTGCTTTTGGCAGGTTAATGGGAGGGATTTACCCAGGCCAGTCAGCTGTAAGGATTGGCTGTGACTATTGACCACCAACCTCGATCCTCCATGGAGGATTAACTGTGCAGGTGTAGGGTGGTGGTGTTCCAACCTGGTCTGTAGCTGTCTACCAGGTGTTCAGGCTCTAGAGTTCCCTGGATGATACAGGCCAGTGTCAGCCACTACTTGTGTTTCACCCAGAGTGACAAAGCAATCTGCAGATGGCTGCTGCTTGTGCTGGGCTTCAAGTTTCTCAGATGAAGCCAAATTGTTTTTTAAGGTGAGCTTTGGTTACCTACGCCTCCATCTTGACCAGAAGTTCCTCAGATCCACAACAAGTGTGATAAAGTAAATCATTGAAACCCAAAGCTAAAAAAAGCCTTTTCTGAGCCTGATGGAGAAGGACAGATTCTCAATAAGTTGATGCACATGTATCAGAGGGTCCAGAAGAAGACTGGATTCTTGGAGAAGCAACAGGTATGCAGATGCACCTGAGACGGGATGCCCAATCCATTCTCTCTATTCTCAAAGTCTCTGCATACAGGGTGCTGGTTTTGTACTACATGATTCTCAGGGGATGGTAACTGTCATGCAGATTGAGTTGCACTTCTATAGATGGATAGTGCATCTTGGGTGGCTGCACAAGGCCACCCTCGCCCTTACCTGAATGCAAGAAAACTGATAGAGTTATTTAAAGCTTAAGAAACATACTGGATACCAGTATTTATTTGTCCTGCAGTCTGTCCTCTTGAAAAGGGCCAAGCCTGGTGTTTTGCTTAAGCTCCCCTCAAAGAGAGTTTGAGACAAGTGCTTAGGGTACAATCCATTGGGGCAGTGACTATACAGCAGTGGGTGGGAGGGATGAGGGGAGAAGGCAGGGGAAAAGAAGCCCTGTCAGGATTCTTCATGGGTGTGAAACTTTATTTCCCCAGCACTGATGAAAAGATACAGATGCTCCCTCCAAGTATCCTTTCCTGGGGTATCCAGTGGCTGAGGTTTATCCTGGGATGAAATCCTGGAGCTGCAGAGAGGTCTGAGGAGAACAGAAAGTGAGGCAAGTGCTTGAGATGGATGCTACCAACCAAGTGTAAGGCTACAGGATTGTCCTCTGTGGCTGCAACTGAAATCCATGGTGACTGAAGGAATATGCTCTGTCTGGTCTTGGCATTTTTACCTGTATAGCTATTATCCAACCTGACAGTCAGTCCTAGCTAGTGAGAGATGAGGCACTCCTAGAAATATGCCCTAACTCCTATGAGACCTAGGAAAGGAAGGATCCTTTCTTCTTTTGGATACTGATGTGTTGGGGATATGAAGGTGGAAGGTAGGTGCGTACTTCCCACCAACCAGGGCAGGGACCAGGGATCTGGCTCCAGGAGGAGAGGGAGCAGGAATGCAGCAGAGAGGTAGAGCTGGGCCTTTCTGCCTGGGAGCCACCCTTCATCTCAAGTCCCCTATGGCATGAGCCTGTTTGGGCCAAAATCATTCTAACTGCTATGCCCTCTCCCTCCTTGTCACTCACCACCCTCCTCCTCAGCAGCCCTTTAAATCCAAGATCCTCAAGATGGGAATCCTTTCCCAGCTGTCTTCTTCCCTTCCTGTCCATTATGAAGTTTATAGTCTTGGGGAACTCACTCACATGCCAGTTAGCAGAAATAGTCTTCCTTAATGCCTATTTTATACTCGCGTATGATATCTGGTAGATATTTTAAGGATTTTTATGAGATAGGTTATCACCCAAGCCACAAATGATGTTTCATTAAGCAGATCATGAAACAAACTTTATAATTGTGCAGTTGTATTTGAATACTTTCATTTAGATTTCCAAATATACCTCTGCAAGGGAAAGTATCCATGATTATTCTAGAAGGAGCATGCTAATCCATCTCTGTAAGAATGGAAATGCAAATTTTGCTTTCAGTTTTTTGAAACATCTCAGTGAAGAACTTGTAAGTATGAAAGATGGTCATAATGAAAATGTCAACTTCTGTTAAAAGAACTTTGAGTGCCTTGAGAAACGTAATATTAGTAAACATGATCATGTGGTATAGCAGATGGTCACAAAACTATACATTTTCCAAAATTTAGCTTCTGAAGTTCTGTACATTCAAGTGTAAAAATGATTCATGACACAGATGTGAAGAAAAGAAAAATGATGAATTATAGAAATTAGTCTATCAAAGATCTGTCTCTAAGACATATAAATAATCATCTACAATCTCCAGAAATTACACTTGAAATCTGAGAACTGGAAAATTTTATTAAAATGTTTACCTATAGTATTGGAAGACTATGATATAAGTGTCATTGGCTTTTTAAAAGGAGGATGTATTCTATTTTATGTATCTGCCTAGAATAATTCAAACATGATAATTACAAAGTTAATTGTAAAGAGTTTCAAATATAACAGAAGTTGATTGTTGTAAAAATGAAGTGTGTGTGTATGTATCTAATAAACTTTATTTAAAAATCCCCTGATGACAACCAAAATTCCCCAGATTTACTTGAGAAAAACAACACAAGTAGAATATGCAGTCTTAAGTTTCAGCTAAATGATCATGAGTTTGAAATTAATTTTGTTTTACAGGCTGATTGAGATTAAACAACATGCATAAACAATAGTCCCTCTTTTTAAAGAAGCTGATTCTTAGCTATTATAAAATGAGTAATTAAATTCACTCTTCTAAAATTAAAGCCTTGATTGAAATCAAACAAATTAGAGCAGGCTCTTTCCCAAACACACTGTCTGTCAGTGTCAGTATTTTATTGTAACACTTCTGAAAGCTCTGGGCTAATTATGGACTACCAAGAGAATATTCTACAATTTTTTTTCAATTTTATGTCCCTCCAAATTGGGCACTTGTTTTTGGAAAATTTCTGAAGCTCACCTGTTCACTGAATGAACCAGGTACTTACCACTATAATTAGAAAAGCAAGTTCTCCCTGAGCAGTATTGTTAGCTCATATATGTTTTAAAAACACTAACTGATGTATTCTCTTTTTATTATTGCCTTTCTCTCCATTTTTGTTTTAATGTAATCTTCCCTTTCTAACATTTTAAGGAGGAAGATTTAAATCATCTACTGAAGACCTTTCTTATTTTCTCTTATAAAAATTTTATGTAATAAATTTCACTCTAAACACTGCTTTAGCTGCATACATTACACAAAGTTTGATGTGTTGTGATTTCATCTAATGGATTATTGATAAGCATGCTGTTTAATGTCCGAATATTTGGAGATTTTTCCAGATATGTTTCTGTTATTAATTTCTATTTTAATTGTTTGATTAAAAATAATCAGGTCCATCTATGCTGTCATGAGGGATACACCTTTCTTAAAATTAAAAAAAAAAAAAAGAAAGAAATATGGCCAAATAGTATTCCATTGTGTAAATCCCATAGTTGTTTTATCCACCCATCTACCGATGAACACTTGGGCTGCTTCCTAATCTTGGCTATTGTAAACAACACTGCAGTGGTCATAGGGGTTTTATGCTAAGTGAAATAAGCCAGTCAGACAAAGAAAGTACCTTATGATTTCACTCCTATGTATAATCTAATAAATAAACTGAACTAACAAGCAATATAGAGACAGACTCATAGATGGAGAGTAGGGTGACAGCTGGAGAGTTGCTAGGAGGTGGAGGAATTGAACAACAATAACAAAAAATGTAAATAACTCATGGATACAGAAAACAGTGTGATGATTGTTGAGGAATGGAGGGGGCTGTGTGGAGGTGGAAGAAGGTAAGTGGGGAGAAATGCTGATAGAAAAATAAAACAAGTCATCAAAATTTTAATTAATACAATGAATTACTTAACTAACTGGGTCAGAGAAGATACAAGTTGTATGATCTGTATTCTCTTAAAGTTATTTAGACCTGCTTTGTAGCCAATTATATGGCCCATACCATTTGAAAAGAATGGATATTCTGCTGTTTGGGGGTGAAGTTTTCTAAAAATGTCTTTGAGATCAAGTTGGTTGATAGCACTGTTCATGTTCTTTGTATCCTTTCTGATTTTGCACTTGTTCTACCAATTACTGAGAAAGGAGTGCTGAATTCTCCAACTATGTTTGTGGGTTTGTCTGTTTTACTTTTGAATTTAATCTCTGTTTGCTTTTTGTACTTCAGAGTTGTGCTATGAGGTGCATTTATCATTGTTACAGCTTCTTGTTAAACCCTCTAGCCTAGGTAATATCGCTTCCATCCTCGAAAATGAAAATTCTTATTCTAAAAGGTACATTGATAGTAATACAGCCTTTCTGATAATAGAGCCACCTGTCTCTTGATGAGTGCTTGTATGGGACATAGTTCTCTTCCTTGTACTTAGAACCAATTTTTTGTCCTTATATTACAATAAGTCTCTTATAGAAAGTAAATAGTTGTGTTTTAATTTTCATCTAAAATGGAAATCTTTGTCTTTTAATTAAAATCTTAGACCTCAAAATTATATTAACACTACCACATGAGGTCACAATGAGAAGACAGCCCCCTACTAACCAGAAAGCAGACTCTAACCAGGCACTAAACCTGCTGCCACCTTGATCTGGTATTTTCCAGCCTCAAAGAACTATAAGAAACAAATGGTTGCCACTTAAGCCACCAGTCTATGGTATCTTTGGTTGTAGCCCAGACAGACTAAGACAACTAAGACATATGCAGCACCATTTTGGCGGATAAACAAACAGAGATCCAGCAAGCAAGTAACTTTCGACCATCACAAAGTGTCTTCAGTCTGCTTGGGCTTATAACAGAATACCACATACTGGGTGACCTATAAATCACAGAATTTATTTCTCACAGCTGTGGAGGATGGAAGTCAGAGATCAGGGGGGCAACATGGCTGGGTTCCAGTGAGAACTCTCCTCGGGTTTGTGACATCTGCCTTCTGGTCATGTCCTCACGTAGTGAACAGCACAGAGAGAAAGCAAACTCTCTCATGGCCCTTATAAACACGGTAATCTCAGCAGGGGGGCTCCACCCTCATGGCCTCTTCTAATCATAATCAGCTCTCGAAGGCCCCACTTCCTGATACCATCACATTGGGAGGTAGGGTTTCAATATATGAATTTAGGGTGACACAAACATTCTATAACACACAGAGAGAGGATAAAAGGTGATTTTTTCCTTCAGATCCTTCCCAGTCACTCACTGCCCTAGCTCAGGTGACAAAAAGTACCTATATTTTAGTTTTTCAAAATAGAAACAGAAAGTACATGGAATTAAGATTTCTGCGGTTCCCGCCCTGTGATGCATAGTAAGTCTGGTAATCACACACTATTTCCTTTTGTCTTTCCTGGAAGATGGTATGACTCTACTGGTTTTTAGAGTTGAGTCGATGCACATAGGATCTTGGATGCAGAGAGGATTATCTGAAGAGAAACGAGGATCGGTTGGTTGTTTAATGTCGGCTGGATGTGAGAAACTGGCTCTTCAGATTCCAAAGGAAATTTATTTCCCCTTTGTTAAAAGCGGCAATGAAGTCTGAGTCCTAAGTGGGCTCTCATGTCCTCGGAGCATGTCCATCTTTTCATAGGCGGCATTTTATCACAATTACTGCTTCTGGTTTAATAATGCATCAAACAAATTGGACTTAGTTGAAGTGAGATACAGTCACTCTCACAAGCCTGACTGGACTTTTTTCTGGCAACAACGGGGCTCATGCTGTGACTACTTGGTGATGGGCAGTGCATCGAAGTGCAAGTGCTAGACAGCAAGGATGCTGGGCCATGGAGCACAGCGAAGGCCTCAGAGGATTTTCCCATCCACCAGGACAGGCTTCATTAGGCCTCCTACGCAATTCTGACTTGTAGTCAGTTGGACATTATATAATTTATGCAACATCAAAACTTAGGAATTTTTTACTGTAAATTATGAATAAATGATCAAGCTTTGGTAACTAATCTTATACAATAGATGTACAGTTTATACAATTCTGAATTTGCTATGGTAGTAGGCCTCTTACAAATAGCTATGCCTATTTTTTCTCTGAAATGTCTCCATGTTTAAATCAAATTTTAATTGCATCAACATAGATACTGTATCACACATGGATTAATTAGAACCAGGCAATGAACTTATCTTCAGTCACGAGAACCAGTATTCTTCTCTCATCTCCTAGAAGAGACACAGATGCATATTTTTGGTCTTATAAACCTGGCATGTAAAAAAAGAGTTGCAGTAAAAATGTGCCTCAGAATATTTTTTCAAGAACAACTTTCTGAGAGCAGACATGTAATAGCAAATTTAAGAGACCATTGAACAAATGTAACTTCAAACTCTTCAATTTATTACTTGTGGATGGTAGAATGAACTTAATTTCCAAAAATATGACAGATGGATTTTTTGATATATGATCTGCTTATGCCAAGACCCCCAAAAAACTTCTAAAACTCCAGGAGCTAAAATCTTATGTATTGACCTTTAAGTTGATGGATCAATAAAATTAAAAGTGAATTCACACTTTAGCTGCCCACCCACATCTTACAGAGCAAAGTTCATCCAACCCAATGCCTTGTTTCACATTTTATAGCAATTGAATCTCTTGTCATAGACAACCTTTTAATATGTAACCTTAAACAACTCATAAGAATATAGCACCCTAGAGATTTGTGGAAATTAAAAACCTAATCTTTTCAAACTTAATTGTAACTAGTATGTCTGATTATTTAAAATCAAGTCATCTTTGTCATGCTCATTCTGAGTAACTTCATTTCAGGAATAAAAACCAAAAATAAAAAAGCAAAGAACGTATTAATTCCTGAAGCAGACTGATTATTACATGTTAGCAAATGGAAAACTTGTCAACTGATAAATAACTCACCATTGAACCATATCATAAAAAAGTTTATGTTGGTTTTATTAAAATAAATGTGTGGTATACTGTTTGGAAATTAGAGAGGGAATGATATTGATTAAAATGTTGAAAAGAATGATCTCTTATCATAATTATTCATCAGTTCTACAAATGTGTCTCTTTTTTTCAGGAGGTAATGGCCCAGAAGGACCTTGTCAATCATAATGATCTTTCACTGCCTGGGTACAATGTACTTTCTCATTAAGTGATGGATGACAAGTTCGGATTCAAGTACTTGTGATACAAGCAATGCATGTTTTATACCCTTCAACTGGACTGTATCAATTCAGACTACATTCATCTGCAGTTAAGAGAAAGCTCACCCAGCAGTGGCTTAACCCTTAAGAACATACATTGTTTATTTAGCAAGAAGCCAAGTGGTTCTATGTTGACTGGGCATCTCCATGATAGTGGGACCTCAGTCAGAGTCTCTGATTCTCCTGGATTTCTCTGAGGGTTGTAAATTGACTTCTACAATTCCAGATGTAATATTCTGAAAGAGGGTAGAAAGGCAGAAAGCAGAGCTCCTTAATTTTATAGAAAAGGAAATGCCTCCCCATAAACCCCCAGCAGATTGTCCCTCCCATTCCATGTGGCTGGGCCACAGGGCCCTTCCAGGCTGGGTCTTGAGCAAGAGTACCTGGTTCTCTGCTTGCTGTGATTGGAAGCAGGTATGGGAGGAAGGGATTAGGACTGACTGGTAGGTAGCCATTCCTACAGTAATGCAGTTGTACCATGGGGATTTTAAAAAGGAATTAGTTTCTTGAGAATAGCAAGGCACACCAGTATGCTAGGATGAAAATGGGAACTGGATTTCCTGAACTGTTAAATGGAACATGCATAACTGACTTCCTCTGCCTTCAGCTGCTCTACCTCTGACAATCCATCTCCCCGTCTGTCTGTAGCTCAAGATCCATCATTTCTCTGAGTATAAAATACTTCGTATTATTTTACTTGTCCCTTGCTTGCTGGTCCTTCTTTGCTTTTCTCCAATATTTTTTGTTTTTATTTCTTGCTTTGTTGGGACTCTTTGATTTATCTGATCACTGGAGGTCTCTAGGAGGAAGCAGTGGATATTTATCTACCTATATATTTCAGAAGCTCTGGGCAGGGCTGCCATGTCACACAACTTTAGGAGAGCCATTAATTACCATGTGCCACACAGACCCTATGTGCCTGGAGGTGACAGTACTAAATTTAGGCCACAGAGGAGTGGCTTCATTGAGAAGATACAATCTTAAATTTTTCTCTCAAAAAGAAATTTATTTTCAGCATCCTTTCTCATTGCCACTACCTTGTCTTAAGTCTTTATTACATCTCCCCTGAACATTGCAATGGCCTTCTAACTGATCTTCCTGTCACCGATTCTTCCTCCCTGCAGAGATCTATCAAAATAACCTTGGACCACTCACTGCTCACCATATACCTTTAGTGGCTCCCCTTTGTATACAAAATAACATCTAAACTTATCTGCGTGTGTCACTGAGGTGGTTTTTCAGATTCTGGCCTGATATGACTTAGGGCCCCATCACCACCTGGATCCAGCCATGCTGGTCTGATTATTATTTCCTTATTGTCACCTGTGATTTTCCATTTCTTTTTCTTTTCTCATCCCACTCCCACTACTGAAATAACATCCTGCCCAGTTGTCAGCAGAATCTCTTCCCATTTCCAGTGAATGGAAGACATATCCCCTAGCTAGTGTGCACCCTTGGTTCTTAGGGGAGTCTTACCCCAATTTTTGGAAGGAGACTACATAGCTACTAGTGTGTACTATTGGGACAATGATCAATCAAGGTGAAATGTCCTTCCTTGCCAAGTGTGGCATCCAAGCCAGGCCAGACATTCCATGCCCTTGAGCAGAGAAGTTTAGACACAGACTCCAGTTATCACAGAGTTAATGAGCCTGGTGGTGGGGCCCCGAGACAACCCTGCTCATTCTCTGTTCTTTGCAGAGCACTCATCCTGCTCAGGGGCTCCCACATCTTTCAGGAACATGACTGCTCCATTTCCACCTTCTGTATTGTTCAAGTCCTTCCTGCACATTCCTTTTTGTTTTGTTTCTTGGATAGAGTGGCATATTGTTGATTGCAATTAGAAGCCCTCACTACTGTCATAGCTGACGACCCATCAGATGTCTGCCTCTCTGGCTTCCCCAAAGCATATGAACCACTCTCAGCATGGCCTTATTGTATTCATTGGTCTTTCCTGTCTTGGCTATGACCCTACTCATTTCTGGGTCCCAGCACTGGCACAATATGCTCACCATGTTGTAACAGGACTTTAGTGCCCCTGCTTTGTCCCCTGATTTTACAAGTCCTTCTCTATTCTCTTCTTATGATTTTATCACTCTGATCCAGGGCTCCACACTATTAACTATTAACTTCCTCTTGCATCTTCCTGGGCTACTCCTTCAAGACTCCTATACACACACACACTTACACACTCACACACACACATTCTCACACACATACACTCTCACACACTTTTATCCATACATGCACACCCACACACTCTTATATACAAATACACACTCTCACATACATACATACTCTTACACACATATGACTGAAAGAGAAGCAATAATGGATGGGGGCAAGAGACCCAGCTCTGTGACATGGTACAGCATTTGTAACCTCTCTGTGGCTCCATTGCATAATATGTCAATGGGGCAAGTGATGGAACATATTTAAGAGGAAGCTGTAAACATGCATCAATGCTTATGCTATTCCTAAAACAGTGTCTGGCATTTATTTAGTCGGCGGCGGCGGCAGCCGTCCGTCTCGAGAGATGATGGCATAGCTTCTTGAGAGTCTATCTGCACTGCCGAGAATGGCTGTGCAGTCCGACTCGGGAGTGACAATCCCTGCCGCACTTGTTACAGGTGAAGGCAGATGGCTGTTGTTGCTGCTGTTGACGCTGCTTCCGTCTTGATCTTTTCTGGACCGCCTCCTCGTTGCGCGCAGCCTCCGCGCGTGACATACCTTGCCTGACCGCGAGCCTCCAGGCTAGGCGGTCGTCTGCTTGAACTTCCCATGTGTTGAGATTGATGGAGCATTGTGTCATGTCCTTTTTGCAGATGTCTTTGAACCGCAGTTTTGGGCGCCCTGTCATCCTCTGGCCTTCTGCTAGCTCGCCGTAGAGGAGGTCTTTGGGAATATGGCCTGCATCCATTCTTTTGACATGGCCGAGCCACCTGAGGCGTCTCTCACTAAGAACTGCATGCAAACTGCTCATGTTGGCTCACTTCAGCACCTCGGTGTTGGGGACCTTATCCTGCCAGGCAACATGCAGGATGCGTCGCAGGCACCTCATGTGGAAGCTGTTGAGTTTCCTTTCGTGCCTTGCGTAGGTGGTCCACGTCTCGCTGCCATAGAGGAGAGTGCTGAGTACGCAGGCTTGGTAGATGCGCAGTCTGGTTTTCTCAGTGAGGCTGGAATTGTTCCACGCTTGCCGGTTCAGTCTGGCCATAACTGTGGCTGCCCTGGCGATTCTCCGGTTGACCTCCAAGTCGACTGACAGAGAGCTCGAGATGGTGGACCCGAGGTAAGTGAAGTCGTTGACAACCTCCAGGGTGTATCCGTCGATGGTGATGCATGGGGGAGTCCCCGTGCCTTGAGCCATAACATTCGTCTTCGTCAGGCTGATGGCTAGTCCGAACTCCTTGCATGCATGGGAAAGACAAGTGACTAGCTGCTGGAGTCCCTCTTCGGAGTGTGATGTCAAGGCTGCGTCGTCGGCGAAGAGCATCTCATGGATGAGCACCTCTTTGACTTTGGTCTTGGCTCGTAGGCAGGCCAGGTTGTAGAGCTTGCCATCGGATCTGGTGTGAATGAAGACACCCTCGCTGCAGTCCTTAAAGGCGTATTGGAGGAGCATGGAGAAGAAGATTCCGAACAGCGTAGGCGCGAGGACGCAGCCCTGCTTTACTCCGCTGCTGACTGGGAAGGCCTCAGAGGTTGCGCCGTTGTAGGACACCGTGCTGTGCATGTTGTCGTGAAAGGACATGACCACAGCAAGCAGATGTGGTGGACAGCCAATCTTCCGTAGCAAGCTGAAGAGTCCGCTTCGACTGACCAGATCAAACGCCTTCGTGAGGTCGATAAAGGCGAGGTAGAGTGGTTTATGCTGCTCGTGACACTTCTCCTGCAGCTGGCGTAGGGAGAAGATCATGTCCACTGTTGATTGGCCAGCTCTGAAGCCACACTGGGACTCTGGGTAGACGCGGGAAGCAAGGGTCTGCAGGCGGGCAAGAGCGACCCGGGCGAATACTTTGCCGACGACGCTGAGGAGAGAGATGCCCCGGTAGTTGTTGCAGTCGCTGCGGTCTCCTTTGTTCTTGTACATGGTGATAATGTTGGCGTCTCTCATATCCTGGGGGATGTAACCCTCCTTCCAGCAGAGACAGAGTAGATGGTGGAGCGGCTGTAGCAGGACTGGTTTCCCGCTCTTTAGGATTTCTGGAGGGATTCCGTCGCTTCCTGGTGCTTTCCCGCAAGCGAGGCGGTCGATGGCTTTGCCGAGCTCTGCCGCAGTAGGTGGGGTGTCTAGCTCCTCCATGACTGGTAGGTCTGGGATGGCGTTAAGAGCAGTGTCTGTTACGGTGTTCTTCGTTGCGTACAGCTCGAGGTAGTGCTCGGTCCACCGCCGCATTTGCTGTTCCTGGTCAGTGATGACCTCACCTGTCTTGGACTTAAGGGGGGCGATCTTGGAGGGGATTGGGCCTGTTGCCTTCTTGATACCCTCATACATCCCTCGTGCGTTGCCTATATCGGCGGCTTCCTGGATGCTTCTGCACAGGTTTAGCCAATAGGTGTTGGCACAGTGGCGGGCGGTCTTCTGGACTTTGTTCCTGGCAGCCCGTAGAGCTTGAAGTGTACTGGGAGTGGGCGTGACCTTGTAAGCCAGTAGGGCCTTCCTCTTAGCCTCGATCACGGGTTCCATTTCTTCCCAGTGAGCCTCATAACAGTCAGCGTTCTTCCGCTCCTTCTTCCTGTAAGCAATAATGGCGGAGTTGTATATGGCGTCGCGGAGACGTGGCCAATTGGATTCGATAATGTCATCTGCCGCCACTCCCTCGCCGAGTGCATCTTCCATCCTGTTGATGAATTGCTGGGTCTTAACTGGGTTGCTGGCACAACTGCTGTTGATGCGTGGGCGACCCTTCATCTTGGAGTGGTGCAACCTCTTCGGCATTATGCGCACCTTGCTTACCACGAGGGCATGGTCCGTGTCGCAGTCTGCACTGTGGTAGCTGCGGGTGAGGAGGGTGCTGCCAATATCCATTCTTCTGGTGATGACGAGGTCAAGCTGGTGCCAGTGGTGGGAGCGGGGGTGCCTCCATGACACCTGGTGGATCTCTTTGCACTTGAAGAATGTGTTTGTCACGCACAGGCCGTGGTGACACGAAAGCTCAAGCAGTCGCTGACCATTCTCATTGATCTTTCCTCTCCCAAAGTTTCCGAGGCAGGTGGGCCAGGCCATGTGGTCGGCTCCTACTCTTGCGTTGAAGTCTCCAAGGAGATAGAGAGCATTACTTCTGGGGATCTTGGATAACGCTTCGTCCAGTGCATGGTAGAACTGTTCTTTCTCTTCGGTGGTGGTGCAGAGGGTTGGGGCGTACGCGCTAAGAATCCTGACTGGGCCGAAAGTTGTTGACAATCGGAGGGTAAGTAATCTCTCTGTGCCTCCTGTGGGTGGCTCTATGGAGTTAACAAGCGTGTTCTTCACAGCGAACCCAACACCGTGCTGTCTTGGTTGGTCCAGAGACTTCCCTTGCCAGTAGAAGGTGTAGTTGGTTTCTCTGATAGTTCCGTTGTCGGCCAACCAGGTCTCCTGTAGAGCCGCAATGTCGATGTTTAGTTGTGCCAGTTCCCTGTCGATGACAGCGGTTTTCCTGGCACCATTGATCCACGGAAGGTCTGCAGTAAGTCCAGGACACATGGTCCTGATGTTCCAGCTAGCGAGGCGAAGAGCTGGAGGCTTCTTTCTTGCTGTTTGCTTGGAATTGCCTGGTGCGGGTGTTTTGTGGCCCACTTTTCGAGAGACGCCTCTCTGATCCCCACGCACCCAGTGGGGCAGGCGAGCCATGGCGAGACGGCACCTAATTGGCTGGGGGATGCCCAGCTTGAGGCGGGCGGTAGCTGTCCAGTGAGGTGCGATGACCTCTCCCACCATCAGAGGAGACCCCTGGTGCTCGTTTCCTTCGCCAATCGGATGAGCTTATAACCGGTATCTGTCTCCTCTCGTGTTGAGTCAACATCTTGCGATGACGCTGGAGTGTCCTCTCCAGTGAAGCTACAAAGCCTGGGCAGGGTGATATGGAGGGCCAGCTGTTGCCCATGCAGCAGACCCCCCCTCTCTTCGCAGCTGAAGGATCCAAGGGGACAGACAGAGTCAATACAGCTTGGCTTCAGGTGCTCCGCAGGAGTTGCCGGTGTTGACTACAACGTCAAACCGCCTTAGGGACTCCGGCTCTGGATTTTCTGTTGGGGTTTACTCCCTTAGCCTTTACCCTGAAGAGGTATGCCGCAAGGCAGCGGAGCTTTTTTGGAGTCAGAGTTTTCCTTCTCTGATGTGCCCTGACTGGAAGATCGAACCAGTGACACTTAGCTCGCAGGTCGACGCTCAATCCACTGAGCCAAACCAGCCAGGATTTATTTAGTACATGCTAACTAAAGGGAGGAAATATGAACTGAGTCGTCATGAAAGATGAATTGGCTTTTTTTAAGAACAAGAAAGAGAAAATGATGCTGACAAAGTTGGGGTGCACAAAAGTTGTAGTGTTTGGGGGAGATGGTAACAAGTTCTCTATGGTTGAAGGTTCATGTATGTGACCCAAGTTTCCTGTTATCTCACTTATTCTACAGCAACAGAAGCCCTAAAATAAAGTCTAGCACTTCCAACTCCCTTTCTCCTGAGCTCTGAACATGGGCATGTAAGTGGAAATGTTATGTGCCAGTTTCTGGAAACTTTCTTAGAAGACGAGTGGCCTGGATCCTTTACCCTTCCTTCATCTTTTCTCTACCTTGTGCCTGGAATGCAGATATGAAGGCTGGAGCTGGAGCTGTCATCTTGGAGCAGTGAGTGAGAAGGGTCTTGGCTATCGAAGCCTTTAATGGAGCAGAGTCACACTTCTAGCCCTGGGCTGGCTGCCTGCATGCTCTCTTAGAAGACAAGAACCAGCTTCCTCATTTAAGGCGTGGTTATTGTGACTCTCTGTTTCCGCTAACAGATTTAATCAGAGGGTGGTGGGATAGGGTGGTAGACCATGTAGCAAATTGGAAGCAAGTTGTGAGGGTAATTGTGGGTCAACAAAACAGTTGAGATCTCAGTGGACCAGCAACCAAAGTTTCCCAGCAGAAGAGGAGTACGATTTGATTTTGAAGGAAGGTGGCTTTATCACATAGAAGAGGGCTTAAGGGGAAGGCAATGGTTATGACAGAGGAAGGAGGAAGTAAGGGTGAGTGAAGAGATACCTGACACCCAAGCCACACTATACAGGCCACATTCATGAGTGATCCTGGAGGTGGACTCACAAGGTTTTCTAGAAGTGAAGACAACAGGAGCAAAGTACAAAGGCAATGTCCCCATTGAGACCCCTGGTGATACAGTCACTGACTGTGATGACAAGGGGCTGCCTACTGTGATGTTTCTCTCTATAGCCTCACCAACTTCTGCAAAGGTACAGCCCACCCAAAACAGTGACTGCCCCACCCTCTCCCCGGTGGGTGTGCAGCTGCCCTGACTTTATGTTCAGAGACCAAGTCCCATGCCCTGACAGTGTGGGCATCCCCTAAGAATGCTGGGACCCCTGCTGCATGAGCTGGTAAGGAAAGGTGCTGGGACAAGAGGTGCCTGAGTGAGAAAGGTGGGGATAAAATTGGCCAGCTGCACAGTGCCCACAGGCAGATGTTCAGAGGGAAAGCAACAGCCCACTACTCCAGGAAGAGTCGGGTGAAAGAAGGTTCAAGAATCTGGATCTGGAGTCCAGGGGCAGGACTGTCAAATCACTCATCAGGACAAGGAATGGGGCTGTCAGTTGGAATAGATTATGGGGGATGTAAAGTGCTCATCAGGAAATTATCCCATAAACTTGGTTGATCAAGGGGCAAAATTGGAACATGTCTCCAGGATAAAAAGGTGCAGCTCAATGACCCCATGGGGACACAGTGCCCTCTCTCCAGGGTCATGCTGGATCTCATCCTCAAGGTACAACAGGGATTTCCAGAGCCCACCCTATATGGAAAATTAGGCCTCTGGCATTTTGCCAGCTCTGGCTAGGCTGACTTGGGAACTGGTCAGACCACTGCCCACAGGTCAGTTTTGTAGTTTGAAGGTTTTGTGAAAGGTTGGGCCTGATGACTAGCAAGTCATAAGAGAACTTGGTTTGTTTGTTTGTTTTGGAATATTTGAAGAACATTTATTATATGTACTGATGTTCATGGTGAAATGTTTAGCAAAAATAAAGCACAATATGTATAATACATTATAAAATTTGAAACAAAGATATGTGCATGTAGATGTATGAAGCTTTTTTAAGGACCTCACAAAATCTCCAAGTGTACCTGGGGGTCCTCAGGGAGTTCTTACCTGCATTTCAAACAAGTCCTTTGCAGTAACCATTGGGTCTGTGGTTTACAAAAGGATTTTCATAGATCATATTTTTTAATTGTCATCAATGACTGTGAAAGTGCTACAGGAAAGCATTGCACAGCAACAGAAAGCCACATCAATGGTGAAAATAAAGTTTTCTGTGGTCTAAATCTTTCCTCTTTAGAGCTTCCTTAAAGTGAGACCCAACTCCTGGACTTTTTCTCATCAATTTTTGATTTGTGCCCCATATATCATCCTTTGTTCTTTTCATGAGCTCATAAGGAAGCCTATAAGACCATGCTTCCTTAGGCACAATTTCCTCCAACAAGGTGGTTGGGGACAGTTTTAATAAAACATTTATTCAGGTCAGTGAGCTGCTCCTGGTGCAGTTAGCACATCCAGGAATGGATGTTAAAGACCTTAAGTAAGGCTTCAACTTTATGTTATAATTCTGTAAAAGTCTTTATAGGCTTATTGGGCTCAGTTCTAATGTCATGCAGGAAAATACCATTTTCTTCTTGCCAATATTAACCAAGAGAAAATAAGCAATCTGTCCCTACACTCAAGATGTTCTTCCTGCAATAACACTTTGATTAAAGCTCAAGTCCTCTGAACTAGACTAGACTTCAATGTTGGCCTAAATCATTTGAACAGATAGTGTTTAGATCTGATCCCCTTTTAATTATTTCCCTGCCCTTCGTCTTTGTCAGTAAATACAACAGCTCACCAGGCACTAAGGTGATAGGGTAAAATTGTTCTAAGCTAGCAATAGCAGCCGTAATTTACTGAGTCATTAACAAAGTTCAGGAACCATGCAGGGCAATTCCCATTGATTTGCTTTTATTTTAACAACAGTTCTGCAAAGTAGGTATTGTTAGGCCCATTTTAAAAAATAGTAGTTGGATGTTGAGAAACTGAACTTGCCAAACAGACACAGCCAGGACTGGCTGAGCCAGGCTACAAAGCAGGATCTCTGGGCTACTTCTCTTGGGTCCCCACTATATGATCGATCCCATCTACAGCCTCTGTGTGCTCTGGAGGTAAGTGACGTGTTGGGGGCAGGAAGTTGGGGGTTGTTTCATGAGGATATATCATGCCCCTATAGTTTTTAAATCTTTTATAATTAAATATTTTATTAACAGTTCCCCTTCTCAATGGTTGGTTTCAGGAAGACATGGTGTGTGCCTTTCCCATTGTATTCCCAACATTTAGTGGAGCACCTGACACATAATAGGCACTCAATAAATACTGATATCTCTTTCAGGAAGAGTACTTTTGAGTAGAACCTCTATCATAAAAAGGCACCAAGTCAGATGGCTTTTCTGTCCTGTACCGGAGGGTCCTTACTTCCCGTAATCCCTCATGCACAGAATGTCCTGCTGTGTTCTTTACCCCGGACCCCTTCTTTCCATCTCTGCTTAAATGTTGTTCATCTCATTTCCCTCTACCCCTGAAGGACCTCCTCCATTCACAGACTTTATCTCACAGCTGCTCCCATACTTTTTACTTTGCACAGTTCTTTGGTGGTATGTTCTGTATCCTGTGTCCAAACCCTCTTTTCCTGGGGACTCCCAGCTTCTCTGCAATGGATGAGGAGGTAGGAGATGCAACCAGTGATGTACTTATAAGCCAGTTCTCTGGAAAAAATAATTTAAAAAAGAAAGAGAAAAAGACAGGCAGCCTATGGAGTAGCAGATACACCTCCTTATCCAGAATGTAATTGTTGGGTAAGACATGTATGTTACCTATGGATGGACTCAGAAGCCCCGTGAGAAAATAGACCATGGTGAAGAAAAGAAACATCTCCCTTCAGGGTCCCCAGATGGGTTGAGTGGCCCTGGCTGACAATGTTAGGGTTCATCAGGAGACAGCAGGGACTTCTCTTTTCCTTCTTCACTTTCAGATTCTACCCATGGATCTCCTGAGAAAACAACACCACCACCATCCTCTGAAAACAGTCTTTTCATCTGTCTGATACACCATACAATGCCAGCTTTAGGATATAAAATTGAGCAATGTTAGACAAAGATTCAGATTTAAGCTTGTTTACTGCAATGTCATTAGTTAAAAAATTATGTTTCTGCCAATAATCTGTCAATGTTACTAAAGATAAGGAGAGTAAATCATGCAAAAAGGCAATGAAATTTTTATTTTATTCCTCAATGTAATCTGTAACAGTGACTCATTTGCTAATTTTGATTCCTTTGCCTGAGAGATATTGTCATTTGTAAGTAAGTGAATTATATTCCTTTTCAAATGATATGTCTGCAGAAGATTTGACATTTCAAATAGCATTTTTGGGGAGAAGTCCTAAATAACTAAATTATATATATATATGAAATCCACATGTATTTGGATTTCAGTAAGTCATTTGATTTTGTTATAGGAATATAATTTATTTGCTTCTATTTTACATACCTTTAATATGTTTATTAGGCTTATTACATTTATTCTTCAAAATTTGGGTTTCCTTAGAATTTCTCACCTTCCATAAAATGTACCCTATAAAAGACAATATGTATCCCTCGTGGCAGCTTTAGGTTACAGGTGGTGATAATTGCTGTTATTTAATTTCTTAATTATGGGCCTCTTTTCTAAAGTGCTCTGTGGTTTACTTTCCTTGTTAATGAGGCACTTTTCCCTTTGAGATTACTGATACTGTAAGGAAGAATTCTCTCACCAAAGTAGGGATTATCTCAGTCAACCTTATGGGAAGGTAGGAAATATAACCCTTTTGATGAGAGGCTCTGTAAAGATCAACGTGCTGCAAGAATTTTTAAAACATGCAATACCTGACTAGTCAGGGGCAATGACCTATTTTTCCTTAGATTATCAAATAAAAAATAAAAAATGACAACAGCCAGCATAACAGTAGTGGACCAGTGTGAATGCCCAGTCTTGAACTATAAATATATAGGTCATATGATAAAGTTGCATCTTTAAAAAAAAATAATTTATTTATTTATTTGTTTATTTTGTTTTTAGAGAGAGGGGAAAGGAGAAAGAGAGGGAGAGAAACATCACTGTGTGGTTGCCTCTCACTCACGCCCCCAATTGGGGACCTGACGTGCAACCTAGTAATGTGCCCTGACTGGGAATCGATTCAGCGACATGGCTTGCAGGCCGATGCTCAATCCACTGAGCCACAGCAGCCAGGGCTTGATAGAGTTGCATCTTATTGGTTATGGCTCATAATAAGGTTGCGTCTGATTGGTTAATTCTTGGTACTAGCCATCTTTATATACAAATATATGCACCTGACTTTTTAAATAGTCACTTTGGAGCAAAAAGACTAGGTAATTACCACTATTAAATTTTTGTAACTCAATCAAAAATGTATTTTTGTGTGGGGAACTAAAAAGTTCCTCGGCTAAAGTCTTACTGACCGGCATCCTAAAGTTCTGCTTGGCATGGCATCATTATCCCATAATAGTTGTCTGCTCCTAATTAAGGGCAACTTCCCTCTTTCTCTTCCTGGGAGTTGCTGTCCTTCATCTTAACTCTTATCCGTTAGATAATGCCTCAGCTGCGGCTGCACTCCTCCCTAATGAAAACTTCCTCTTCTCCTGAGCTACAAAAATGCTGTTGTGACTAAGAATAAACGAGACTTGATCAGAGCACTGTCTTGTCTCCATTCTTTGTGCCTCTTGCCCCTTTCTCATCCTCACTCCCCCTCTAGGGTCCTCATTGCTCGACCTGCGGGACGGGTCATTTTTGGTGTGCCACAGAATTTTAGGAATTAGTTATGTGTGCCATGAGATGAAAACGTTTGAAAATCACTGAGATAGAGCATTAAAGCAATGTGTGAGAGGCTAGCTTGGTGTTCTCCCTCTGAGCTAGTCTGTTATGTTATACTCTGATTAAGCAACCCAGTTCTTAGAGTCAGGACTGAGAAAATATTCTGAATTGGGTTTAGAGTTGGTCCCCATTAGTCCTTCATCTCTGAGTTTTGCAGCTGTCCCCGAGGCACCTGCAAAAGTGGTAACTTACTCCTTCCTTTGCCCTGAGCCAAGAGGCCTAAAAACAAATAATGTCATCTCAGAATGAACCCACTGGTTCCGTGTCATCCTTTCCTACTGTACAAATCTTAGGCTGCAAATGGTGATAGAATCTGAGATTTCAGTGTCAAATAAATTGGGAATTTTTTTTTTTTTCGAAGAAAAACATTAGCAACCATAATGGTGGCTGTCAACACCTCATATAAATGCAACTCAACTAAAGCCTCTCTCATCTCTTTCTGGATCATTCTTGAAATCTCTCTTTCTCCCTGCTCCCCTTCACTCCCAGTCCTCACTTCCAACCCATCACATATTTAATGGGCTATTGGGTCATGTGAAGAAAAATAAAATAACAAAATGGTGGGTTCAGCCCCTGTATGGCTGTGTGGACTCAAAGCAAAGGTGCTGACTTGAAGACTGGCTCCATCAACTTTATTTCATGCAGGAGCAATTCTATTCCATCTCCTTCCTCCCATTGGGTTTCTTGTCTCCTTCCTCATTCTTCTTAGTTTCTTTCTCGAGATTCTCCTTCTGCAAGAGGTTGTCTTTTCCCTATTTAGTGGGAGGAGAGAGAAACCTCATTTCTATCTTCATCTATTTGCAAAATCTCAGAAGCCCTGCCTTGCAGGGCCCACCTTCTGCTTCTGAGACATTGTTTGAAAAGTGCTTCTGAAAATACATATGTGGCTGTGGCATCTTAGACAAAAATGATTCCATTTTAGCACAAGCCTCGAGATGTTTTTTACATTCTAGCCTAGATGGTGTTATTGATCACCTATTTATGTTAACAATGGAAAAAGTTATTCTACTTTAGATCATTCCGTGACCTTGTTTAAAAAATTTTTAATCAAATAATCTGCATTCTGTCAATTTCTTATTAAAATGTGCCTCATTGTAGTGACACTGCTATAATCTCACAATTAAAAGTAAAATAGAAAGAAAAATGTCCTCCAAAGTAACTTCATTTTCTTTTCTTGAAATTTGCAAACTGTGTAAAGGCACCTAAGACTTCTTCTTTTTGATGAGTTACCCACGTGTTCATGGTGTATGCAGGTATTTACTGGGTCAGCAGATCTGATGCTGCAAACAATCCTGACATTAGATGGAATGCGTAAGGTCTGAATTCCAACAAACTGTGCCTACAAGTGGGTAGCAGCAGGTTATTTGCTCGAGTGTTTTTGTTTTTTATAATTATGTACACTACTCATGTAGGTTTTGGCCCTTTAACTGAAACTGCCTCTCTTCATCCTGTAGATAAGAAACCTCCCATTTATGAGACTAAGATGGCATCAGGCAGCCATCTTCCAGCCCCTTGCAGTTTCCAGGGACTCGAACCAATGAAATCCCGTGGCCCTATCAGCTTGGCTTTGATTTGCCTCCTATTTACCATATTGCCCTAGGCCATTCCAGTCTGGTTCAGCTGTTCAAGGACACCTCCCCATAAGATCAGCACTTTAAACAATGATGTGGAGAATGGCTCCAAGGTTTTTGGTTTAACCAACAGGAAGATGAAGTTGTCATCTTCAGAGATGGGGAGGCATACAGGTATCTATCTAAGTGATGCATCCAGAAAAGGAAGGGACTTGCAAAACACCGCCCTTTCAATCTTCTCTGAGACTTAGGCTACCTCAGGGCTCACACGTAAAGACAGGTCTTGATGTCCCTATTCCAAAAGCGGGAATGGACCATTGCAGCAGTAATGAGTCATGGTGGGGCATGAGAGTTAGTCATTTAGTATTAACTTCATATTCCATCTAGAACTGATGCTCATTGTTTATTTCTCCCACTGCAGCTCCTTGGCCTTCTACTGTTGGATATCAATCCTTGGCCCTCTGAAACAGGTGTGCAGTCCACAGTGGGTAGAATCCCAGCTCACCAAGTCATGCAGCTACCAAACCCCTGGGCCTAACTGGCCTCCCCTCTCAAGCCCCCAGCCCTGACAAGCTCAGCCCCATGCATGCCCCTGTGCAGGAATGTGTGTCCTATTCCCCCACACCCCCATCCTGTTACCCCTTCCCCACACAAGACCGTCATACTTGCAGGGTAGCTGGGATTCCAAGCACTGATGTTTCTTTAAAAATCATGACCTGGCCCTCTGGTGTCATTTCATTAAGGAGAATTGCCTACATAAATGAATTGTAATAAGAGTTTGAAATCATAAAAGCTTGACACTTTATTCCTAGGAGAACTGCAGAAAAACAGGCATGTTTTAGAACTATTAAAAAGGATTGCATCTTTGGAAATTATACCATGTTACATTCACACAAACAATCTATGTGATATACATCTGGGATGGAGATACATTTCTCTGACAGAGTCACTCCTGTGATATAAAAAGTGTACGTGTATGTATAACTTTGGCCAGGGTACACTTCTTATTAGTACTGAATTTATAAATCCAGGTCTCCTCTTCCAAATCTCACCTCCAGGATCTTTTTTATTGCTCATAATGCAGAAGGATAGGAGAAAATGAAGTTTTAATATACAAATTCCACTGTTTCTTGATTACAAACCAAAATGAGATTGAAAAACACATATACGGAGCTTCAAGTTTTCTGCGGGGCTAGTTGTAATTCTGGAAAACTGGGATGGCCTCCTCTCTGATTCCCTCCCTCTCCCCTGCAACTCCTCTCATTTCTACTCATGAGGCTGGAGTCACTTTAATAGCTCATCAAGCAGGATACACTGTAGGAGTTAGAGGGACGGTTTGAGTGCCGATCTCTCTTAAATGTTTTAAAACATTTCAGCCTGGAAGGGTCCTGTTTCCATGGTGAAGAATACTTACATAATTCTTCTGAAGGCAAAGAGCATCCAAATATGGGGGAGATACTGGGGAACATGAAAGAAAAATAAAAGGGATACCAGTGAGATAATGCAGACAGGCACGGGGAGAACTGTGTAGTTGTAATTTCCCGGATAACTTCTTTACTCCCATTGTCTTTACCATTCACACTTTCTCTTATTCTAAATGTAGTCACAAGTGGGATGATTACATTACCTGTGTTTTAGGGCTTAGGAGAAAAAGATATCAATGTTACCACATAAAATAATAACCATAGGGTCTAATGGTGCCCAGGAGATAGTTCTTAAGCTTGGTTTGGTTTTCCTTAAAATTGTTGAATCTGTCTTCTGAGTGTAAACCTCCATTAAGAAAAGAATGTATCTTTAGGTCTGTGTTCATCTGCATAACTACAAATTTCTGTTTTACCAGACTTGACACCATTCCTAAGTCAAGTAGTGAAGATTAAGAAAGAGTAAGAAAAGAGAAGACATTCATTAAGAACAACTTTGAACCTGGAAATATTTGCACATAGAGCAGTCAGAAGGTAAATTTGAAGAGGGTGGTAAGTAAAGCCTCTCCAGGGCTTTTTTTTTTTTTTTTTTTAATTTTTTTATTTTGGTTTTTCAATTACAGTTGTCCCCTTTTCCCCCAATTTCTCTCCCCCACCCAACCCACCCCCTCTCCCGCAATCATATCCCTCCCCGTTGTCCATGTCCATGAGTCTTTCATACAGGCTCTTTAATTAATCCCTTCCCTTACTTATCCCCCTTCTCTCCCTCTCCCCTCCCCCCTATTGACTGCTATTCTGCTCTTTGTTCTATTTAGTTCCTTTGTTTGTGTTGTTCTTTAGTTTCCTGTATTAGGTGATATCATATGGTATTTTTCTTTCTTTGCCTGGCTTATTTCACTAAGCATAATTCTCTCTAGTTCCATCCATGTTGTTGCAAATGGCAGGAGTTCCTTCTTTCTTTCTGCTACATAGTATTCCATTGTGTAAATGTACCACAGTTTTTTGATCCACTCATCTACAGATGGGCACTTAGGTTGTTTCCAGCACTTAGCTATTGTAAACAGTGCTGCAATGAACATAGGGGTGCATAAGTTCTTTTGAATTGGGGTTTCAAGATTCTTCGGGTATAATCCTAGTAGTGGAGTCATTGGTTCAAAAGGCAGTTCCATTTTTAATCTTTTGAGGTAATTCCATACTGTTCTCCATAGTGGCTGCACCAGTCTGCATTCCCACCAGCAATGCACCAGGGTTCCCGTTTCTCCACATCCTCTCCAGCACTTGTTGCTTGTTGATTTGTTGATGATGGCCATTCTGACTGGTGTAAAGTGGTATCTCATTGTGGTTTTTATTTGCATCTCCCTGATGGCTAATGATGTTGAGCATTTTTTCATGTGTCTATGGACCTTCTGTATGTCCTCTTCGGAGAACTGTTTGTTCAGGTCCCTTGCCCATTTTTTAATTGGGTTGTTTGTTTTCTTGATGTTGAGTCGTATCAGCTCTTTATATATTTTGGAAATCAGTCCCCTGTCTGTGATGTCATTGGCAAATATGTTTTCCCATATGGTTGGTTTCCTTCTCATCTTGCTGATGTTTTCTTTTGCTGAGCAGAAACTCTTCAGTTTTTTTTTTTTTCAGATTTAATGTGTTTTATTGATTAAATTATTACATTTGTGCCAATTTCCCTTCCCTCTGCTCCCCTCCACCCGGTGGCCCCCCTCCCTCCAGTTGTCCCCCCCTTTTAGATTATGTCCATTAGTTGTGCATACAGTTCCTCCCAACCTCTCTCCGTCTATTCCATTCCCTCCTACCTTGATCCCCAATTCCTATATCATCTCCCTCCCTTTCCCCATTCCCCCTCCCTGTTGACCTCCCCCCAATATGCTTCCCGTACCCACAGTTCCTCTTCCACTCTCGTTGCCTATTTAGTTTGCCTTTGTTTCATCTCCCTAGCTTCTGTTTTTTTTTTAAACCAGTCCCTTTAACATCTCATATAACAGTGGTTTGGATCTAATGAACTCTTTCAGTTTTAGTTTGTCCTGGAAACACTTTCTCTGTCCTTCTATTCTGAATGTCAATTTCGCTGGATAGAGTATTCGTGGTTGTAGGTTTTGGATTTTCATTACTTTGAATATTTCTTGCCAGTCTCTTCTTGCCTGTAGGGTTTCCCTTGAGAAGTCAGCTGATAGTCTAATTGGGACCCCTTTGTACATAATTCTTTTCTTCTCTCTTGCTGCTTTTAAGATTCTCTCTTTATCTTTAATTTTTGACATTTTGATTATAATGTGTCTTGGAGTGGTTCTCCCTGGGTCCAGTCTCTTGGGAACTCTCCTTGCTTCCTGGACCTGCAGGTCTATTCCCTTCCCCAAGTCTGGGAAGTTCTCCTTTATTATATTTTCACTCAATTTTTCAAGTTCTAGTTCATCTTCCTCATTCTCTGGCAAACCAATGATTCTTATGTTGGGCCTTTTATAGCTGTCCCAGAGGTTTCTGATCCTTTCATTGTTGCTTCCCATTTCCTCTCGCTGCATTGGTTGACTGCTTGTTCCTTCTCCATATTCCAGTTTGTTGAAATGAACTCTGGATTTTATTTCCTTTCTTTCTGTCTCGTATGCGGTTTTGTTCCTTTCGTTATGAAAGTTTTTCGCTTCTTTCATATCTTTTTCCTGCTCTTTTGTGAATTCTGTAAGCCACCTGATAACAATGGCCCAGAACTGAGCCTCTGACAGGTTTCTTATCTGTTCATCTGTCAGGTTCTCTATCTGCTGTCTGGTGAGCTGTGCCACCAGGATTTCTATAGTTGTCTGCCTCATTTTGACAGATGCGTTTTGTTTTCTTGGGCTGGCTGTCGGGGGCAGTGCCTGTGTACGTGTCACAAATTAGCGACCGGCGCCTGCTTGTCTGCGACCTATTTCGCAGCCCTGTGGTGCTTTCTTTGGGGGCGGGGGTCCAAGATGGATTCACACAGTTATTCAGCTAGGAGACCGGGATCCGTCCTCCCGCCCCCCTGGGCCTCACTGTTCAAGGCGATGCGGCGGCCGCTCTCCCCAGCTCCGGGAGTCGCGCACCGCCAGGGGCTTGGCCGCCGGGACTCCTCGCCGGGGTCGCGCACCGCCAGGGGCTTGCGCAGCCCGGATTTCTCGCCGCCTGCCACTCCCGGTGCGACCGCAAACAGCACTGTCCTCTTTAACTCTTACCTGCCCAAATGGCACCGCTGGTTTATAACTTCATATGTTGGACTTCCGTGTAGTTTTATTTTCTGGAATTTCTAGTTATCCTTTGTTTTTAAGTAGTTGTATTCCTCTCTAGTTGTAGAGGGAGACCTAGCGTGTCTGTCTAAGCCTCCATCTTGGCCGGAAGTCAGAAACTCTTCAGTTTGATGTAATCCCATTTATTTATTTTTTCCTTTATTTCTCTTGCTTTAGGAGATGTATCCGTGAAGAGATTGTTACGTGAGATATCTGATATTTTCTTGCCTATGTTTTCCTCTAGGACTTTTATGGTGTCACGGCTTACATTTAAGTCTTTGATCCATCTTGAGTTTATTCTCGTGTGTGGTGTAAGTTGGTGGTCTAGTTTCATTTTTTTGCAGGTCCCTATCCAGTTCTCCCAGCACCATTTGTTAAAGAGGCTCTTCTCACTCCATTTTATGTTCCTTCCTCCTTTATCAAAGATTAGCTGACCATAGAGGCCTGGGTTTATTTCTGGACTCTCTATTCTGTTCCACTGATCTATATGTCTGTTCTTATGCCAGTACCAGACTGTTTTGATTACAGTGGCTTTGTAGTATTGTTTGATATCTGGTGTTGTGATTCCTCCTGCTGTGTTCTTCTGTCTCAAGATTGCTTTTGCTATTCAGGGTCTTTTTTGGTTCCATATGAATTTATGGAGTATTTGTTCTAGGTCTGTGAAATATGTCATTGGTATTTTAATAGGGATTGCATTGAATTTGTAAATTGCTTTGGGTAGTATGGCCATTTTGATGATGTTGATTCTTCCCATCCAAGAACATGGTATTTGCTTCCATTTATTTGTGTCTTCCTTAATTTCTTTCTTCAATGTTATGTAATTTTCAGAGTACAGGTCTTTTATCTCTTTGGTTAAGTTTACTCCTAGGTACTTTATTTTTCTTGTTGCTATAGTAAATGGTATTTTCTTTTTTGTTTCTGTCTCTGCTATTTTATTGTTGGTGTACAGAAATGCCTTTGATTTCTGTATATTTATTTTGTACCCTGCGATTTTGCCAAATTCACTTATTATATTGAGTAGTCTTTTAGTGGAGTTTATAGGATTTTCTAGGTATACTATCATGTCATCTGCATATAATGAAAGTTTCACTTCCTCTTTCCCAATTTGGATGCCTTTTATTTCTTTTTCTTGTCTGATTGCTGTGGCTAGGACTTCCAACACTATGTTGAAAAGGAGTGGAGAGAGTGGACAACCTTGTCTAGTTCCTGAGTTCAGGGGGAATGCTTTCAGTTTTTGTCCATTGAGTATGATGTTGGCCTCAGGCTTCTCATATATAGCCTTAATTATGTTAAGATATGCTCCCTTTATTCCCATTTTGCTGAATGTTTTCATCATAAATGGGTGTTGTACTTTATCAAATGCTTTTTCTGCATCTATTGATATGATCATGTGATTTTTGTCTTTCATTCTGTTTAGGTGATGTATTATATTTATTGATTTGCGAATATTAAACCATCCTTGCATCCCTGGAATGAAGCCCACTTGATCATGATGTATGATCTTTTTGATGTATTGCTGGATCCTGTTTGCCAATATTTTATTGAGGATTTTAGCATCGATGTTCATCAGTGATATTGGCCTGTAGTTTTCTTTCTTTGTTGTGTCTTGACCTGGTTTGGGGATTAGGATAATACTGGCTTCATAGAAAGAGTTTGGGATTTTCCCCTCTTCTTGGATTTTTTGGAACAGTTTGAGGAGGATAGGAGTTAGTTCTTCCCTGAATGTTTTGTAGAATTCTCCTGTGAAGCCATCCGGTCCAGGGCTTTTGTGTGCCGGGAGATTTTGGATTACTGTTTCAATTTCCTTTTTTGTTATTGGTTTGTTGAGACTTTCCACTTCTTCTTGATTTAGTTTTGGAAGGTTGTATGTTTCTAGAAATTTGTCCATTTCTTCTAGATTGTCAAATTTCTTGTCATACAGTTGTCTGAAGTAATTTCTAACTATCATTTGTATTTCTGAGGTATCAGTCGTGATTTCTCCTCTTTCATTTCTGATTTTGTTTATTTGTGTCTTCTCTCTTTTTTTCTTGATTAGACTGGCTAGAGGCTTGTCGATTTTGTTGATTTTTTCGAAGAACCAGCTCCTAGTTTTGTTGATCTTTTGGATTGTTTGTTTAGTCTCTATGTCATTTAGTTCTGCTCTGATCTTGATGATTTCATTCCTTCTTCTTGCCCTAGGCTTTGTTTGTTGTTGTTGTTCTAGTTCTTGTAGCATTGTGGTTAGGTTTTTTATTTGAGATTCTTCTAGCCTTTTCAGATATGCCTGTATTGCTATAAACTTCCCCCTCAGGACTGCTTTTGCTGTGTCCCACAGGTTTTGGGTTGTTGTGTGCTCATTATCATTAGTTTCTAGAAATTTCTTGATTTCTTCTTTGATGTCATTGTTAACCCATTCATTATTTAATAGCATGTTATTCAATCTCCATGAGTTTGGGTGTCTTTGATTTTTTTCTCTGAGGTTGATTTCTAGTTTCAGGGCATTGTGATCTGAAAAGATGCTTGATATGATTTCAATTTTCTTGAATTTGTTGAGGCTTGTTTTGTGACCTATCATGTGGTCTATCTTTGAAAATGTCCCATGTGCACTTGAAAAGAATGTATATTTTGCTTCTTTGGGGTGAAAAGTTCTATATATATATCAGTTAGATCCATGTGGTTTAGTGTGTTGTTCAATGCCTGTATATCCTTGGTGTTTCTTTGCTTTGATGATCTGTCTATTGTTGATAATGGAGTGTTGAAGTCCCCTACTATGAGTGTGTTGTTGTTGATATCCTTTTTGTGGTCTTCTAGTATTTGCTTTATGTATTTGGGTGCTCCTATGTTGGGTGCATATATGTTTATCAAAGTCATATCTTCTTGATGGATTGTTCCTTTAAGTATTATGAAGTGTCCTTCTTTGTCTCTTTTTATTGTCCTTGCTTTGAAATCCATTTTGTCTGATATGAGAACTGCTACCCCGGCTTTTTTTTCCGGTCCGTTTGCTTGGAGTATTTTTTTATATCCCTTTACTTTCAGTCTGTGTAAATCTTTTGTTTTGAGGTGTGTTTCTTGTAGACAGCAAATATGTGGGTCCTGTTTTCTTATCCATTCCGTTACCCTATGTCTTTTAATTGGAGCATTTAATCCATTTACATTTAAGGTTATTATTGACGTGTATTTATTCATTTCCCTTTGTACCTCTGTTCCTCTCCTCTCTTGTTTTTTTCTTCTTTTTTTCTTAGAACAGTCCCTTTAGCATCTCTTGCAATGCTGGTTTGGTGGAGATGTATTCTTTCAGTCTTCCTTTGTCTGAGAAACTCCTTATTTCACCTTCTATTTTGAATGAGAGCCTTGCTGGGTAGAGTATTCTTGGTTGTAGGCCTTGGCTTTTCATTGCTTGAAATATTTTTGACCATTCCCTTCTGGCTTGTAATGTTTCTGTTGAGAAATCAGTTGATAGCCTTATCGGAGCTCCCTTGTATGTTATTTGCTGCTTTTCTCTTGCTGCTTTTAGGATTCTCTCTTTGTCTTGGAATGTTGCCATTTTAACTATGATGTGCCTTGGAGTGGGTTTTTGGGGGTTCCTCTTGATTGGAACTCTCAGTGCTTCTTGGACTTGCATAGCTTTTCCTCTCATCAGGTTTGGAAAATTTTCTGTCACTATTTCTCCTATCAGATTTTCAATTCCATGTTCCTTTTCTTCTCCCTCTCGTATTCCGATGATCCTTAAATTATTTTTCCTAATGCTATCCTGTAATTCCCTTACATCTTGTTCATATTTTTTCAATCGTTTTTCATTTTGCTGTATTGTCTGGGAGTTTTTCTCTACATTATCTTCTAACTCACTAATCCGATCCTCTGCTTCGTTAAGTCTGCTTTTGACTGATTCTACTGTGTTTTTCAGTTCAGAGATTGTATTCTTAAGTTCTTCCTGGTTCCTGTTAACAATTTCTATGTCTTTTTTTATGCTAGTGTAGTTCTCTGCCAGTTCCCTGTAATTTCTTGGAGCTGCTGGTAACTTCCTTGAAGGTTGTCATAGTTGATTTTAAGGATGTCGAGTATATTGAGCTTCTTTACCACCATTGTTTTGAATTCCATGTCTGACATTTGGACTATGTCTATTTCGTCTATCTCTCTTTCTGAGGATTCCTCTTTTTTTTTCATTGAGGGGTTATTTTTGCGTCTTACCATGTTGGATTCTTTTTGTTTTTATTTATTTATTTATTTATTTATTTATTTATTTATTTATTTATTTTTGGGGGGGTAGTCTGCTTTGACTTCCCTCCTTTGTGGTGTAATATTCTTTATCGAAGGTCTGGGAGTTTCAGTGGTGCAGTCTCTTTGATATCCTGAGCCTGATGGTCTTGAGTTACCCTTTATGTCGTTTGTTTATGCTGTTTGGTTATATTTCAGATGTTCTTTGATAGGATCTTCCTTCTGGCTACTTGGTTGAGAGTCACTCTATCTGCTTTGTCTTGAGTTCTTTTGTGGATATGCTGTTAAAGACATAAACACACAGCCCAGGCAGGAGACCCACACCCTCAGAAAGTATCCCCCACTCTATCCTGCTATCGTTAGCCAACTAGCCCGTATTAATATAAATGTAAAGAGATTTGAGCTTTTATACTATAAGAAGAATAGATAAGAGTTGTTTTGGGGGAGGAAAAATATAATTTTTGATAGAGGGGTTGATAGATTAATAATAGTTGAGACTGTGCAAGCCAGTTAGTAATATTTACATTGTATGTTAATAAAAATAGAAGAAAAGGATAGAAAAATACATAGTATAGTAAGAAAGTGGGATTGTATTGTATTTGGGTTTATATAGTAATTATATTATATTATTTAGAGTGATAGGGGGGCTAAGCTAGACACACAAATGAATAAACCACGATTAAAGAGAAAGGATGAGAAGGAGAGGTTATATGCAACACGTTAGAGATAAAGTTTGTTATTATTGGAAGAGGTGAAGGAAAAACACCCCCCAAAAAAATCCCCAAGAAAATAGAAGAAAGAAAAGAAGAGAGAAAGAGAAGAAAATAAAAAAATTTACCACAAAACCCCCTCTAAAAAAAACCCCAAAAGGGAAGAAAGAAAGGAACAAAGAAAGATAGAAAAGAAAGAATAAAGAAGAAAGAAAGAAAGAAAAAAGAGAGAAAAAAAATTAAAAAAAATATATATATATACCCCCCAAAAACCCCCCAAAAAAACCCCAGGAAAAGAATAAAGAAAGAAGGAAAGAAAAGAAATAATTAAGAAGAAAGAAAGAACAAGGGAGAAAAAATTTGGGAGAAAAAATTTGGAAAAAAAAAAATCGATGTTTTTACTCCGTTTTTCCAGGACTTTTTAAACTCATTCTCAGTCAGTGGAAATTTTCTTCCTTCTTTACTGACTGCTCCTTGAGAAACCATCCAGTGGTCAGCAGTGTGGCCCATAATAACTGACATCGCTCTGTTCAAGGGTATATGGCTTGTATGCTATGCATGCGCCCTTCATGGCCTTTTCCTCTTTTATCTTTATAGCCCGTTCATCACAGCTGCAGACTGATCCATCATGAATGATTAGAATGTATCCTCTGTTCACTAGTCCAGCAAAGTCCATGGAGGTGCTGCAGCTGGTCTGCGTGAAACGCTGGACAGAGAACAAGGTGCCCTTGGCCTCTCATTCATTCCTGGGGTTACAGGCCCTGTATGGTGACCTGTAGCCAAGGTCTTATTCTATCAATGATTTATATTCTAAACCTGGTACGATGCATTGTAAGCCTAAGACATCAAAGGCCATTATGCCACTCACGATAGTGTTTTGAATTTTTACCTCTCTCCTGGTTTGCTAAGAGTTTGGGGTAGAGAAAGACAAATAAATTGTAAGAATTTGCACAAGGGATAGAAATTTCTTCTTACATATTAAAAAAAAACCTAAGTGGAAGTAGAATAAAATGTTTGTTTTACCTGTTGAGGATGAATTATTTTTACACTTCATACAACAGTTTAAATTCAGAAGTTCACTTCTAACCCCACAACATCATTTTTAAGCATGTCATTTAAATGAAAGTAATTCAAACTACAATATGAATTTCACTGCTTTCCAAAGCAGCCTTTATAGAATATTGTTTCCAGCTGCATCTTGTGACTCATTAAGAACAAAACCATCAAGTCTTATTTCAGTATGTGAGTCTCCTTGGCCCCCTGTCAGCTGGTCCAAAATGTTACGCATTTTGAGGTCTGGTTTTTACAGGTTTCCATCTCTGCTGTCGCTCTTGAATCTCAGCAGCAATGCATTTCCTCAAGGGCTGCTTTCTCCTTCTAGTTCTTCTCAGCCACTGTCACCCCACAAAGCAGAGAACCTGGAGGGTAAGGGTCAGAGTGGAATAAAAGCCCCAAAATAATGGACAACATTTTGGGGCTTCATGGCAGATTTTTAGTGACTTTCGATTGTCAATTTGGAGGCCTTATTTCTCCTCTGTTTTTCAGTTTCAGATATAAATAGTTTATACAGAAGACCAATTTACTTAACGGTTGAACACTTTAAGTTCAGTAACCAAAACTGTTTGCAGAAACACTAAATTCTTTGAGGAAGGTGATATACCTCATGTATCTTAACTAAATAATAAACTCAGCTGCAAATTTATACAAAAATAATATTCTCTTATATGGTAAACAAAGGAAACAGGTTGTGCTGTAATTATCATTTGTGGATTGGAAAAAATTATTTGGTAATGTAGGCTAGATTTTGGTTTCCAAGTTTCAGTGTAAAGGGATTATTGATTAGCAGTGAAGCGATGGCTACCTTATAGAGTTTTTGTAAGGATTAAGAAGATAATAAATGTGTTTCAGTTGCTTCTTATGAACCACGACAGTCCTCTTGGTCTTTCTTGTCTTGGGGGCTTTTGACTATTCATTGCACTCTAGACACCTGCCCTCCTTGGGCTCTCACTGCCCTAATGAAGCACGACTTCGTTATGCTTTGCCTCGTGATCCTCCCATGAACCTCTTTCCCCTTAATTTAGGGGATTCTTAGTAATGCTGAGATGGAAATACCTGTTGGGAAGGTAACCCGTGGGGCATGCCGAAATCCAATTTGATTTTTTAAAACTGGGAATGATATAAAGCTCATAACTTTTGAGACTCTGCATCTGTGTGTCTGCTTCTATTTTGTTGAAGTGCCGGGTGAAAAGGGACTAAGAAGTACAAATTAATAGTTACAAAATATTCACAAGATGTAAAGTAGAACATTAAGAACATACTCAATTATATTAATAATAATGTATGGCGGTTTGACATTGTAGTCAACACCGGCAACTCCTGCGGCGCACCTGAACCCAAGCTGTATCGACTCCGTCTTTCCCTTGGACCCTTCAGCTGCGAAGAGAGGGGGGGTCTGCTGCATGGGCAACAGCAGACCCTCCATATTACCCTGCCCAGGCTCTGTAGCTTCAGCGTCATCGCAAGATGTCGATTCAACACGGGAGGAGACAGATACTACCATGTCACTCCCGAGTTGGACTGCACAGCCATTCTCGGCGGTGCAGATGGACTCTTAAGAAGCTACACCATCGTCTCTCGAGACGGACGGCTGCCGACGACGAATGTATGGCTCCAGGTGGGTACTGGAGATAGTGGGAATCACTTTGTAAATTATGTGATTATCTAACCACTATGCTGTACTTGAAACTAATACAAAATTATATTGAATGTAAACTGGAATTGAAAAATAAAATTAAAACAACAACAAATACTTGAGACTAACTAGAACAAGTTTGAGTAATCATGCAACTGACCAGATCTTAAAGAATTGAAAACTGAATGGCCACTTAGCAAGTGAATGAAAGGCTGAGGATTTCCCACATTGGATTCTGTTTAAAATATTAGTAGGGCATGAAAACGTGCATGTGTTGAGCACATACTAGAAGTAGCAAATCCTTTTTAGTTCATACATTCCTGTCTTTTGAGGTAAAAATTACATCCTATCTGCAGGTGATAAAATTGAGAAGAAGTGATGTAAGTGACTTGTCAAGGTACATGTAGCAAATATGCAATTAAAGGTTAGATGGGCTTCCCTCTAACACTCATTCTTTAATGCTGCAACCCATCAGCACCATTACTTAAGTAAGAGACATTTGAATAATTTTACAACAGTCAAGAGGAATTTCTAGCTAATTTTGCATTGCTCTGTGTTCTAGAACTATGCAACAATACATTACCTATGTAACTGAAAAATCCATTGTTGATTGGAGAGTAAATCTACATTATAAAAAACGCCACTGATGTTTCTGAACAAAATTATTATAAACTTAGGTACAAATTACAGTTCTGGATATCAGAGGAAAATGTCTTGAACAGCTCTTGATAGAGAAGCAGACATTTCTTCTGAATAGAGAATCTAACATTCTGTTTTGTGAATGGAGAAATTTCCACATGGACCCAAGAACTCAGGAATTAATTTTAGAAGTTTCTTGGACTCTGACACAAGCCAAGATCTGAAATCACCTCTCTAGAAGGGATACAACTATACAAGGGTCCCTTTAATCCTGTGTCACCATGCGATGCCTACCAGAGGATAGATTGCCAAAGTTTGTAGGTAACAGTTATAGTACCTATATCATTACCTTTGGGCATTTAGTTCACTGCTTTATTCATTTATTTTTGACATTATTCATAAAGTCAATAGGAAAAAAAGGTTTTTACAGGTTTGATTACTTTTATAGTCTTTCCTGTAATATAATATCTTTCAAAAAATTTTTCCAAGAGGCACAACTAATATGATTATTCTAGCCTAAGGAGTTATTTAAACATTTAAAAGGGAAATGTTGATTCTTGTTTTTAAAACACAAACAATTCATAGAACTACTGTGATATTATCTCTTAGGTAATGTCAGATTAATAATTAATGGTGATAAAACCTCAGAAAAGTGAACAGAAGATCTGGCACAAATTTAACAATTTCCCAACAAATGTCAAAGACCAGCCAAGTCAGGCCTGTGGGGAATGCTTGTGCTTTATTTCAGAGTGCTAATTTCACTCAAAGACATCTGCCATGGTTTTAAGTTAATGGATTCACAAAAACCTTTGTTTACAGGAGGGATGACATTTTTTATGTGAGGGAAGTTATAGTACCCCATAAACCACTCTACCTTTATAATAAATTTGGATAAATTGTATAATTATTTGAACCAACACTATTACGATATTTTGAGTTATTGGCCAATGCTATATGAAAACATTAACTATGAAAGAATTAAATATTTTAAATAAGATGCTTCATTAAAAAATAGAGACAGCCAATAACAATACTGTGAAGTCATCTCCAGACATTTTCAGATTATGACAACTGTCTCACTAATGCCCATTTTCCGGTTCAGGATCCTGTCCGGGACCTACATGACATTTCATTGTCATGTCTTCTTAGTGTCCTCTTATAATCTGAGTTAGATCCTCAGACCCAGGGCGCATTTAAAGAGTACTTTACTTTCATTTCTTTGAGGGGATACAGGGTTAAGAACTCAGGTCTGCTACATCAGAAATCTGAGCTTCTGGTCTCAGCTCTCTCCCCATATAGTCTATCAGTCATTTCATTTGTATGAACCCAAGTGTACATCATTTATTAAATAACGGGGTTGGGCAATATTACGGGTTCTTAAACTTTTTACCATCAAGAAAAATATTTATTATTTTTACTCTCCACCATGAAGATTTAATCTATTATACAAACAAAATTACTTTTATCATTTTTGGTAATCAAAATGTAATAATACTTATAAAGTAATGGTATGTTCTTTATTAGACATACAAATAATAAATGAGTATTGAATAGACTGATCACATGTTCAGAGAAAGAGAAACTGATGATGTGAAATGCAAAGCTTAATAAGTAATCCAACTTAATTACTTGTTGCTGGAGAACTTGGAGAAGAAAAGTAAATTATCTCTATTTCTAAATGTGGTCTATGCATTTATGCGACCAATATATGTTGAGCTACATGCAATTAAAATGCATAGAGATTATATGCTTTGGAAATATCATAGCTACTTCTGTTCTGAGTGGATCTCTTTGCTTAAAGTGTTATGCTTAAAATCTTATACCTTTAATAAATTATTTTTCTAATATTTTGAAAAAAAGAATGTGGGTTTGAAAATGATCAACAAAATTCCACTTTTAAAATGTGTTTCACAAGAAATACATTAAAATTAAATTATGTTACCTTAAATTTACATTTTTACTCTGTAAGATATACTTTTGAATAACATACAATTTCTTCTTTTTAAATAAATTATATAACAGTGAAACCATTATGATTATTACTTATACAGTCAGCCTGAAATACATCTGATCAAATTCAAAATATCTACTAAACTCTCATCATTAAAGTTTAGGAAACTTCTTGTTAGATTCCATGAACACTTAAAACACATGTGAATTTATGTAAAGTTCAGGTAAAAATATTTTAAGTAATTTTCAGTGTCTTAGAAGTAAATGTATTAAATGTACAATTAATAATTATTAATACATAAGTTCTGGAAATAAGGATAACTTCAATATAATTTATTTTACATTAAATAGTGCTTAAGTTTATAATATATAATTATGTAACCTACAGCTATTGTAAAATAAAATGTGTTAGTTTATATAATTCAGTTTATTTGTTAGTAACCATTTAAAATCTTACATTCTAGTTAGAAAAATATAGAGATTTTGAGCGGTTATTATTCAGTCATCTCACTACCAGGTCCGGGGAGATGCATTGATGTGCTAAACACCACAGTACTTTTCATGGTGGTGAAACGGACCTCATACTTCAGTTATTCTGATGTCATGAACAGCATATTTCTTCTGCACCATGTGGCCTTCTTTAAGGGAATGAATTTGTGGGCATTTTTTTTCTTATTGATCACCTATAGAGAAAATTAAATGCTGCACTAATGGAAATGATAGGAAAGTATTTTACATGATCCAAACTATTCTCTGAAGAAAAAAAGGAAACAATGCAACATAAATTAATTGCAGTAAAAAAAAGTTATTGGTTTTTTTCTATTTCTGGGAATATATGGAATCTTAAAAAATGCAGCCTCCACGGGGTGATTTAGCAGTGTTATGGCTAAAATTAATAAGTTCTAAAAGTGAAAGGAGGAGATCTCTAAACACTGTTGTCTTCCTGATTGGGATCCAGAATCAAGAAGGAAAAGAGTTAACAAGAAAATGACAACTCGTCATTATGGTTGGTTTTGTAATTTCGGTAAAATCAAAGTAATCCTGAAACTAATGGAAAATGTTTCCGAAGAGAGAAGCATAATACTGCTTCTTATGTAATGAATAAAGTAGTATCTTCTTTTGTGCCCCATGAAAGGAATAGCATGTAATGCGATTATTATTTCCTACATCATTGGTTCCAGAGTGTGGTCCCCAGAGCAGCAGCATTAACAGAAGCTGGGAACTTGTTAGAATTCTCAGGTCCCCCCTCCAGGCCTACTGAATCAGAGTCAGGGGACATGCCAGCAAGTCAAATTTTAAGCAGCCTTCAGGCCATTAGTGTCCACTAGAGTTTGAAAACTGCCTTAAATCATGCCCTTATATCCATTTAAGCTTTTCTAAAGGTCTTAGAAGATGGAAGCAATATCATGCAGCTAGCTTTCGTGCATTTAGAATCTACAATGACAATGGTTTTCCACTTTTCTAATTTATATGGAGCTCTAAAGTGAAAACCATGCTGACACTTTCCTGATACTTTCCTCTCTGTGTGACTATTGGCATTTCTGCAACGATGTTTGGAGAGAATTTTCAGGACATAAAAAAAGATGGGTGTGAAATAGCAGAGGTCATGCCACTGGAAATTGTCCCATTATCTAGAAAAAAAAGAAAAATTCCTGGAGCTTTTCTCTGAGTGTTCTCCTCCCCATTCTGAAGTGGTACACAAGGAAGCTCAATTTAATCCAACACAGACTAAAGTGACTTGAATGCACACATTTGTAGTACTACTGGTAACAGGCTGGGATTTCTGTAAAAAAGAATGGCACTAATGTTTGTCTTGATGTTGTATAATTGCATAGCTTCAGTTGTCTACCGTCATGCACCTCATAAGATCACAATGAAGCTGAAAAATTTCTATCACCTAGCAATGTTGCAGCAGTCCTAACATTGTAGCACAGCACATTGCTTATATGTTTGTGGTGAAGGTGCTGTAAACAAACTTGCTGCATGCCGCTGGTCATATAACAGTATGGCACTGACTATTTTGTACACTTCATAATACCTGATAATGGTAAATGATTATGTTACTGGCTTATATGTTTACTATACTTATACTTTTTATCATTCTTTTAGAGTGTAATTTTTCTACTTATAAAAACAGGTTTACTATAAAATAGTATGTTGTGTTATGCTAGAAGCAGGCTCATACATCTTATATTTACTGTGTCTCTTGATTTCATCATTTTTTCTTGTGCTTGATTTAATCCCTTGTTCTTTACAGTAACATGCTGTACAGGTCTATAGCCTGAGCAATAGTCTGTACCATAGAGACTAAGTGTGTAGAAAGCTATTCTATCCAGGTTTGTATAAATCCATTTTATGAGGTTCACACAATGACAAACTTGCCAACACATTTCTCAGAACATACCCCTGTCATTAAGTGGTGCATAACTATATTTATTATTTAGGATCTTTAATAATTGTTCCCTTAATTTTCTGTCTGTTAAGAGTTTAGTGTGACTGGTTGTTTGCTTCTCCTTCATTTTGCTTTTCTTTAACATTCCAGTGAAGGATTTGCAGAGAATAGAACAGGTTCAGGTTCATCTTGATGGGACATTAGGTAGAAACTCAGAGGATGGAATGAGTCATCTAAAAAGAAAAACTTCAGTAGGACCACATAAAACCTTATTTATAACTCTTATAACCAAGATTTATTATTTGCCTCTTGATTCTTAATGGAATAGGAAGGTACAAATTCCAGTCCACTCACACAAAAATCAGGCCAAATACTTTGTCTCTCTTGGAATAGATTCTCAAAAATTTAGAATTAGGAGAAATTGCTGATATCCTGCACTTGATGGAACTAAGAAAAATTTAAAAAGTAAAGAGGCACCTAAACTTTCCTTCTTCTTCCAGATATCAGTTATCCAAATTCTCCAAGGAAAGTTAATGGATGAACCACACTTATAGAATATTTAAAAAAATTGAATGTCAACATTCATTCGTACTTACCCCCACTCTGAGTTGGAAGGACAAGGGTGGAAAGTGGTCTAGAGGAGCTACGGGAACAAACGTTAAAATAAAAACCATGAGCTATGAGGTAAGAAGGCCATCAAGAAACAAGAACAACTTTGGAAGGGAATTGCCCTGAGGCACATGAGTTCAGTCTGCAGAATGAGAAAGGGAGACCAATTATCTCTCTTCCTCCTGCTTTTTTCCCACCTACTACACCATTTTGGAAAGCAGTTCTGTGAATATAGGTGTGACATTTCTTGAGATTCAGATCTTTGATGATTCCCCCAAGGCTCATGTGATCAAGTTACTGCAATCTATGCCTCCTTCCCAAAGAACCTGAGACCTAAGAAAAGGCCACTTTTCTGAATCCAGGTGAGGCAAATCACTGGGAGGAACGCTGGAAACTCCGTGTATTAATCTAAGTTCTCCAGTGAAACAGAACTAAGACGAGATAGGTAGACATTGGTAGATGGAAAGATATTGATTTTAAGAAATAAACTCATGTGATTACGGGGCCTGGCTAGTCCATAATCTGTAAAGCATGTTGGCAAGCTGGAAACTCAGACAAGAGTTGATCTTTAAGTCTTGAGTCTGAAATCCATAGGGTGGGCCAGCAGATGGGAAATTCAGGCAGGATTTCTATGTTACAGGCTTGAGTCAGAATCATTCTTGTAGAGTAAACCTCATGTTATTGGATGAGGTCCACCACATTATTGTGGGTAAATCTTTATTTAAACCAACTGACTTTACATGTTAATCATATCTATGAAATATCTTCACAGCAACATCTAGACTAGTATTTGACCAAACATTTGGACACCACAGCCTAGCCAAGTTAACAAATAAAATAGACCATCACATACACTGAAATCTTCTGGCATTTTTCCCATCCTTCTGAAAGTCATGCCGTCAAGATACTGTCTAGACTTCCATTAATAATTTAATGGGAGAGTTGGTAGAGAATCAAGAAACTCATTTTGTGAGTCAATAGTTTGAAGGTTTGTGTTTTTAATTTTGAGATGCTAGCTTCTGTAAGGTATTCAATTTCTAAGCATAATGACATTAACTTTGGATGTTCCTGTGATGAGTACAAGGACAGGCAGCCCCATTTCCTGAGTTGTGGAGGCTCTCTTAGTTCTTGTACTTGTTGTTGTTATTTTGGGGGGGAAAGCTCTTCATGGGAATGGATTTCTAGGAAGCATGGTTGATCTCTCAAGGCACAGTGTAGGTAATTCACTAAGAAACTGGGAACATCAAATTCCATCCAGTCAGACTTCACTTGAAATTGTTGGCAGGGACAATAATTTATCTCAAAATAAGGATTTTTATATATGAAATGCAAAGCATGAGGGTCATTACAAAATACTGTGAACATTGTTATGTAATGAAGGTAACAAAAGGCTCAGTATGGCACTCCATTATGCATATGCACATTCCAGAAACTTGGTTACTGCTTGTATGAACCATCTAGTAAGAAGAAAACTGCCTTTTGCTATTAGAGGAACAAGTAAAACTGTGGTTCTGGACACAGGTATGCAATTAGACTAAATGTTAGATAAATCTCAAGATCCACAGAAAGATAATGGAGGTTAGCCCAGCACTAGTAATGTGAAAACTATGGGAAAGTGTTACAAAGCTCTGGCGGAGTCCTTGACCACAGTGAGTTTTGTAGGGAGTGGTTGTAAATGGCTTTGATGTGGTATGGTAGACTTACTTTTATTTCTTGAAAAATTGTCATTTTATGCAATCCCAGGATACACGGTTGCTTTATGGAGGACTGCAATTTATAAAGCAGATATTCTGCAGTTGCCAGTTCTAGCAGGTGCAAAGAAACAAAGAAATAAAAACAAACTTTCCACAAATGAATGTTCACGTACATTCTTAAAGAAGATCTCTTGCAGCTTCATTATTAATCTTTAGTTTTCAGCCTCAAATACTCTTCTGAATAGCAATAGTTATAAAAACTCCATGGTACCAAAACAACCAAAGAAATAGAGCTACTTAATGGGATCCCACAGGTAACTTTATAAAGAAAGATTTTATGTTGCTTTCAGGATAGCCTGGATATTACTCCGAGGATTATATCAGCATTCTACAATGCATGTGTTTTTCACTGGTATGAAAAGGAGAAGCTGGACAGCCACCGCCATTAAATGGTAGTGAATGATTTCAGGGGATAGTCTGCAGAAGACAGTAGTATGGTATCTCATGAAATAATGAGGAGATTCTTATTTTGGCTTTACATAATTTGTTATTACAGAGATTTAGAGACTCCTGTTGGGGTTATCTGAACTCCTTTATGTTCCCTTGAATTTAGAGTGTAATGTGCAATATGAAAAACATACTCTGGGCTTTCCTTTTTACTCTAGCAACCAACGGATTACATCATCATCAACAACATGCACATGTATGAACACATATGCAAACACACGTACACATGCCAAACTAATGCATGTAAACTGCTATTGCCTCCATGTAGCTTCCTCTTTACTTTTTCATTTTACCTGTTCAATACCTAGGACTAGAAGTCAAATCTAACATGATTATGGTCTCACCAGCAAAATGTAGGCCAAATAATTGAGTGTGTTAAAATATTTCAAAATATTGGGATATATAAAAAAATTGAATTTACTTTCTTCACCCACCTCTTCCTCATAACCAACTTACATCCTCTTGAGTTTTTTATCTCCACTGTCACCAATTAATGAAAAAAAAATTATGTTTAAAGTGAGAGGGTTTAGAGCTCAGTTGGCCAGGCTGCAGCTGCAAAACGTTATTCTTAAGAATCACCTGATGCACAAGGGGCATTGCACCTGAAACCCTGTACTTACCTCCAACCTATTTTGGTTCCAACACTTTCCTTTAGACATGAAATATATCTCAGTCACTTCACAGGTTAAACTGGCTTTTTCATGTTGACCTTGGAGCAAATCTTTATTTATAATTTTTCTCTTATTGACAAGGATATTTTGCTATCAAACAAACATATAAATACATTTGAGAGTCTAGTTTAATTGAATACTGATAAAAATCTGCATATTTTCCGCTACAAGATACCCGCTGTTTAGGAGCCATACATTTACCCAGAATCCTACACATTCCCTTGAAGCATATCCTGCTCTTGCTCAAGGGGAACAGGTAATCAAGACCAGAAAGCTGATTAGTGTGTGCTAGGCACTTCAAACCTATTTGAGAAATAATCTATTTTCTTTCTGTTACATGTTGTCCCTGGCCAGGACAATATCATCAACTTTTATGGCTTCATAGATCTATGTATCTATTAACTTAGTCATTCATCTATTCTTTGAACACTTGTTAAGTCACCATTAAAGTTAATATCTTGAGAATTCCCAAATCTTTACTTTTAGTCTTAAATACTCTAATTATAACTAGACCGATATTTATAGCAACCTGCTAGAGCACTCCCTTTTATGATTTATCAAATATGGTAACCAACATGCCCCAAGCTGAATATGCTTCCCAGCCAAACCGCCTTTATTTCCTGCCTTCGTTGGAAGCTTTGCTGGACATGACCAGGCTGGGAACTTCAGAGCCCTCCAGCTCCACCCTCTCCTTCTCAATTAAATTTGTCATTTTAATAGTCTTCCCTCCTTTCCTTTCCTCACTCCTCTCCTTTTTTCTTCTTACTCCTTCTCTTCTTCTTTGTCTATTCTTTACTCAGTCTTTATCCATCTTCTCTATTGCCAAGGGCTTACTTATACCACAGATCTGATAAGGGCTAGTTTTGTACAGTTTAAAATTTTATGGAGAAAGCCACACTTTACTTCCAATAATCTTTAGTATCTGTTTTCTCCATCTATGCTACTACTCTCTTCCCCTTCACCCTTCTTGCCTCCTGCCCTCCCCTAAGCATCAACCTCAACCGTGTATCGTGTGTTTGGATCATGCAGGATTATGCAATAAATTCAGTATATTCTTTAGAGTTTCATCCTTCTGTGTTTTGCTAGTGCTTCTTTCTCACTAAAAATCTCTGTTCAGCAAACTAGTCACTTTCTAACTTTGCCTCAAATATCCCTTCCTTTTGTTCATGCAGATAATTCCCTCTTCTTTAGACACCTTTAGCCCTTTGTTCATATTTTGATTGTATATCTTCATGAGGGTTTTGGAATGTCCATGTTTGGATTCAAAAGCAATTCGTATCCTCATACCTGTTAGATAAATGTTTGATTTCTTATTAGTAAAATGAGAATGATGATATCCACTTATAATGTTGTTGTAGGAATTAGAATCTATGCATATTGAATAAATGGTTTGGGATAACTTAACCTGATAATACATTTTTGAAAAGTTTGTTCTAATTTGGTTCTTCAAAGAACAAAGAAACATGAGGTTACTAGGATTCACTCTGGGGCCAGCTTTGAATGTTCATATGAATGTAAAATTTTAATTCCAATATTTGTGTCAGTTTACATTTTTTAAAGTAATTTTATGAAATATTTTTAAAGTCTGGCAAGTTGTTATTGAAATTAAAATCTGTATTTATCTAGAGTTAATATGTGGCCTTTTATATTAATATATTTTAAAGCTGTGAGTCCTCCACTATTAATGATGTATCATTTGGGTATAAAGATATCATATTTAGCATGATGGACATCCAGCAAATGAAAAAAGGAACTTAAATTACCAAAGCCTGATAGTCATAGCTTTATTCAATATTTTCATTTCCATGGAAGCAATACAGAATTTTTTAGTTTGTCATTAGAAGACTTGCTTCTAGATTTTTTTCTCTTATAAAACAATATTTCATCTGATACCACCATTGGGTAGGCACCACTTCTATCTCTTCCATAACATGGCCGCTTAAATATATTTAACTTCTACCCTAAAGGCTAATCTCAATCCTACAGCTATAGCCCATGGTTAGGAATATGCAGACCCAAATATAGGCAACATCTTCTGCCATTATCATATCCTTCATCTAAGACCACATCAATGATTTGAATACCTCCTTTTGTCACACGGCTTTTCAATATTCAGTATACACCCCAAATACTTGTTGAGTACCATGGACTATTTGCTGGATTTGGTTGAAAGATGGGGTGAATAAAATGTTAGGACATGATGGACGGGTCTTATTTATTTGTTACATTTGCTTCAATGTCAGGCATGGTTCTCATAAATGTCAGGCATAGATATTTGCCTCCTTCTGTGGGCAGTTTCCACAAATGCTGCTGTGATTATCAATGAACATATGTTGATACTTTTCTCTCTCTGGAACCTGAGACACACCACCTATCCATAATATTGTCACTGTATAATTATCATGAAATGGTTTTGTCCTCCCTCTTCTTGCCTTAATTGTCTTTCTCATTCTTGCCTTTACAGTATCTTCTTTGTGGTAGAAATATTACCCTTCATAGGTGATAAAGGAAGAAAAGCAAATGGTTGTTTTTAATAAAGTGTTTTCATTTATTTATTCATTCAACAAGTATGTGTTTGATACCAACCACATGCTATTTCTGAGATCTGTGCTAGAAAAGAAAAGGTGATTATGGGTGAACACCGTCATAGCCTTCAGGGTGCAGACTCTGTAGTCAGGCACAGAGGTGTCATGAATGTGGCAATCTCACAAACGCATGTGAAGTTACAGTGATGAAAATTGAGATGAAGGAGTGGTATATGATGGTCTTAGTAAGAAGGCTGACATGGTCAGAGGTCTGGGAAGTCTTTCCGAGAAAGCCATATCAGGCTGATATATGAGGTAAGTAGGATTTAAGTAGGCAAAGTGGCAATGGAAAAGCAGTTTTAGTTAGAAGAACAGCATGTTCAATGGCCCTGCAACTGGAACACTGAGAGCCACTGAGCACCCAGGATGGTATGAACTGGAGAAAGACATCAGGACAATGTTTGGGTTGGGACATTCAGAGCTTTCTGTCTTCATTCCAACAACACTGGAAAACAATGGAAGTGTTTCTGAATAAAAGTATAACACAGATGTCTAAAGAGTATGGCAGAGAGATTAAAAGCAAGCATTTTAAAGTCACATATACCTGTGTGTATATCTGATCAAGTATAACCCTTGGCAAGTTAACTTCACTTCCTTAAGCCTCTATTTTTCCCATCTTCGTGATAGCAATAGTGCCTACTTCATTCAATCAATTTATGTAGGTTCTAAAACAGTGCTGATCAACCATTAAACACCTGATAAACAAACATTAACCAAATTATTTCCAAAAAAGGAGCATTACTAAATACAGTACTAGTATGACACAGTTATAAGGCTTCTTTCTTTCTGTGTAGACCCTAGAATAGGTAAGAATCATTTTGGATGTTCCTTTAGTAGCTGGTATAAAAATAGTTGATGGCAAACTAAATACCCTAAACTTATTCTTCCTTTTAAATCAGAATTAAAATAGGTTTGTCATATTATGGCAAGTTGTCAACTTAATTTCATTGATTCCCTGCAACTGACTGATTTTCAATCTGTAAGCTAAAATCAAAACAAATAACAAATAAAACCCTTGTTTCAGGTGAGCTTCAAGAGCTTGAAGGAGGCATGTCAATGTCTGCCCTATAAAGTCACTGGTGCCTGAGAAAAGCCACATCACAACCCATAAACCATGAGCTCAGTCATAGGCAAAGGCAAGCTGGCAAGGACAAGCTGGTATTTTTTTTTTCCAGTTTTGTTACTTGAAAAACAACGTGATATTTTGGGTAAGTAGATATTTATTATATGAAGAGCCCATACACTAATGTACTTGTTTTCTTTATCTGCACATTTTTATTAGCCTAATTTTGGTGACTCAGAGGAATTGTAATTCGAAAAAATTATGAAAAGTATTTTTAAACTGAATAACAAATGAGCCACTCCATTCCAATTTATCATGTTCTCGAGTAATGAACAAAAGATAATTCAATAATTCACAATTAATTACATACATATTGGAGCAGAAGTTTTAGCTTTTTAAAATACTAACTTATCATTAAAAATATTCCCAATTTAAAGGAATCTGTTATTCTTTCACATTGTCCAGTTGAACTCAGATTTTTCTTTTAATACTTTTATGCTCCTTCTTCTAGACTGGATTTTAAGAAATGCATGGTAGTCTCACTAACTATTCCTATCTGTCATAGTTTTTAAATTATAAATATCAAAAATATAAACCTTTTGTCCTTTGATATATCTACAAAACAATCTTATGATAACCTCCTACTATTGTATAGAATGCCCTGTGTTTGCCTCAAGTCTTTTCTTTTTATTCACTCTGTGAGATTCTGTTGAAAGTTAAAAGTCAGCATAACTATTTGTAGATTTTACTCTGAATGTTCCTGTTTTGGCATTCTTAGTGTCTCTGTTTACATAATGCCACATCCTGTAATCCTGACAAAGTTACAAACTGCTTCTGTCAAGGGCAAAGTATCTGCTTGACCTGAGAAAGAACCAAAAATCTGACTCTGGCTAATTTATTACTTCAATCTCATCATAAGAACTCTAAGTGAAATATAAGTATACTTTTATTTTAAATTTTTGTTTAAGCCAAACTTGAGGGACGATAACTACACTACATGGCTCTATTGCATAGGCATAGTGCAGTGCACATGACAGAAACTCATTAGCTATTGGATGATGCACATATAATAAACATTGGATTGGCAGAGAGGTGCCTCCAAGTGAGGAGAGGTGAGTAGGGAATGTTTCATGGTGGAATCAGTATCAGAGCTGGGCCTTGCCAGGAGCCCAGTGTTAGTGTTTTCCTATGCAGAACTGGACACAAGGAATTATTCAGGAGGAGGAAAAGGTAATGGCATTTATGTCACTCATTCTTTCATTATTGATTGTCTCATCGATCCAGTCAAGCACATTAAGTACTTGGCTACTATGTCCTAGATATGTGCTTGAGTTGGAGAAATGGAGTCAATGTGGAATGACCCCAGACCTCATGTTGCAAATTCACTGGCCTTGGTGATTTACAGTCATGGCATGAATTATCCTGACTACACCTGGCTTACATCAGTGCTGAGATTTGAGTGATGGACAGCAGGGCACTTCCCCGGAGTCTGGAGAAGAAAAGGAGCTACTTAAACCAGGAGGTGGCAGGGAATGGCTTGTCTTGTCTTCTTGGACCTGGTTCTCTGATTAGCCCAATCCCATTCAATTTCAAACATTACCCAAAAAATTTGCTCAAAAATTCTCCACACCTCAGAGTGTCACTTCTTATTCACACACACACACACACACACACACACACACACACATACATACACACACAAATGCTTTGTAATTTCAGTAGGATTTTTGTATAGGAGGTAAGAGATCTGTATCTTCCATCTATTAGCTTGAACCAAAGCTAAGCTATTGATTTTACCATATGTGGTTTTTATTTGTTTCTATTTGCTTTTTTAATTTTTATTTATTTATTTATTTTGGTTTTTCAATTACAGTTGTCACCTTTCCCCCCAATTTCTCTCCCCCACCCAACCCACCCCCTCTCCCGCAATCATATCCCTCCCCGTTGTCCATGTCCATGAGTCATTTATACGGGTTCTTTGACTAAACCCTTCCCTTACTTATCCCCCTTCTCTCCCTCCCCCCTCCCCCCTATTGACTGCTATTCTGCTCTTTGTTCTATTTAGTTCCTTTGTTTGTGTTGTTCTTTAGTTTCCTGTATTAGGTGATATCATATGGTATTTTTCTTTCTTTGCCTGGCTTATTTCACTCAGCATAATTCTCTCTAGTTCCATCCATGTTGTCGCAAATGGCAGGAGTTCCTTCTTTCTTTCTGCTACATAGTATTCCACTGTGTAAATGTACCACAGTTTTTTGATCCACTCATCTACAGATGGGCACTTAGGTTGTTTCCAGCACTTGGCTATTGTAAACAGTGCTGCAATGAACATAGGGGTGCATAAGTTCTTTTGAATTGGTGTTTCAAGATTCTTTGGGTATAATCCTAGTAGTGGAGTCACTGGTTCAAAAGGCAGTTCCATTTCTAATCTTTTGAGGTAATTCCATACTGTTCTCCATAGTGGCTGCACCAGTCTGCATTCCCACCAACAGTGCAGTAGGGTTCCCGTTTCTCCACATCCTCGCCAGCACTTGTTGCTTGTTGATTTGCTGATGATGGCCATTCTGACTGGTGTAAAGTGGTATCTCATTGTGGTTTTTACTTGCATCTCTCTGATGGCTAATGATGTTGAGCATTTTTTTCACGTGTCTATGGACCTTCTGTATGTCCTCTTCAGAGAAGTGTTTGTTCAGGTCCTTTGCCCATTTTTTAATTGGGTTGTTTGTTTTCTTGATGTTGAGTCGTATCAGCTCTTTATATATTTTGGAGATCAGTCCCCTGTCTGAGATATCATTGGCAAATATGTTTTCCCATATGGTTGGTTTCCTTTTCATCTTGCTGATGTTTTCTTTTGCTGAGCAGAAACTCTTTAGTTTGATGTAATCCCATTTGTTTATTTTTTCTTTATTTCTCTTGCTTTAGGAGATGTATCTGTGAAGAAATTTTTACGTGAGATATCTGATATTTTCCTGCCTATGTTTTCATCTAGGACTTTTATGGTGTCACAGCTTACATTTAAGTCTTTGATCCATCTTGAGTTTATTCTGGTGTGTGGTGTAAGCTGGTGGTCTAGTTTCATTTTTTTGCAGGTCCCTATCCAGTTCTCCCAGTACCATTTGTTAAAGAAGCTCTTCTCACTCCATTTTATGTTCCTTCCTCATTTATCAAATATTAGTTGACCATAGAGGCCTGGGTTTATTTCTGGACTCTCTATTCTGTTCCACTGATCTATATGTCTGTTCTTATGCCAGTACCAGACTGTTTTGATTACAGTGGCTTTGTAGTATTGTTTGATATCTGGTGTTGTGATTCCTCCTGCTGTGTTCTTCTGTCTCAAGATTGTTTTTGCTATTCAGGGTCTTTTTTGGTTCCATATGAATTTATGGAGTATTTGTTCTAGGTCTGTGAAATATGTCATTGGTATTTTAATAGGGATTGCATTGAATCTGTAAATTGCTTTGGGTAGTATGGCCATTTTGATGATGTTGATTCTTCCCATCCAAGAACATGGTATTTGCTTCCATTTATTTGTATCTTCCTTAATTTCTTTCTTCAATGTTATGCCATTTTCAGAGTACAGGTCTTTTATCTCTTTGGTTAAGTTTATTCCTAGGTACTTTATTTTTCTTGTTGCTATAGTAAATGATATTTTCTTTTTTGTCTCTGTCTCCGCTATTTTATCGTTGGTGTACAGAAATGCCTTTGATTTCTGTATATTTATTTTGTACCCTGCTATTTTGCCAAATTCACTTATTATATCGAGTAGTCTTTTAGTGGAGTTTATAGGATTTTCTAGGTATACTATCATGTCATCTGCATATAATGAAAGTTTTACTTCCTCTTTCCCAATTTGGATGCCTTTTATTTCTTTTTCTTGTCTGATTGCTGTGGCTAGGACTTCCAACACTATGTTGAAAAGGAGTGGAGAGAGTGGACAACCTTGTCTAGTTCCTGAGTTCAGGGGGAATGCTTTCAGTTTTTGTCCACTGAGTATGATGTTGGCCCCAGGCTTCTCATATATAGCCTTAATTATGTTAAGGTATGCTCCCTCTATTCCCATTTTGCTGAGTGTTTTCATCATAAATGGGTGTTGTACTTTATCAAATACTGTTTCTGCATCTATTGATATGATCATGTGATTTTTGTCTTTCATTTTGATTAGGTGATGTATTATATTTATTGATTTGCGAATATTAAACCATCCTTGCATCCCTGGAATGAAGCCCACTTGATCATGATGTATGATCTTTTTGATGTATTGCTGGATCCTGTTTGCCAATATTTTATTGAGGATTTTAGCATCTATGTTCATCAGTGATATTGGCCTGTAGTTTTCTTTCTTTGTTGTGTCTTGACCTGGTTTGGGGATTAGGATAATACTGGCTTCATAGAAAGAGTTTGGGATTTTCCCCTCTCCTTGGATTTTTTGGAACAGTTTGAGGAGGATAGGAGTTAGTTCTTCCCTGAATGTTTTGTAGAATTTGCCTGTGAAGCCATCCAGTCCAGGGCTTTTGTGTGCAAGGAGATTTTGGATTACTGTTTCAATTTCCTTCTTTGTTATTGGTCTGTTGAGACTTTCCACTTCTTCTTGATTCAGTTTTGGAAGGTTGTATGTTTCTAGAAATTTGTCCATTTGTTCTAGATTGTCAAATTTCTTGTCATACAGTTGTCTGTAGTAATTTCTAACTATCATTTGTATTTCTGAGGTATCAGTCGTGATTTCTCCTCTTTCATTTCTGATTTTGTTTATTTGGGTCTTTTCTCTTTTTTTCTTGATTAGACTGGCTAGAGGCTTGTCGGTTTTGTTTATTTTTTCTAAGAACCAGCTCCTAGTTTTGTTGATCTTTTGGATTATTTGTTTAGTCTCTATGCCATTTAATTCTGCTCTGATCTTGATGATTTCATTCCTTCTTCTTGCCCTAGGCTTTGTTAGTTGTTGTTGTTCTAGTTCTTGTAGCTTTATGGTTAGGTTTTTTATTTGAGATTCTTCTATCCTTTTCAGATATGCCTGTATTGCTATGAACTTCCCTCTCAGGACTGCTTTTGCTGTGTCCCACAGGTTTTGGGCTGTTGTGTGCTCATTATCATTAGTTTCTAGAAATTTCTTGATTTCTTCTTTGATGTCATTGTTAACCCATTCATTATTTAATAGCATGTTATTCAATCTCCATGAATTTGGGTGTCTTTGATTTTTTCTCTGAGGTTGATTTCTAGTTTCAAGGCATTGTGATCTGAAAAGATGCTTGATTTGATTTCAATTTTCTTGAATTTGTTGAGGCTTGTTTTGTGACCTATCATGTGGTCTATCTTTGAAAATGTCCCACGTGCATTTGAAAAGAATGTATATTTTGCTGCTTTGGGGTGGAAAGTTCTATATATATATCAGTTAGATCCATGTGGCTTAGTGTGTTGTTCAATGCCTGTATATCCTTGGTGTTTCTTTGCTTTGATGATCTGTCTATTGTTGATAATGGAGTGTTGAAGTCCGCTACTATGAGTGTGTTGTTGTTAATATCCTTTTTGTGATCTTCTAGTATTTGCTTTATGTAATTGGGTGCTCCTATGTTGGGTGCATATATGTTTATCAAAGTCATATCTTCTTGATGAATTGTTCCTTTAAGTATTATGAAATTTCCTTCTTTGTCTCTTTTTATTGCCCTTGCTTTGAAATCCGTTTTGTCTGATATGAGGACTGCTACCCTAGCTTTTTTTTCCGGTCCGTTTGCTTGGAATATATTTTTATATCCCTTTACTTTCAGTCTGTGTAAATCTTTTGTTTTCAGGTGTATTTCTTGTAAACAGCATATATGTGGGTCCTGTTTTCTTATCCATTCCGTTACCCTATGTCTTTTAATTGGAGTATTTAATCCATTTACATTTAAGTTTATTATTGACGTGTATTTATTCATTTCCCTTTGTACCTCTGTTCCTCTCCTCTCTTGTTCTTTTCTTCTTTTTTCTTAGAACACTCCCTTTAGCATGTCTTGCAATGCTGGTTTGGTGGAGATGTATTCTTTTAGTCTTCCTTTGTCTGAGAAACTCCTTATTTCACCTTCTATTTTGAATGAGAGCCTTGCTGGGTAGAGTATTCTTGGTTGTAGACCTTTGTTTTTCATTGCTTGAAATATTTTTGACCATTCCCTTCTGGCTTGTAACATTTCTGTTGAGAAATCAGTTGATAGCCTTATCGGAGCTCCCTTGTATGTTATTTGCTGTTTTTCTCTTGCTGCTTTTAGGATTCTCTCTTTGTCTTGAAATGTTGCCATTTTAATTATGATGTGCCTTGGAGTGGGTTTTTTGGGGTTCATCTTCATTGGAACTCTCTGTGCTTCCTGAACTTGAATAACTTTTTCTCTCATCAGGTTCGGAAAATTTTCTGTCACTATTTCTCCTATCAGTTTTTCAATTCCATGGTCCTTTTCTTCTCCCTCTCTAATTCCTATGATCCTGTTATTATTTCTTCTCGTGCTATCCTGTAACTCCCTTACATCTTGTTCATATTTTTTCAATCGTTTTTCATTTTGCTGTATTGTCTGGGAGTTTTTCTCTACATTATCTTCTAACTCACTAATCCGATCCTCTGCTTCGTTTAGTCTACTTTTGACTGATTCTACTGTGTTTTTCAGTTCAGAGGTTGCATTCTTAAGTTCTTCCTGGTTCTTATTAACAGTTTCTATGTCTTTTTTTATGGTGGTGTAGTTCTCTGCAAGTTCCCTGTAATTTTCTTGGAGCTGCTGGTAACTTCCTTGGAGGTTGTCATAGTTGATTTTAAGGATGTCGAGTATATTGAGCTTCTTTACCACCATTGTTTTGAATTCCATGTCTGACATTTGGGCTATGTCTATTTCATCTATCTCTCTTTCTGAGGATTCCTCTTTTCTCTTCATTGAGGGGTTATTTTTGCATCTTACCATGTTGGATTCTTTTTGTTTTTATTTATTTATTTATTTGTTTGGTTTTTTTGGGGGGGTGGTCTTCTTTGACTTCCCTCCTTTGTGGTGTGAGATTCTTTATTGGAGATCTGGGGGTTTCAGTGGTGCAGTCTCTTTGATATCCTGAGCCTGATGTTCTTGAGTTACCCTTTATGTCATTTGTTTATGCTGTTTGGTTATATTTCAGATGTTCTTTGGTAGGATCTTCCTTCTGGCTAGTTGGTTGAAAGTCACTCTATGCACTTTGTCTTGAGTTCTTTTGTCGATATGCTGTTAAAAACATAAACACACAGCCCAGGCAGGAGACCCACACTCTCAAAAGGTATCCCCCACTCTCTATCCCGCTATCATCAGCCGATGAGCCCGTATTAATATAAATGTAAAGAGATTTGAGCTTTTATACTATAAGAAGAATAGATAAGAGTTGTTTTGGGGGAGGAAAAATATAATTTTTGATAGAGGGGGTGATAGGTTAATAATAGTTGAGACTGTGCAAGCCAGTAGGTAATATTTACATTGTATGTTAATAAAAATAGAAGAAAAGGATGGAAAATGCATAATATAGTAAGAAAGTGGGATTGTATTGTGTTGGGTTTATATAGTAATTATATTCTATTAGTTAGAGTGATAGGGGGGCTAAACTAGACACACAAACAAATAACGATTAAAGAGAAATGATGAGAAGGAGAGGTTATATGCAACACGTTGGAGATAAAGTTTGTTGTTCTTTTTGGAAGGGGAGGAAACACCCCCCCCCCAAAAAAAAAAAAAAAAAAAACAAGAAAAGAGGAGAAAGAAAAGAATAAAGAAAGAAAGAAAAGAAAGAATAAAGAAGAAAGAAAGAAAGAAGAAAGAGAGAAAAAAATTGAAAAAAAAAAGTGATTTTTTACTCCATTTTAGCCTTGGTGTGTCCCCTTCTTTTTCTGCGTCCGCAGCTGGTCTAGTGCAGCGGTTCAATGGTTCTTGTTTCTTGCAGCACTGGTGTGCACCAGCAGCTGCTGCAATGGTGCGCCAGCAGTTGCCTGCACGGTGCGCTCCCTTGCTGCCCGCTGGAGCCGGCTGAGGTGTCCCCGTACGCGTCCCTGCAAGGGTGGGGCAGCCGAGAGCTTGCCCCTCAATTGGCACCTATTGTTGCCGGCCGAGGTGTTTCTGTGTTAGCGCCGAGGTGTCCCTGCGCACTTCCCTGCATGCGCGCGGGCGTCCCCAGAACTTGCCCCGTGATTGGCGCCTATTGTCCCCTGCTTTTGTTTTTTATGCTCACATGAGAGTATGCTTATTGATTTTTAGAGGAAAAGGGAAGGAAAGAGAGAGGCAAAGAAACATTGATGTGAGAGAGAAATATTTATTGGTTGCCTCTCACCCAGCTGGGGACCGAACCCACAGCCTAGTTATGTGCCCTGACCGGGAATCATACAACGATCTTTTAGTTTATGAGTCAAAGCTCCAGCCAATTGAGTGTCACTGTCCAGAGCGATCATATGTGTTTTAAAGTCATCTATTTCACTCAATTCACTTCTCGTCTGCAATATTTTTACATTAAAGTCAGTTGCTTAAAATAAAAATTAAGTCTTTTGCTTATTCCAGGTTATCAAAATATCATGAGCACACACAGACAATTTGACTACATTTCTTTTCAAATAACACTTCATAATTCATTTCATGTCTTATTTAACTGGCAAATATTTCCATGGCATATTGACAATGTTTGTTTGAGAGAGAAATTTTAAATCATAGTAAGGAGATCTCCATTTTACTCCTGTTTTACTTAAAAAAAACAAAAACAAAAACAGAAACAGACATCAAATGCTTGTAGACCACAGAATACATCAAAGGGAGGAGAGAAAAAACTCTGAAGGAGAGGGACCCAACTAAGACATTCCACCTCCATGTTTATTCTTAAACTTTAATTCATTAACGTAGTCTCTGAAACAACTTTGGAATTTTCCTAAATAGTTATACTTTCAAGAATGTTCTGTTTCTTTTTGGTGCATGAAATATTTGAGTTTAGAGAATGTAGTTTCTTATATAGATACATAAATATAGGCTTGCATTTCTTTATATTTAGAAACCACATAAATTGAGGTAAGTTGCTTGTTGTAAAGACTGTTCTAGTTTTCTTTACCTTGAAATGGAATTTCAAAATGCTTATAAAAATACCAAGGCAACTAATGTCCCCAAAGTGAATTGTTTTGCCAGGGTTTCAGTAAAACAGCAATATGCTGATTCTAAGTTGTAATCCTTGCTTTAAGAAAAAGAAAAATGGTAGCGCTAAGGAATTCTACTCAGCCCAGCACATTAGTGAAGGGGTATTAATTCTGCCTCTGCAAGTCACCGATTTGACTCAGTCCAGGGTGGCAGTTTCTCAGAACATCTGCTGTCTGATCGTTCTTTATGGTCAGTAAATGAGGGATCCAGGTGTTCTTAGTTGAATTGAGATCTGTCATATAGAATGCCCCAAGTGCTTGTATGTCCCTTTATTCCCAAAGCCCAGGTTCAAATAGACTATGAATCCCTGAGAAACTTTTTTTTCAGGTATGGCTGAGAAAGTGGGGGAAATGCAGTCTAGAGCCTCCACACCTGACCAGGTAGAGACAGGTCTCAACCCCACACAGCCCTCCTGCCAGCCCTGAGGAGGTGGAGTGTACTACTCACCTGTGCAGCTACCTGCCCTGCAGGAGGGCAAGTGAGTAGGGGTCTGGGAAATAATTCTCTGTTCTTACTCATACAGCCCTTTCAATCCAAGCACACCTTAATATGTTGCTGTGTTCTCTTCTTCCAAGGAAATGCTTTCTCCGGAGAGTATTTCCTTAATGCCAATCTCATTCAGTGAAGGTAGTGTATGGGGATTTTTCTCGCAGAAGTGCATTTGCAAACAAATGTTAAAATGCATGAGTTTAAAACTGCCCCCCCTTTTTTTAAATGAGAGGCAAATGTTATCATTTTTATTTGTACAATATGACTAAAATGCAGAAAAGGCAAATGAGGTAGTCAGAGTCACTCACACACATGCTTCTGAGAAGTAGTTCAGGAGGTTTGAATACTAAAAAAATGACACCAATTGGGGAGTTTAGCTTACAAAAATATCAGCTTATGCAGGAATACTAATGTGCTAAGCTCTACACTGTCAATCTGTGAAAACTACAATCTTATCCTTGTCACGCACGAGTGGGTATCTTTGTGATGCTGTGTAAAACCTCACTGGGAAAGGATAATGCTTTTGGATACTTATGACACTTAACCGAATGTACTTAATACTAACACTATTTTAAATTTTTGGCTACATATGTTGTATTGCTCATTATAAAATATTTATTTTATATTTAGGGGGTGCTTCACAGACATTTGCAGTAATATGTGGATATTTTCTCAAATTCAGTTCAGTTGTGAGTAACCTTTTGGCAGAAACATAATTCTTCAAAGGTTCTTTTCATAAATCAGCATGGTAGCAGCCTTGGAAAACATTGCCTGTGTAAGTCCTGATTGCAGTCAGGTAGCCCAAGAAAAATGAGGACCCAAAGTCCAGAAAAGGCCATTATGGCTGAATTCGAAACTTGCCTGAGGATGTTGAGTGTCTCATAGGAAGGACCTGAAGTACGCATAGAGAAAGATGTGACTTCTGTGAAAAAACACACTTGTAATAAAATTCCTAGAAAGTGTAAGAAAGAGATACTTCCTGTTCTGGGGTGGAAATATTGAGGTGGCACAGATTCCTGTAAAGGAAATAATTCAACCCACTTTCTGATCTTAGGTCTATCTTCACCCCTATCTGCAGAGATAATGGTATAACTGATTCCAGTAGCTATTGATGGTTTCATGGTACAAACTGGATTACTTTATGGTCTGTACCACAGTTGACTTAAGATTTGGTTGCCTTGGATCTGCTGCATGTTAAACAAAAAGCTTCAGAGCTGTAAGGTTTTATTAAAAAATAAAAGGGCTTATTGAGCTAAATACTAGCCAGAAACAGGACTAGGTACTGAGGCACGACTTCTAACCCACCAGCAGTAGGGCTGAGGAAGAAGACAATACAGTGTGGGGCAAAGTAGGGTTACAGTTATTTGTATGGAAAATAATACAATAAGTAACAAATAATAATACCAGAATAAATTTTGTGCTTTGCATACTCACAACTGTAAACTTACTTTTGCCTCACTTTGTATGGCTCTTTTATGTAGACAGTTTGAGGAAGAAAGATGTAAACTGTTTTGAAAGAATTTACATTGGCTATAAATGAAACAGATAGGAGAAGGTGAAGCAGCACTACATCTTGCAGAGGCATAGTCCATAGAAGCTATGGGTTGGTGGTGGGCAACAGTCCAGAAACATCATGCGTTAGCAAGGAGCAGAGGTACCCTGTGGTTGGTGGCACCTAGTGGTTAGCTACTTGGCTATTCTTAGATAGTGGCAGAAATAGCCAAGTGGAAATTAATTCAAAGTTTCAACATATATCCAAGAACATAAGCAGTCTTTTATTAGTGTGCCCTGAAATTGTTAACTGATTAATCTCTCTTGTGTCTTCCTCTAGCCTCTATGATTTTATTTGAGACATCTCAGAATACTGTTTTCTTGTCACATATGACTTGACAAACACTGAGGGTTACCTGACCTATCTGTTACAAGGAAGGGAAAGGTTTTGAAGCCCATTGGTTCAACAAGCTTGCAGAGCACATTGGGGAGAAATGGTAACTATGAGAGTGATCGAGATTTGGGGACCTGTAGCTCATTCAATTTTTGAGCATCTCTTCAGGAAAAAGTATGAAAATATTAAAATTCAAAATTAGGCACCATTCTTATGATCCTAAAAAATTTTTAAGTCTCAAATGACCATTATTTTTCTGGAATCAGTTAGCTGGATATGAGTAACTTGAAATGAAATGGTGCAAATCCCGACATATGTGTGTTTTGGAATGAGAATATAAACTAGATTCTTTTAACACTAAGACACACACACACACATATACACAAACTTATTATCCAAAAGGTAGTTTCATAAATATTTATTACTATATATATATATATATATATATATATATATATATATATAGTAATATATATATACCAGTACCCAAACTTTAAATTTATTTGCTAAAATATATTAGCATCATTAAAACATTGTTTTAAAACAACTAAGTCATTCAATTGTGGGAACTTCTGGCTTCTACTGAGACTCACAGAACTGCTGGAAGTGCAACACATTTAGGCTCTGTGGATCAGAGCTGAGTGTAGGTAGTGAGGGTCCTAGATATAGGAACTCTTCTTTTCCTCCATGTAATTAACCAAAGGTTTTAAATAAAAGAACTCCTTAGTTTTACTTACACTAGTATTCTTTTTTCCCCTTATGGTATAATTTAAGGTGAAGATAAGAATGATTACTTTACTCGAAAAAAACATGGCGTGGAAACAAAATATTTAGTGACATTAAAGCATCAGGCACAAAGCCACATTCCATGACATTTCAGGCTTATTAGGGTTTGAGGCACCATCTGTAAAGATTTCTCCCTGTCCCTTGCTGTTATTCACTCATACAGCTTGTAGATATTATCCAGAGAGGAAGGATCAGCCTTTTCATTAAAAACCACTTTTTCCCTAGTTGCATATGGTCATTCTGTTTGCCAAGAGAATATGTCATCATAAAGATATATCTCAAAAGGTAAATATTTGAATTGCAAATTATAAAGAAAAAAAAAGTGTAGGTTTTGTATAAAATTTCAAATATTTTGGTGAGAGGCCAATATCAAATGATTTAACCGACAAATGCTTCCCAAAGGTGTTCCAGAGTAATTTTTGAGATAAAATAATAAATATGTTCATTTTAAAATCAGATTGCTTTATGCTTGAAAATCATATCAATGCAAAAGATAATTCTGTTTTAAAACAAGTGTTTTTAACTGCAAAAAAATGAGTAATGTTAATTGATATGTTTAGTAGCTAATGAAGGGAGTAAGTACCCTGGCTGGTTTGGCTCAGTGGATTGAGCGTCGGCCTGCGAGCTAAGTCTCGCTGGTTCGATCTTCCAGTCAGGGCACATCAGAGAAGGAAAACTCTGACTCCAAAAAACCTCCGCTGCCTTGCGGCATACCTCTTCAGGGGAAAGGCTAAGGGAGTAAACCCCGACAGAAAATCCGGAGCCGGAGTCCCTAAGGCGGTTTGACGTTGTAGTCAACACCGGCAACTCCTGTGGCGCACCTGAAGCCAAGCTGTATTGACTCCGTCTTTCCCTTGGACCCTTCAGCTGCGAAGAGAGTTGGGGTCTGCTGCATGGGCAACAGCAGACCCTCCATATCACCCTGCCCAGGCTCTGTAGCTTCAGCTTCACTGGAGAGGACACTCCAGCGTCATCACAAGATGTCGATTCAACACGGGAGGAGACAGATACCGTGTCACTCCCGAGTCGGACTGCACAGCCATTCTCGGCGGTGCAGATAGACTCTTAAGAAGCTACACCATCGTCTCTCGAGACGGACGGCTGCCGACGAATGTATACGAGTGTGTATACTTCCATGCATGTGTGTGTATATATATGTCTGTGTATGTGTCTGTATATACTTCTATGTATACATGTGTTATGTACTTCTGTGCATATGTGCAAAATGTGTGTGAATGTACGTATATACTTCTGAGTGTCCTGGCTGGTTTGGCTCAGTGGACTGAGCGTTGGCCTGCGAGCTAAGTGTCGCTGGTTCGATCTTCCAGTCAGGGCACATCAGAGAAGGAAAACTCTGACTCCAAAAAACCTCCGCTGCCTTGCGGCATACCTCTTCAGGGGAAAGGCTAAGGGAGTAAACCCCGACAGAAAATCCGGAGCCGGAGTCCCTAAGGCGGTTTGACGTTGTAGTCAACACCGGCAACTCCTGCGGCGCACCTGAAGACAAGCTGTATTGACTCTGTCTTTCCCTTGGATCCTTCAGCTGCGAAGAGAGGGGGGGTCTGCTGCATGGGCAACAGCAGACCCTCCATATCACCCTGCCCAGGCTCTGTAGCTTCAGCTTCACTGAAGAAGACACTCCAGCGTCATCGCAAGATGTCGATTCAACACGGGAGGAGACAGATACCGTGTCACTCCCGAGTCGGACTGCACAGCCATTCTCGGCGGTGCAGATAGACTCTTAAGAAGCTACACCATCGTCTCTCGAGACGGACGGCTGCCGCCGCCGCCGCCGCCGCCGCCGATGACGAGTAGCTAATTCATTTACTTTGGACCATTAGCATTAAGTAGCCAATTTCCATCAATTAGTTGTTGGGCTAACTTGGAGTTTACATTTACTTGAAATGTATATTACTTAAAATTTGACATATGTACATATTTCTGTGATTTATAGTACCATTATAGATTATTGCAATACCGTATTAATTCTCTGTCATTACCATGGGGCTGCTCTGCTCAGATCTCACTTAGAGAAAACAAGCCATGGGGAGCACAGTTAGTTGACAGCCTCCAGCTTCTAAACCTTGAAATTCACCATTGACTTCACACCAAGGCCTCACTCCCTCAGGCAAGTCCCAGCTAGTAAGCAGGCTGGGTTGCTAGAGCAAGTTATTGCTGCCTGATGCAAGACTCTTCTCAAGGGTAATTTTTTTTTTCAAAATTTACAGTGTGACTATATATATGGAAAAAGAGAGAGAGAGAGAGAGAGAGAGAGAGTGTGTGTGTGTGTGTGTATGAAAGAGAGAGAGAGAGAGAGAAATGGAATCTCAAATTGCAAGGTGCCATGTTCCATGAAGCTTCCAGGTTGGCTTTAAGTTTCCAGGAAGAGAAGTTTTAAGAACAGGAATGGATGAGTTAAATGATTCTCATTATTGGAAAACAAAAACAAAAACCAATGCATCTTAGTTTCATAAGTGGGATAGGAATCAAAGCTTTTCCTACCTGAATTACTAATAAAGTTCCTCCAATGATACTATATTTTGGGGGGTGGGTTTGGGGAGTGGTAGTCATCAGCACTTTATTCTGGGCACATTCATCATCAGTTCACCAGTATTCTAAGTAATCCTTCTTCTAAAAACAGATTCCCTTTTTTTTGGAGATTAGGAACTGCATGTAGCTTGCTTTGGTCAGTAAAATGTGAGCAGAAGTGACATGCCACATTTATGTCCAATCGTCAGGGCTCATTCCAGATGGCAAAGACTTTCCCAGCTTCAGTAAAAACAGCATAGTTCAGACCCCTACCTAACCCACACTGGTCTACACACAAAAGGTAAACCTGTATTGTTTGAAGCCATTTAAATCTGGACTCTGTTGGCTGCCGTAGATTAAACAGACCTCTCCTGACTGACACAGGCACCCCAAATAAACCCCAGAGCCATCCTGCCTACGCTAACATTTCTCTAAGACAACACTGTCTGCATTGATACTGGTCCAAAATGTCCCTTTATGCACTAAGACTTTTTATTGCAAATAAATACCCTAATAAATTATATAAGTTATTTTTAATAGCATCAATTGATAATAATTGAAAGCATAACTTTTCTATTTTACTTAGAGAAAGACTTTTTAGTAAGATAAGGTGATCTAACTCAAGTGTATATGATTTTAGTGCTTGTCTTGATTGATCGTTATAGAGCCAATATTTAAAGCAGTTAGATAATTTGTCCTGTTTTAATAAAAATTACTTAAACCAGACTTTTGACATATATTTAATAATATGCAGATCAAGATTCTCATAGACCAGAAATACACATTTTCTGTTTTAACAATCTAAAAAGTACATACAGTGCCCTGTTGAATTTGTTTATGTGTAAGCTTCTGTGTTCCTTAAACTGACAATTTAAACAAATAATTTACTCAAAGATGGACAGACTCAGGAAAATGTTATATCACCCTTAAATTAATAATCATTTTTTCTGGGGCCTGTCAAATAAGCACTTTGTAGATTACATTTTGAACGGCAAACTTTATTAAACAAAAGAAAGAATTTAAGGGAATATGCAAAGCAGATTATTAATAAGGTTTTATAATATTTGGAGGGAAGCTAGGAAACCAGCCAAAGATAAAGCTTAACTGATTGTGAAATCAGGTGATGCAGTGAATACAAGGGATAATTCACAAATCACATAAGACCTGCACATTTCAGACAATCTGGCGCAGTCATCTTTTCTTCCTGAGGAATTAGAATTCTTTCTCCAAGATCACGTCTCTCATATAATAAATTACCCAAGGTTAACAGAGGGGAAAGTTCTGATTTCAGAATCATTCCATTGCTGTTCAACCTTATTTCCATATTTTATTCCATTAGATTTGTATCCAAGTCAGTGTCAGACTTTGAAAAATGAATTCTATTCATTTCAGAGGTATAACCATATACATTACATGACATTTACTAACAATACAGAACACATTCTTTAAGGTAAAGCAGAGAGATCCAACCAATATAATCAGATGGCTGTAGGATGGTTTTCCATTTGTTACTTTTAACCTTGTTTTCTCACTAGTTATGCTCCCATCAAGCTATTTCCTATGTATATTTACAGAATAGTGAAAAAAATAGAAAACTTGCTTTGTGTTTGTGTAAAATGTCCATTCAGAATAAGAACATTTTATTTTTCCCTTTTTTATTTTTTCTTGCTGTTTTAAAATTTGCAATTTTAAGTTTTAAGGGGAAAAAAAACAAACACTTGTCTTGAGAATAGAGAGGAGTCATGTGATATATTGAGCCAAGAAGACCGACCAAGGCTAATTAATCACTTATGTGCCAACATAACTGTGGAATTATCATGACCATAATTAATGATGTGGAATGAAATACTTGTCTTATGGTGTCAGTGAAAACCCACCAATGCTCAGACTGCATCAGGACTGCCATTATCATGCTTCCTCTTCCCATCTATCCAGACTTTCCTGATTTGCATGTCATTCATACATGAGAGTGCGAAGATATTTGGGAGGAAAGGGGGAGAAGAGACTGTGGTAGTTACTACAGAGGTAAAATGTCACAGTATTTCCCGATGGAAAGAAGGGAGATGTGAGGAAGCATGTTTTTAGTTTTGCACTCCATGAGTGCTCGACAGGAGCATTTTAGTGAGCAACTCACTTTTTCACAGGGGCCACAGAGGCAGAGCATTTCAACCCTTTCTTTTGTCATTCTTGCCTCCATCACTGCTATGTAACAATGCGCTAAGGAAGGAGAAAACCCAGTGAAGAGACTCTGATCATCTTGTCTGTGTTTTAAACAGGACGAGAATAGCTATGCTTGGTCGTAAAGTTCAGCCTATGGCAAGGTTGACAGTCCCTACCAGTGAAGAAACAAGAGTCTGAAGTGGCAAAGAAATCAGCAGAGTGACAATGAGAAAATGGTAGGTGCCTTTCATTCAAAGGAAAACAGGACCCCAAACAATCAGAGGGTTCTTAGAGGCCATAAACCAACCTGTTGGCCAGATATAGCTCCTTCTAATTCTGGCCTCTGGAAGCACCATTCCTGGGTTCTGCACTTTGATTCCTTCTCTTGACTCTCCAGGTCTCTGTAGGATGGTCAATGATGGGTGCTTCCAGAGACCAAAGCAGATCTTAATTTTTGAAATAAATGTATTAGTGCTGACTTCATTTAAAAAATAATAACAGAATAATTTTTCCACAAAATTTTTCTACAATGTATCTCTGGCTCAAGGAGTTTTGCTCTGAAAAGGGTACAACATAATAATTTATAAAAAATCAGGGTCTCACCAAAATATAAAACTAGGATAAGGTAGAAGTTGCTTTAAATCAATCCAATATGACTTAATAAGACACCTGGTTCCATTGTTGGATATTTGTATTTTCATTTTCTTCCATCCATAACTTTCGAATTTCCATTTACCACTGTGATTCAATAATGAAATTTCTCCTGTGCGCTTAAAGATTTTGATATAATGATAGACATCAGACTACCACATTTAATTGTTTGAAATGACTCTTCTTATTGACTGACCTATATTTTTGTGTAAAGTGATTACTGTGTATGAAAGATGGCTCATAAAACAATCAATAACGCAAGCAGAGGTGCATTTTAATGCCTGTAATTAGGGAGCAAGGGTTTTCAAGGTTTCTGCCAACATGTTCCAAATTCACTCTGGTATGTTGGCTATGATTTTAAATCTCTTGTTTCTGGTTGTCTACCTGTTGCCATCCACCCAGTTCCAAAACATAAAAAGGTGAATTCCTCACACAGTATTGTTACATCACTTGTGTAATACTGTTATACCAACTCCTCTCCTGGTCTTCCCTTAGGGTGCACATGCTAGGAATCAAAGTTAATAAAACACCTACCCTGGGTGGTTTACTTCAGAGAAGAGAATTTTAAGGGGTCAGTTCAATAGAACATATGAAGTTCCTAGGAAGATATCAGAGGAATGAGTAAGTGAGGAGAAAGTTGAGAAAATAAAGAATAAAATGACTGGCTTTATGAATCCCTAATGCTCAGATTTTCTCCACTGTGATCACACAGTGTAGGGCTCCCTCTTGGAAGGTCACCAATCCATGCCCCTTACCCCACCAAAAGTCACTCTTGCCTGGTGAGGTCTGTAGGTTTCCAATACATTTAAAAAATAAAAAACTGGAACTGCCTTTTGACCCAAGAATTGGATATATACCTGAAGAATCCCAAAATACCGATTCAAAAGAATTTATGCATCTCCATGTTCACAGCAGCACTATTTACAATAGCAAAGATTTGGAAACAGCCTAAGTGCCCATCAGTAGATGAGTGAATAAAAGACTATGGTACATATACACAATGGAATATTACTCAGCAGAAAAAAAAGAAGGAATTCCTACCTTTTAGGACAGCATGGATAGAACTAGAGACAATTATGCTAAGTGAAAAAAGCAGTCAATGAAAGACAAATACCATATGATCTCACTTATAAGAGGAATCTAATGAACAAAATTAACTAATGAGCAACATAGAACCAGAGGCATGGAATTGTGGGACAGACTGACAGCTGTCAGAGGGGAGGGAAGAGGCAGAGACTGACAGAAAGAAGATGAAGGGATTAGTCAAAGGACACATATGAAGAACCCAAGGACATGGACTACAGTGTGGGAATTGATTATGGAAATGGAGGCAGGCTAAGTAGAGGGGGGCAAAGAGGAAATATTGGGACAACTGTAACAGCATAAACAATAAAATAATAAAATATTTAAAAAAATAATAAAAGGCATTTCAAATGTGCCAGTGCAGTGGGCTTAGCAGTTAAATATATCTGAAGTGAATTTGTACATGAGCTGAAATTTCAGGGGAAGAAGAGGTCTAGTGTATGATTATCAACCTGTATCAGAACTGTTCTTTACTCAGGTAATTTGGCATAAAATGTGACATGGACTATTCAGATCTGTTTTTCAAATCAGCAACTAGGCAATGAAATGTCTTCTTTTTAATTTAACATGCACCTATAACATTCTCTTTCCCCTTCAATTGTAGGATCTTCTTTCTTTCCCCATCCTTCTTGATAGCTTTTTTCCACTACCATTTTTCCTGAGGCCAACAAATAAACAAACAAATAAATAAAGATGGTTAGTTTCAGTGTTTCCCTTCAAAGCTTCAAACCATCTGCATCAGTATCATGTGGAGTAATTAGGAAATTTGCCTTCCTCCCACCCTATCCTGGTTCTAGTAATGGGAAGGTGCCCCTGATTTTTCAGACTGGTTACTTAGAGCAAAGCTACCTGAGGCTGACTCCCTACATTCTGTGCTGTTGGCTTCTTCCTTTCTAGAGCTCAGTGAGCTGAGACTCTGAGAAACTGCCTCAACCTCACTAAATATACTCACGAGCAGGGGGACAGTAATCTGAACTCTCTTGCTACCATGGATTTAGCATTTATTTACTTTTGTTTTTGGTAACACTTTTTTTTTTTTATTTTTTGCAATACATGCCTCTGTTAGGGATGAGTTTAACAATTAAAATGCATGTTTAATTAGAAATTCAGTATTCAATTAGAAATTCAGTATTGAATTTTCATATCGTAAGAAGACCAATAATAGTGAACATGTAACTTGCACAAAATACTTCCCCATATACCATGGGAGCTTGTAGTGATATCCCTGATCATATGAAACACAGAAGATGCAAATCTGTGGACAATGCTTCAGTGTCTCCTCCCACGTCTGTAAGTGTTGTAAGAAGGTTGTGTCCCAACTGTCAGGGTGACATGTGCAATTTTAATGGTTGGGTTTACACAACACTCTCCAGATTTTGACTTTTTAATTTAGGTTACATGATTAGTTCTCTAAATTAGTTTAATTTTGATTCCAAGTTTTCTTTTACAAGAATAAAAAGTGAAACCATAGCTGTTAATGTGTTGGGTCCAACAGTAGAACAATGTCCTCAAGCCTTGATAATTCAATATTAATGTCATCAAGACCTCAGATAGAAAGTCAGATATTTATAATAATGTGTAATATTTTTCATTGAATTTGTGGAGACAATGTAAAATTTGCTAGATTCACTCATCTAGTTAAACACAAAGTATTTCCTGACTCTCTGAATCAGGCTTTCCAATCTGCTCCATCTCAAACTCATCAATTAGACCTTCAATTTGATAAGGGTTTTTAAAATAATACTAGTTATAGAAATGTAAAAATCCTCTCAACTTCTCTATATTTATCTAGTATAGCTGGAAAAAATAATGGAACAAGATAGTGGTTTGATTACACACTGACAATTCTGTGCTTATGTACAGAATAAAATATTAATTGAATCTCCATGAAAGTGGACAAAGACCTCATAAGGAGCTATTTTTAGTTACTTACCATAGACTTTTCAGATAATCACTTGGGGAATGTTGATAAAGGATCTTAGGCTGTAGAGCTAGCAGGAATAAGGACAAATAAGAATTGCAAATGGAAGATATAATACAATCATATAATATAATATTAGTGAGGTTAATCTATTTTTCTTATTTTTCATGATAATAGAGAGAGCATACACTAAAATTCAAATTTTTTCCTTGCACTGATGCCCAGACAATTATTTTCTCTGTAGCAAATCACTATTTTAAGCTGTATGTGTTCCTTTCAGATCCAAGTCTATGGAGGTACATTTATATAAGCACACATGTTTATATATATAGATAGAGATATAGTTGAATTTTCTGGCACATTAGCAGAATCACAGTGTACATTCCCCCCTCCCATGCATTTGTTACTGAATATGTCTTAGAATTATTTTCATATCAAAACATATGGACTTATTCTTTTTCTTTTTAGCCACTGCAGGTCATGCCACGATATTTATTTTATCATGCCCCCATGAATGAACAATTAAGTCATTCTTCAGGCTCCACGCCCATTCATGCACATACCTTTTTGCACACAAGTGAACATTTCCCTAGGAGGATGTGTACTTAAATTTGATAAATATGGTCTGATTATCCTTTTGAAAAATCTATACCAACTTGGGATTCCACAGATGAAACACAAGATTACCAACCATGTGCACCACACCCTCAAGAGCACCCTGGATAATAGTGATCTCTGCCGATGTAAAGAGAAAATTGCATGTTTGCTTGTCCTTTGTTTAATTGTATTTTCCTTATTTTTTATGGCAACTTTTGTATATTTTTTCTGTTGTTGTCTTTTCTTATTTATTTGTTATATAGAGGATTTTACAAGCGGTCATATGGTCATATCTATCAATAATTTTTGCATGACTTTTAACATTTGTGCATCATGCTTAGCCTTCCTAAACTACATTAGACAGTCATTTCTACTTTCTTTTATTAATTATGTGTGTGTGTATATATATATGTATATATATATAATATATAAACACATTTCATTCAGATCTTAATTCACTAAGAATTTATTTTGACTTGGAAGATATGTGTCTTAAAACAATTCTAACTCTGACTATAAAATGAGCTTCTGTATTATCTTTTAATATTTCTTATTTTTATTTATATTGTTAATCCATATAAATTTATTTTGGTTCTTGATGTGGGGCATCATTAAATTGATAGCTTTTTTCCTAACAACATCTATACTTTAACTGTCGATTTGAAATGCTGTCTTTTTATGTAATTTTAAACATATTTTACATGACTCTGATGCTGAATACTCTTCAATTCCTTTGTTTCACTCCTTTTCTTCTGAGTTAACACAATTATTGTTATTGTAATTCTAGAATGTGTTGTGGTATTTTCTAGGATCTAGTCTCTTCTTGTTTTATTTCAAGAAGAAAAACACTTCTTGGCAAGTCCAAGTATTTTCTCTTGCCCACATTTATCTTAAATGTCTCTGTCTTCTTTAATTATGTAACTTTTGTCCCTACAAGTACAGACACTGAGAAATACTGAAGAGCAGAGAGGATGCTTAAGCCAGTGCTTCAAGCTGCTAAACGTTTGCAAATAATGTAATTATAGAGAATACCCTGGCTGGTGGTTTTACAATTTTTCCAGGTATAAATCTCATTATAGGTATATTATAATTGGAAACTTAATTCTGTGAAAAAACTTTATTTCTGTGAATATAAACTTTAGGGGAAGGAGAGGCAGGCTGCTCTGGAATACCTACTCCAAGTTAGTAAAGGTTTTGTAGTGCTCACGGGGAGTGGGGGACAGAAAGGTGTAGCTTCTCTCTAGACTTTCATTATGCTTTGAAGTCAGGAAAGTGAGAACAGAGACTGAGAAGGGACCCCTTAAACCAAAAGGGAGGCAAAGTCAGATGTTCACATTGTACAGACCCACGTGACCACGAAGATACAAGGAGCTGATTACTGTCACTAGCTCCAGAATCCGAAGCAGAAATGACCAATATGGGGAGACCCCCCACTAGCCTTGGATGCAGGTAATCACATGAGTGTACCCCAACCCAGATCTCACTGTTCAGAAGGCAGTAAGAGAGAATAATCATCCTAAAATGTAATAAAATGTTTAACCAAAATAAAGATAAGATTTAATAACTGGACCAGATGTAAGATACATGTGTTTATGAGGGGTAGTAAGACCTTGTTGATTAGTAACTTTCTTCTCTCTGATGTATAAAATGAATGGTGAGTGAAAGTGAGATGAGGATCTTATTTCAAAAGGGAAAAGTTGATAGTGATTATTTGTACAAACCTGTCCTGTGTTGGTACCTCACAATCATATTTTTACAAAAGTAAATGGCACCGTCATCCACCAGCTGTCAAATGCCAGGAAGTTCAGAATTGCCCTTTACAACTTCTTCACCTCACAAATCCAAAAAACTAATCAATCAATCAACCGTAGACTCCTATTGGTTTCGTTTCCTGGATACTGTTTGGATGAATTAACAACTGTTACACCACCAACAACTGATTCAACCCACTCTTTGCTCTCACCTGAGTTAATGTCATTGTCCTCTGATTGTTCTTCATTCTGTTTCTCTGCATACATTCTGTGCAGTAACAGAGAGAGACTGAGTGACAGACAGAAAGAGAGAGAGAGACAGAGAGAGAGAGAGAGAGAGAGAGAGAGAGAGAGAGAGAGAGAGAGCCAGAGGGAGTGCAAACAAAAAATACAACCTATCTCTGGTTTCATTTACACTGACATTCTCAGTGACAAAAACCTGAGGGTCTAATCAGCCATGAAACCTGATATCAATACTTCGCCTTCTTTTCTCACTACTCCCAACACCTTTTCTAATGAATCCTTATTTCCCTTTTATATTCTATTTCTTAAAATTCCCAGCATTTCCTCCCCTCACCTGGTTTCTTCACAACTGCCCTCTACCTGTATCATTCCTTGGCCATACCTCACCTGACTAGCACCTACTCATCCCTCCTGTCTCAATCAAATGTCAATCTCTTGATTTACCCACAATTTAATTGTGTCATGACCTTATAAAGTCCCATAACACCTCATATCTTTTTCTCTGTAAAGTTCGTGTGAATATCTGTTTGTCTACCTTCCCTTCTAAAATGGTATCTATAGTCTGAGCACTTATGACCATTATCTGTAAACCACAGTATTTTTGAGTGGTAGCAGAATTGGCCAGACTCAACCATGTGTAGCTTCCTTCTCATCTGTTGTTTACATCATATTTTATGCCATTGGCTCCCAAATGTTAGCATGTATCACAAACACCAGGAGGTCTTATTAAAACACATGTTTTGGGGGCTACACTTGCAGAGCTTCCTACCCAGTATGTTTAGAGAGGAGACCCTAACTTAGCATTTCCAACCAGATGAGGTTGATGCTGCTGCTCTGGGCACCCATTTAAGAATCACTGCTGTGTTTGTTCACTTGCACATAGCCTGACCTAAGCACATGGAGTCACCAGTAGTCAATGCACTCTGGACCAAACACAGAACTACATCTCAGGAGGCAGAGACTATATTCCTAGTTTTGTCTTTGATTTTTTAAAATCTGTGTCCTGAGCAAATCACTAAGCATTTATAAAAACAGCTTCACCTTTCAGAAAATGCTGACTTAACTACTCTGGGAAATAAAATATGACAATCCATTTTGGACCTTCAAAATTGTCTTACTGCCTTGTGATATAATATTGATCACAATCCAGCTCTCTTAGTGACCCAACAATGTATTAATTATTGATGGAAATTGTCTACCTAAAATTCGAATTCAATGAAACGTTGTTGTCATCATCCTCTTGGTAAAGTTGCATTCATCATTAGGACTAGTCACTGACAGACAGTTTGAAAGTCCTCCCCAGTGTTTCCTTGTGAGTGGATTACTCTGTAGCTAAAAACAAGCCAGAGAATGATGAATACATTGTGTACTAGGAACTGAATCATGCTCCTAACGCCTCACTGGCTTTGTCTTACCTACTCTAAGTTCTAGCTCCCAGAGTGGGACATAGACAGCTAAATATATTAACTATTAAAGTGGCTTTTCCCAACTACATCAACACAAAAAAATCTCTCAGTGACCATAAACTTCCGTTTCATTGGCTTGCTACAGACACATATTGCTCTGCCTGAAAGATGAAACAGGGTGTGGCAAAAGTAGGTTTACAGTGGTTAGTGCAACAATGTTTATTCTCGCATTGTGATTTATTAATTGTTGTATTATTTTTCACACAAACAACTATACACATAGTTCTATCCCACCCTGTATTATCATTTGACATTCTGAACTGTGGTTTCAAACTGGACAAACTGGACCACCTACTTCCATTTGCATCCAACAGTGTTAGTAGGAACAACAGTGGTAGAAAACCATTAACATAAGCAATGATACAAAAAATGAAGAAAATCCCAGTGATTTTTGAAAACAGAAATACATTTATATATAAAGAAATATACTCATGTTGAAGAAATCCCCCATGCCCCATCACATGTGGAATAAAACTGTATGTGCCTATGTGTACATAAACCACATCTATCCAGTGAAGTACCATACTCGCCTCCTCAAAGTTTTTGAGGTGGTTGAAAAGCAGATTTAAGCTAATGAAGAAAGATGAACTATGGGTGGAAGTGATCATTAAAACAAAGAGTTCCCAGTTTCCTTCCTTCACTCCCAAAGAAATAGCCACTTTTAATCTGATATTTTATTGATGCCTTGGGCAAGAGATGTATACATAATTGTTGTAGATAAAAATGGCTGCAGATAAATATGGAACTTGATATATATGGAACCATAGACCCTTTAGGATTTTTGATGTTTTCATTTCCTGCACTGAAAAAAAATCATGCGGCAGCCAGTGGAACATGGTGTGATGCAGGCAGCATGGGGGCAGTGTGAGGTCTGATCCTCTTTCATGCGATGTAACACAGTAAGAGAGCCAGTCAGTCACACTGCCGTTTCTTAATTTGTTTTCTGTTTTAGCCCACATGCACTCTCCTCTGTTTGCTTTCACAAAGGCATGTTTCTTATTGCATGGTTTCTTCTATTTGACAGGTCTCTTTTATTATCCCCAAGTATAATTTATAGCTTACTTTTCTTCATTCTAGTTTTTTATAACATCACTATTCAGTTTTTAGAACAACTAGTCTTAAAAGCTTATTCTTCCTGAGAAAACAAAATACAAAAACAATATAAAATATAAAAAAATATCATCCTTTATGTCCCACCTACACATCTTCAGAATTGGCTAACAGCAGTTTCTTCTTCTTCTTTTTAGTATCCCTTAAAGATACATAAAAGCTTATATTTTAATAGTTTTCATGTTTTCTCCTTTTCACTATCTCCTTATAGATTTCAAGACATTTGTTTCTTATCACATTCTCTCCAGGGTTATTGCAAATTCTGACAGTATCATTAAAGTTATGTTTGAACCCTCTATTTTTTATATAATCACTTATTTTAGAGATTTTATTATTCTAGAACTAAATTTGTCTCTTTTCTGAACCATTTTATTAATGCATATAAAGGATTTAAAGATATCAGCTTATCATATTGCTCTTTACTCAGAGTTGATTGAAAGATATCCAAACAAATAGTTGATGAGAATATTACACTTTTTTAACTTTCAAGGTAGGAAACAAAGGAATAAAATAACTCCATAATAATAAGAAGAAAAAGTAGAAAATAAGAATTGGGTTGGCACCATTAGATGTCCAACTGTATTTACCATGCTTATTTCAATTAATTTAACTGGAATGATTGTTTAAAGAAAAATTTTGTCTAAAAATGAAATGCAGGCACATATTTTAAAGTATGACCATTTTAATGTCTTTTTCCCCACATAATTTTGTATTTTCTATTCTTACTCTTATAGAGTACCAGCTCATTTATTAGTTTATATTAAGTTGGGGTGATATGCTCTCATGACATGCATACAGACACACAACAATGCTTTGTTGATGAACATTTAGGTTGTTTCAAACATTTTTCCATTGAAGACAAAACTGCAAGGAGTAACATTTATGAAAGAATCTCCATAGGATATTCACAGAACTGAAACTATGTTATTTAAGGCTATATGAATTTATAATTTTATCTATATATGTATTTCCAAATTACCATCTGTGACAGTAGAATATGTATCTATGTATAGAGAGATATTTATATATCTAGATATTTATATCAAGATATGTATCTCTATATCTATTCATATATTCATATATAGAGATAGAGATAGATCCATCAGCAACATAAGAGTTACCATTCTTTTTTAAGATTTTGCTCTTCCACCATTCCTCATTTCCTGGGTCTACCCTCAGTCTATATGGTCTGAGACACGTCAGTGAGAGAAGAAGGGAGTGAGGTCCCATGTACAGAAGTAGTCACAAAGTTTAAAATGTTCTTCACTGCATAGCAGTGCCTCTGACTATATTTAACTTGATGATATGTGTCTGTACATTACAGGTTGCATGCACTAAAATAATACTGTATTTTTCATGGGATATATGTACATATTTTTTAATTAAACATTTAATTTTAAAACAGTTTTAGATTTATAGAAAAATTGTAATTTTACAAAAAATAAGCATGATAGTATATGAAGGTCTCATATATATGACATCCAGCTTCACTGTTATTAACATCTTACATTAGTATGTACCCTCATTAAAATTAATGATCTCTTTACAGCATTTATAAGCTACTCAGTCTGTGGCATTTTGTTATAGCAGTGCAAAAAGACTAAAACAGAAGATTATTTTTTCCTCACACCCATCATACCTAAGGGCCGGGGTAAAGGGTTAGTGTCCTCCTTCCCTCCCTGTGCTCCCACCATGCCTCAGTCCCTCTCCAGCTTCCAACACCCCTACTGTGAAAATAACTATTGAAATCTACCCTGCTTCCTCTTCATTTAGTCCAGCACATCCACCTGGTAACTTCCTCAACTGGTCTCCACACCCCTACATCTACATTCTACTTATAGTTCTGAATAACCCTTGGCCTCCAGCATCCAGTCAAATGTACCATCCATGATCTACATAAATGCACAAACTACACCTTGACCTTGAAACATCACATCCCTTCTTCTTCCATGACCTTTCCTACAATGCTCATTGACCACCCTTTCCCAGGGTCCTACATCAGAAAAACCTGTCACCACTCAGATGTTGAGTTCTGACAAATCACTCCCTAACCACAAGTTTCTATCCACCAATACATTTGGCCAAAAATATCCCACTGCCAAAATGTTGAACTTTGATGCAAGTTTCAGCTCAATGCTCTAAATTTCCTCACCATCTCTTTGGCCTCCCCTTTCTTTGATGTACAACTTAGAATGATCATTAAAATCCTTCATTTTCAATGAATACTCTTCCCTCTGTTTTCCTGCCTAGAACGTGGATGGCAGTCCTCCAACCTGTGCAAACTTTTTCATCTGCTATCTCCAGCCTTCACTGAGAGACTGGGCATTGCTGGAGAAAATCACATGTCCTGTCAGTTAGGTATCCCTTTAATATCTTTATCTCAAATTTCATATGGGCATGATTACCTTGTAAATCTGCTTTCATCTATTCTCCTTGGTTTTCCCTTCTTTTTTATGGAAGTCTCATAAATTTTCCTTCTCCCTAGTGGTTAACTTGGACTCATAACTCACAGAATGAATAGAAGGTACCAGATAGCAAACTTCTTATTGTTCCCTCCAAATCCATAAATCTGCCCACATCTGCACCCCTCTTCTTCCGTCCTATTATAACTGATTAAATGCTTCTTTTATTAGAACCCAATAACTCCAAAATACTATAAGCTCTATCCCTTCTGATATTATATTACTCTTCCTACAATCCTTTCTTTCCTGTATCAATCTCCATATTTTCTGGATTATTCCTGACAGTTTATAAACATTGTCTTGCATTGTCCTTTATAAACAAACAACAAGAAAAACCCCAAGCTGCCTTACTAATTTATCTCTCTAAAGTCTCATTTGCTTATCCCATTCACAGACAAATTTCTCTTAATAGTTGTTTACATGTGTTTCCTGCACTCTCCTCTTCCATTTGCTTCTAAGCCAACCGCCATCTGATTCCTGGCCTTCCTGCTTCATGATCACTCTTTTCAAGGTCACCAATGGTGATTGTATGTTGCTATACGATGCTCATTTTTTGGTTTTAATTTCACTGCTGTTGACTCTGTTAAACATCATTTTCTCTTGGCCTCTTTGACATCATGCCTCTTGGGTTTTTTTTTTGGGGGGGGGGTCTTCTTTACCCACCAGGCTCATCTACTCTTCTCCCTTGAAATACTATCCCTAGAAGACCATCTCCATTTATAAGTGTTTAAATAATACTAGAGAACTCTGACTGCATTCTACCACAGTGGATTTTGTCCCAATAAATCTTTTGCATCTTCATTTGTTGAATGGTATCTACTTCTTAGAGAAGCTTAACCAACCCAAGAGATGTGAGGACTATTTGTCCCCAGCAAAGATAGGCCTAATAGGCCTTAAGAAAACAACACTGCAATCTTATCAGAAAGATGGATTTTAAGGCAGGTTGTGTGTTTGAATATTTCACCTGGTGAGGGATCAGGAAGGCAGGCTGCTATTTGCTTGAATAAAATGACAGGGGTGATGGGATTTGTGTTACATTCACATGCTCTTGCATGCAGGGATCAAAAAGACATGGTTGAGCCACAAAGATTTTAGTGAACAGGTGCAACCAAGGCCAGAGTGTAATTAGGAGGAGAAATACTTTTTTCCATAGACTGAGTTTTAAGACATTGGTGTGAAGAACAGCATATGTGCCTTTGAAAGTGCAAAGCAGCTGAATTCTGAGTACAACAGAGAGCAAGGTCAGTATGAGGCTCTAGGTTTAAAATAACAGTGCCAGATTTAGATAGTCAGTGATGGGAAAAATGAAAACGTATTCTTAATGGGTAAGGAACATCTCAGATAAGACCTAAAAATGCAGACTGACACCACAGCAAATTCCTAACCTTTCACAAAGATAGCAAAATCCCTGGATACCAGACGGAGTGGAATAAAAAATCAAAATTTAATTCCTTTGGACTTGCAAGAACGAAATACTTGAAACTTAACCTAAAGAAATTAATTTGCTCCATCAGTAAATGACTGGATCAAAAAACTGTGGTACATTTACAGAATGGAATACTGCACAGCAGAAAGAAAGAAGGAACTCCTACCTTTCATGACAGCATGGATGGAGCTGGAGAATATTATGCTAAGTGAAGTAAGCCAGTTGGTGAAAGAAAAATACCATATGATCTCATCTATAAGAGAAATCTAATGAACAAAATAAACTAATGAACAAAATAGAACCACAGGCATGGAATCATGGAACAGACTAAAAGTGACTAGAGGGGAAGGAGGCGGGGGATAATGGTGGAAGGAAGGGGAAGGGACTAGTCAAAGAACATGAATGCATGACCCATTGAAATGGATAACAGTGTGGGAATTAACTGTGGGAGCAGGGGTAGGATGGGCAGAAAAGGGAGAAGGGGGAAAAATTGGGACAACTGTAATAGAATAACAATAAAAATTGACTTAACAAATAAAAATAAATAAAGTGATTAAACAAGAATGATAAAGAAATTAATTTTCTTCCTAAAGACTTGATTTGATTTTTAAATGATTTGACTTTGAATGGTGGATACACAATGCAATATATAGATCATGTATCATAGAAATGTACACTTGAAGCCTACATAATCTTATTAAGCAATGTCACCCCAATACATTTAAATAAATAAGTATAAGAACTGTTATTTCTATAGCACATAGAAACATTTACCTTAATGCATTATAAATAGAAAAAAATGTTGATTATTGAAACTACAATTTGGGATGATATCTATACATAATTTTGTATTCTTAGGCTTAAGTATTCTTAAGTCTATATAAGCCATATATTAACAGGTATTTAACAAAAAAAAGAATTTAATTCTTAAAGGGATTTAATTCTTGACTTTAATGTCAGTGAAAATTATTATAATTGCAGAGCTTAATAGTCAAAGTTAGAGTTGAAACTTTATCATGGAACTGTCTTTATACATTTTATTATTGTAGTCTTAATGTAGTTGGATCTTTTTGCAGAAACAAAGATAGACTATTTTGAGCAACAGGAAACTTGGAATGGGAAGTAGAGTAAGGGGTTATTTTTAGTTTAGGATCAGAATAGCCTTGGAGTTATTTTAATTATTGTACTCTTTAGTCCCAGTGCAAGGGCTTGTGAGGGACACATCTGTGCTGTTTGTCAGTGTTTCTAATGGAATACTTAAAGGAGTTACTTTAAGAAACAGGGCTTATATTAGGGGAATGCGGTTATGAAAGTGGTCATAGGACCGTCCTGATTGACTGTTCATCCCTTCACGTAAGCTGGAGGGCCATACTTGTGTCCACACAGGCTTTTATATTAACCTCATGAGTTAAAAGAAGAGGAAGCTAGAGAACATTGGGATGCAGGGGATGGGGGAGTTATGGATAGGAAAGAGTGAACATCTATTATCCACCCTTGGTGTTTGTTTTCATGGGAAGACAGATTTGGGGGAAAGACTTCTGGTTTCTCTTCACCTTCTTCATAAATTCTTCTTCACTGGGGAGTAGAAATAACCTTTATGATATGTAAGAAGAAAACTCAGATGGAGCTTCTTCTCTTTCTCTGGAGCTCTTCCTGCCTTCAAAAAGCACCTTTCTCCTCTGCTGCCCCTTACTCAAACTCCCCTCTCAACCAAAGGAAGCCTGTGGTACCTGTCCATGCTGGGCAGGATGTTCTTTCTAAGCTGGGAGTCCACTCTTAGACACCACATTACACCACCACATCTAAGATACATTCCCTGGCAACCTGCCTCACACTTCCCTGTAGGGAGCTGCCTCAGGAAAGAGTGTGTTCACAATTTTCTTCCCTAGTGTAGGTACAGGGCACAATCACTGCCCTCTCTGGAGAACTGAGGGTATAATCACAAAGTCTCAACAGTTTACTCAACAGAAATCCATACTTCCTTACTCCTATAAGCTATTGCACACATCATGGAGAATGATTCATCTAAAATGAACCCCTCATGCATCTGGGCTTTGAGAGCTGGTAGAATTCCTAGAAATAGTGGATGAACTACTCAGTCTTCTAGGGAACTCTATGCTTTCCTGGAGGAAGGAATTACAATGAATGTCATTATGTAGGAAAGCATGTCGTCGTCGTCGGCAGCCGTCCGTCTCGAGAGACGATGGTGTAGCTTCTTAAGAGTCTATCTGCACCGCCGAGAATGGCTGTGCAGTCCGACTCGGGAGTGACACGGTATCTGTCTCCTCCCGTGTTGAATCGACATCTTGCGATGTCGCTGGAGTGTCCTCTCCAGTGAAGCTGAAGCTGCAGAGCCTGGGCAGGGTGATATGGAGGGTCTGCTGTTGCCCATGCAGCAGACCCCCCCTCTCTTCGCAGCTGAAGGGTCCAAGGGAAAGACGGAGTCAATACAGCTTGGCTTCAGGTGCGCCGCAGGAGTTGCCGGTGTTGACTACAACGTCAAACCGCCTTAGGGACTCCGGCTCCGGATTTTCTGTCGGGGTTTACTCCCTTAGCCTTTCCCCTGAAGAGGTATGCCGCAAGGCAGCGGAGGTTTTTTGGAGTCAGAGTTTTCCTTCTCTGATGTGCCCTGACTGGAAGATCGAACCAGCGACACTTAGCTCGCAGGCCAATGCTCAATCCACTGAGCCAAACCAGCCACTAGGAAAGCATGAGAGTTCAGGTAAATAAGATAATGCTTTTATCTAAATAATAGTGATTTGCAAGACCTCTGATAACATCTGAATGAGAAGTGAAAGGGATTTACAGTTCTGGTTTTGAAACAAGACTACATGTTTTTGTGTTATTTTATTTATTTCCTTAAACAACACACAAGAAAGGACCCAACTGCATTTGGGGAGAATTGCTGTGGAATTTTGTAGCAAAGGGGCCTTGTTTCACTGAGTTGATTGAAGTTATTTTGAGATCAGTTTTGTTGTAATCTTACCAAAAGTCACCTGTTTTTCCATTAAGAAGAATGATGACCCCAGTCTGGTGGCATGTCATCATGTCACAGTACATCCTGGAATGCAGTCACACAGCTGGGAAAGCAGTAGAGACACAAACTAGTGTGTGGCTGAATTTACCTCAGAATATCAAGATAAGGTCATTTCAATAGATTGTCACCAATTGCCCACTTACTCATCTTTTCTTGGCCATATTAGCAATAGCAATATAATATTTGTGTTCTCTTGGCTTTGAAAATCAACCAGTATGTAGCAACAACTCCACCTATTGGTATTTATGGTTATAATTCTTATAATTCCAGAGTAGCAATCATGATATACAACTCATGATGTCACCAATTTGTTTTTAATTTCCAGAAATATTGAAATTTAAATAATTTCAAATAAGCCCATTGTAAAATGTCCCAGCTTCTCTCCTGACTCAACCCTTGGAGTCTCACCAAGGATGGAAATTCCTTCTTTTGCAAACACTACACAGGTTCACTCTGGGTATTTAGAAGTGTCTAAAACCTTGCAGTAACTGAGCCACCCTTTATTTCAGGGACAGCATTTCCCCAGGCACTGACTGGTTGACCTCACATGGTACCTAAGCTCCATGAAGACATCTGCACTCTGGAGGTGGCCCAGGACTCTTAGGAGTTTAGTATCAGTAATATTTTTAGATCATGAAGTGTTTACTTGGAATTAACACTGCCTCTCCCCGTCATTCTTCAGATGATGCATTCTTGAACCAAGGTCTTGGGGTTAACCAAAACAGATGTCTTCTCTGTCTTCATGAGTCACACACTTTGTATGAAGAAGGATGGATTTGACATCCCAGAAGTTATATAGGTTTATGGCTTTTGCTTATAAAAAACATCTTTTAAAAAGGAAGATGTTAAGTTGAATTGCAGGTTTCCAATGTGCACTATGATTGGGAAAAAATACCCCAATATTCTTCACAAATGTTATTCTTTTAACTTATCAATAATACATAATTTTAAGTAAGAACAATTTCAGAGGATTTTTTTTTTTTTTTTTTTTGAGTTAACAAAATTAAATGTACCATTTTTAATGTAAGTCCCATTCGGTGAGGGCCCTTCAGGCTATGGTTCCCCCTCACTCCCCAGGTCATTTGCTTCGCTCACTGTGGATGTCAGGCCAAGGCTGAAGCAGGTTGTAGGATTCATTCATTTATGGTCATATAAAACTGTGCCTAAATAAGCTTGTACATGTCTATTCACTTTATAAACTTAGAACTGTGTAGGGACTGACTGGAAATACAACAAAATGGGGTTGAGACGAAATCTGCTTGTCCTCTACTCAGCAGAGTTCAGCCCATCGTTATGCACATTTGTGCGTGCTCAGTGAGCTTAGTGCATCAGAGGCTGGAGTGAGAAGGCTCTGAAATGTGATCCCAGACAGATCAATTAGCTTTTCTTAGAGATGCAAATTCTGGTGCATGTCCCAGATAGCACAGCACCACAGTCTAGGCAGTCCTTTCCAGAAATGACTCCTCAGAGACGCTGATTTAGAGAAAGCTCATCATTGTCATTTCCTTGCCTGTGAATTGATTTGTTAATCACATTTTTCTCCCACTGAAATTTACCTGACTCAATCACCATGGAAAGTGTCTGTAAGATGAACAAGTCTGGCACCCAGTTTTCTCAATAAGATTCTGGGAAAGGCTATGTTCCATTTGGGGTTTCTCGGGCTACATATAGGTGTTCTGCCTATTTGGGGCAGAGCTTGTTTTCTTCCATTTCTTTTTTTTTTTTAAGTAACACAAAATTCACATCTTTATTCTTATGAAATGGAGTATATATGAGTATATCAGAGATGACTTCCCTGTAACCTGAAGTTCCCCTCCTGAAAATAAGAAAGGTTGTAGGAAGAAAACATCCACCTAAACCCCACACCTCAGTTCCGTGACCTCATTATCTCTGTCCCTCATTTCCATGGCCGGATTCTGTCCTGTAGCATCTAGTGACTACAGTGGAGAGGGCAGTCCCTCTTCTGCAGGATAGAGAGCATCTGAGCACAGCTTTCTCTGTTGACATCTTGCCAAGCCCATTAATGCCCATACCCTCATGCTTCTCCCTCATCAGGATCTCAGGTCGTTTGGCCCTTTACCTTAAGATAACAATGATTATTTTATATTTACTATATTTTAGACCCCATACTAATGTTTTCCTTGTTGTATTTAACCTGTATAAAAGTTATATTTTTATCTTCGTTTTATAAGTGAGTAGGTTTAAGTCCAAGATCATGCAGCTAATAAGTGGAAAGATGAGGCCTGAAACCTGTTAGGCAGGAGATATACAAATGTAGACATTGTTAACCTAAAAACTAAAAGGCCTTTCAAAGTGGGAGGCAACAAGCATTTATGTGAGATCAATAAGAATAGACATTTGGGACACACTGATGCAGGCAGAAGTCCAAGTAGTGTTCTAATTAGGAGACAAAAGCAATGGCATTTATCAGAAAGGGAAGGGGAACCACTGCATCAGTAGAAGGGAGACTTTTTTTACATTATATGGGTATAGACACACATAATTTCTCCATATTTTCTATAATTTGCTTTTATGAGTTAAGAACATTTTATGAGTTAAGAATTGTTTCACAAATAAACACAGCATATTTAAAAATAGCATTGATTTTTGTATGTGATGGTTAGTTTATATCTTGTTTTGCTTTCAACATTCAACATTTACATGATCTGTTTCATAGGTTGAATTATAATTCATAATTAGATTTGTGTGAATGTAGTCGTCGGCAGCCGTCCATCTCGAGAGACGATGGTGTAGCTTCTTAAGAGTCTATCTGCACCGCTGAGAATGGCTGTGCAGTCCAACTCGGGAGTGACACGGTATCTGTCTCCTCCCGTGTTGAATCGACATCTTGCGATGACGCTGGAGTGTCCTCTCCAGTGAAGCTGAAGCTACAGAGCCTGGGCGGGGTGATATGGAGGGTCTGCTGTTGCCCATGCAGCAGACCCCCCCCTCTCTTCGCAGCTGAAGGGTCCAAGGGAAAGACGGAGTCAATACAGCTTGGCTTCAGGTGCGCCGCAGGAGTTGCCGGTGTTGACTACAACGTCAAACCGCCTTAGGGACTCCGGCTCCGGATTTTCTGTCGGGGTTTACTCCCTTAGCCTTTCCCCTGAAGAGGTATGCCACAAGGCAGCGGAGGTTTTTTGGAGTCAGAGTTTTCCTTCTCTGATGTGCCCTGACTGGAAGATCGAATCAACGACACTTAGCTCGCAGGCCGACGCTCAATCCACTGAGCCAAACCAGCCAGGGTATGTGATTCAACAAACATCTTTTTTTTTAGGATAAAAGAAGCAAAATTATATGTCTTATTAACCAATGTTATTCCAACAAATTTAATTTAAAAATAAAGATATAATATAGCTAATGTGATATGGTATCTAAATGTAGCAAGCAGTCACTTCAAATAAAAAGACAGAGATGTCCCGGTGTGAAATCTTATCTCTGCTCCCAGAGGTCTGTGTCCCCTTCAGGGAACGTTAGGCACCACACGTTAACTGAAACCAGAGGAGGCTCAGCTCTGGGAGGCAGAGTAGCAGGTGTAGACACAAACATCCAATTCGGATCATAAATCTGAAGTTTCTTTATTGGTCGGAAATACACTGGATTTGACTGGCCAAATAGGAGAGCAGATGTATGCGGTCTGTCCAGAAGGTATCCAACCATGTAATATGAAAAACAGAGGCATTTACTAAAGAAGATATATGATACAAGAAACATTGTACATAGGACAATGACTCTTTAGTCCCCTTCAAAGTAGGCACCATTAGACTTCACACAGTTCTTTCAATTTCCATCAGCTGCCCTGTCATATTTTCCTGATTCTCATCAATAGCCTCAAATCTCTTCCCTTTCAGAGGTGATTTTAGTTTTGGGAAAAGCCAGAAACCTCAGAGTGCCAAATCTGGACTGTAGGGGAGCTGATTCACCTGGGTGATTTGATGTTTCACAAAAAAAAAACTGTGCATGAGAGTCGATGCATGAGCAGGTGTGTTGTCACAATGAAGCTGCCAATCACCAGTTGCCCATAGCTATGGCTTCCTGAATCATCTGAATAATTTCCATGGAGGAATGTTCAAGCTTAATGCAAAATTTGATGCAGATTTGTTGCTCTACTTGCTCAGTCATTTTTAATGTGACAGCCACACAGAACACATGTTCACTCAATGCATCTATTACCCCCATTGACTAAAACAGTGACGTCGTCATTGTTCATGCATGCGCATTCCAGTCCACTCTTCTTGGTTGCCAGGTTACCTCAATGGTGAGCACACTGTTCTTGTTATATTAAAAATGGTTGGACTTTTTCCTGACAGACCTTGTATATGAGGCTGTATTAAATGTTTGTAAATTGCATAGTTTTTACCATGTGCACACTTTTGCATTTGTGCCAACACAAAGCAGTGCACATCTGGGGTCATCATGTCTGTGCCTGGGAGGCAGACCAGTCTTGATATTCAATGTAATGGCTGCAGTTTGAATATATTATTGTGACTGTCCCTGTTATAATTCCCTGCTCCCCTGCTCCCACAACTACTCAGAGAAACTAGTCTCAGCACCTTATAGCTACTTATCTACATAAAGTTTTTTTATATCAATGACATCAGCCTGAAAAACCAGATCATCTCTGAAAAGCTACCATTAGAAATGTTAAGACTTATTTGTCTCTTAGGCCAGGATGCCCAGCATGATTGGGTACACACAATTAGCATAACCAAGTCTCAACAACCAGGTGATGAAGAAATTTACTCTAATTTGTTTATGTATTTGATATATCTGATTTGATATATTCTGGAACTGCTGACTTCTTAATACATTATCATATAAAGAGACACTTAATATGAATTTATCCCCAAGTTGGTAAAAGCAATTCTCCCCTTTAGACTTTACTTTTTTTTAGAACAATTTTAGGTTCATAGCAGAACTGAAGGGAGGGTGCACTCCCTCCCTCCCCACACGCACAGCTTCCCCACCTGCCTCCACCCTGAGAGATAACATTTCCCTAGGAGAGTGATAATATTTGTTACAATTGATGAACCTACACTGACACATTATGATAAGTAATGTACCTGTTTGACATTACGGGTCACTCTTGGTGTTGTACAGTCTATGCATTTGGGCAAATGTATAATGATATGTATTCATAAATACTGTATTATACACAGTAATTTCATTGCCCTGTAAGTTCTCTGCGCTCTGCCTGTTCACCTGCACCACACCACCAAAGCTTGGCTAACTACTGATATTTTTTATGTCTCCATAGTTTTGCCTTTTCCAGAATGTCATAGAGTTGGAACTACCAAGTATGTAGCCTTTTCAGATTGGCTTTATTCACTAAGTAATATGCATTTAATTTTCCTTCATGTCTTTTCATGGCTTGATAGCTCATTTCTTTTTAACAGTGAATAATATTTTACTGTCTGGATATATTACAGTTTACTTATCCATTCACCTATTGAAGGCTATCTTGGTTGTGTCAAAGGTTAAGTTTTAGTAACTTAGTTTAATGTTGGTAACCAAGATTCTCCATCATAGAATCATACTTTTCTCTTTGTAGGTAATTCATGGGTATTATTTTAAGGTTGTAAAACTTTCCTATTCTTCATCAAAGTTTTATGTACTTATTATTTTTAGCATCCACTGATACTTTTTTAACTACATCATTCTTGCTGTATTTGTTAGTTGGATATCATACTGCAAGATAAAACCATCTCTCCCCCTACTTATATGTTCTTTTACATCAGGTTAAACTCATGTATTTTTTATCTAATGAGTCATTGTCTTTTATAATCAATATTATTTTGATGCTCAAATTTCTATAGATTGGATCCATGGCAGCTCTTACAGCTGGATCCTGGCTTCCTTCGACATGTTCTTATCACTCCTTAAGGATTTGTTTACTTTCTGGTGCAATAATATGTTCCAGACTTACCTGGTATTTTTCTGGGCCCAGCTGAGAAATCTGCCATCTCTCCAAGGTGTCCTGGTTCCTTTCATCAGAGAATATTATTTATAAACCAAAATCTCAATGTTAAGGTATATGTGTATTAGATTCTTCACCAAGTTCCTGGGAAAAAACAGGAGCCCACTCTAATCACTCTCTGAAGACAAATTGGATGATTAAGGGGAGTGAACATTGAAACTTGGCATTTCAGAACACTTGGATTGTGATACTATATTCGTATAATACCTCCCTAAGTCTTTCTGTGGAAAACAAACAGGTTGCTTTTTGTTTCTGAAATTGGTTGGTTTTAATGCCTATGAGAATGTTTCTGCATCTTTTGTTTCAAACTTCAGTGTGCGTAGGAGGCCGAAATAAACTGGCCCAAGTAGTATGTTTGTATAATAGAAAAATTACATTATGTCACATAATATCTCCCACAGGACTTCTTTAAAGTTACACATAACTCATTTCATACAATTATATTTTGTTGTTCTATTTCTATGTCTACTTGAAAGAAAATTATTTCTGTAGAAACTGTACTTTCCATTGTTTGCTTAGCTTTTCTAGGAGATTAAAAATGCACTTAGAGGCTTGCTGAATTCGCTGCCAAAAAAAAAAAGAAGAAGTCAAAAACTAAACACAATCACAAATATTTCCAGCAAGGCTTTTAGGTCTTATAGTACTTAAAAATGCAACTAACATATTTTATATTTTCTCCTCTTCAGTTACAATTTCATAATAAATTCTGAGACCACTTGTTAGTGGTCATAACCATAAAATGAAATTTCTAATAAAATTCCTTATTTACAGCGGGTATGTGTTCCTTCACATCTTTACAGTATTGTCTGGCAGAAATTTCACTACAATCTATACTAATAATTTGGATTGTACATACATTAAGTGTCTTGTTTGTACCAAGTGCTTTATATACTTTACTTCTACTACTAGGTTATGTTATTCTCACTTCATTTCAATGTCTAGGGAGAGCAATTGGAGCTCCAGTGTCTCAAGTTGTTAGATTAGAACCTGATGTCTCCAGACTACTGTATTGGTTCTGCCTGACCACAGTCCACATTAGCTTTCTGTTCAGTACTGTTCATTATTTATGCTGGGTAAATATTGCCTCTTAACATTAAACTAGATGATGTGTTTAGAGTCCCAATACTGTGCTGTCTGTGAATTCTAATTTCATGTGGTTTCTGTTCCTTTCTGTGATAAGTGTAATTCAAAATATGCCAACTGCCAGCCTAATTTTCACTTGTTGGTGCTCCTTTCTCTGACACTGTATCAAATAATTAATAATTTTTTGACCCAAACATGTACTTCCCTAAGGAGCTCATTTATTCAAAGGCACAGTCTGAAAATTACTTAATCAGTTCACCACTGGGAAGGGCCATCTATAAAATAAGCATACTAGGTGTAGATGCATTTCTCTAATAACGGGCATGGAAAGGTGTTGATTATTAGAAGAAAAGGGTAAGCAAGAGCACTGTTTGCCCCCCTTGAGATACAGTGAGCATGACTGCATGAATTAGCATTAAGATCGCTGGGCTAATTTTTACTTTTCTCCTTATGACATTTTGAAATGAAGAAAGCATGCCAAATCTACTATTTGAGGAACTCAACCACCAAAGGTTCTAACAGTAAGGGCCACTGAAGGGCCAGCCCTGGGAAAGATTTAATATTTAATTAAGTATTAAAACAGCCTGTACATATCAAGTGTTTTTCAAGGAGCCACTGGGGAATAAAATTTCTAACTAAGTGAACTACATTTATGAATTTTTCCGATTGTGAAATGTCTCTGTGTTACAAACATATCATTCTCATTGTTCATTAAACTCTCAAATTATATCTGCTAGCCTTTTATTTATGAGTTGGGAATCTATATTCATATGTCAACAAAAGAACCTCCAACCTATAAAAGTTTTGTAAGAGTTTATTGGAGCCAAAATTTTGAGGATATGTCCAGAAGCAAGATCTCAATGGATTGAGAAAATGCTCTGTAAAATGGCAGTTTTGCAGCTTATTTTATATATTTAGAATCAAAGGAGAAAACATAAGAAAGGTCACATGAAATCCATTGGTGGTAGATTAAATCAGCAGGAGAAAGAAAGCAGGAAATCTCTAGGACTGGCTAAAAATGAAAATGGAGAGATACATGCTTCCTTTACATTGATGGGTACAGGATAGTTATCGAAGAACATTACAGCACATAGAGATGACATGTAGGCAACAAGATAAAAACTGGTCATCTTGTGGTCTCCTGCTCTGGTACTGGCAGTTGTGCTTTTGAGGGGTCTGGAAAAGAAAATTACTTCCACATTTCAAAAGTGTGTTATCCTAGATGCACAAAAACCATGGAAAGGGCTCTTTTAAGGTAGAGATTGACTTTTACTAAGGAAGCTACAGGCCTGAGACATGACTGTCCACCATGACCTTGCACAATTAGAAATTTATGATCAGGCTTGTATGGTTAATTTCTGTCGCTGGGGTTGCCAGGCCCACAGAGTAGCCCCCTAAGCTTGTCAAGTCTACCCTGCTGCCCCTTTCTGTTCACATACTAGCAATATTGATAACCTTTTAAATTCCTTCCTGGCTAATAAGTCATTCAGATTTCTGCACAATTAAATAAGTGTGTGTGATTGTGTGCATGTGGGGTATAGGTGTGGATGTGCATGCAAATAATATATATTTATATCCTTATATTGTATAATGCACTTCTTAGAGGTTTCAAATTCATTACAAGAAGTATTACATTTTATTTAACTGTGTTGTTATTATATTGTTAATGGTATTATTTTCTCTCTTTTTCAATAGACATTTGATTTAGAGAAATCTCCTTACTCTCTCTGATACTTAGCATCTTCCTTTGCAAAACAGAATTGGTAATACCTACTCAGTAAGGTGGTTGAGATTTGATGCACATAAAATGCTCACCACAGTACCCAGTCCTCTGCCAGCTGGATGAAACTGCCAAACCAGCATCTCTTCTCTTGGACTCTGGCCAGCCCTAGCCCTGGGAGCTCTTACACAGCATCTTTCCTGTGCTGACCATGGCCAGGTCATCTGGGTGCTGGCAATATTTAGAGGCTTATGATGAGGGGACCCAGGGCCCTCTCTTCTGTGGAATTATATCTCTTTCTTTCAAATATATGAATATTTGATCTTAGGAAATCTTCAGTTGCTACTGGTAATTCTGAGATGTCTGCATTTTAAATTATGTTAAAAGCAAAAGTACCACCTACCCTCTGAAGCTTTCACTTAATTCCAATTATCAGTATGTTTAAGTGGAAAGAGATTTTAGAGATAAAACAAACAGTGTAAGGCTTAAGAGATTCTGACACTGTTAAGAATTGTTTTAAAATTATTGCACGAATACCTCTTTATGTTTTTTCCGCAAGGGGGTGTGGACTAGTGGAGCACAAATGGTTCAGTCATTCCGCCACATACTCTCCATATTTATTATTAACATCAGCCCTGGGGGTCTTGTCAATTAACCAAAACTTTTCCTTAAGGTATATTACAAGTAAAGAGAGATTAGCCAGCTTTCCCACCTTATTTCATACAAATATATTAAATTATAAGCTCTGAAAAATAATTAGCAAGGACATGAAGTCAACTATTTATTGTCTCTTTCTCTGAGCAAATTAAAATGTAATAAGTAAAGATAGTCTGTAACCCTCAGATATTAAATCCCTTTCCTCTTTTTTTCCTTTTAACATATCCAAGGCTATAAGACCTAACTAAAATTTTAAAAGTCATCTTGTTCAGACCCTCCCATTAGAAAAGAAACACATTAGGTCTTTTCTTCCAATCATAAAACTGATGCGTCTGTGTATATACATGTATCATATATGGTATATATGTGTATATACAAACACATACATACATACATACAGGGTGTGGGCAAAAGTGCATTTGTAGTTGTTTGTATGGAAAATACAATAATTAATAAAAAATAATACAAGAATAAACTCTGTTTTACATACTTACAACTGAAAACCTACTTTTGCCCCACCTGGTATGTGTCTGGAGATTGACATTCGTATGTAAACTGAGAGTCTCATTCTTTCCTAAATAATCTTGTATTTATTTGGCATGACACATGATATATGAAGTATAATGAAATCTGAAAGGTGATATATAGCTGCTTGAGAATTAACAGAAGAAAAGTTATTTTAAGATTTCTGGCAGAGACCTGGCCAGTGCAGCTCACTTGTTTGGAGCATTGTACCATAACCAAAATGCTGTAGGTTCAATTCCCAGTCAGGATACATTCCTAGGTTGTGAGTTTGATCTCTGGTCTGGGTGCCTGTGATCCCTGGTCTGGGTGTGTATGGGAGGCAACCAACTGATGTTTCTCTCTCTCCCTTCCTCTCTCTCTAAAAACAATAAAAAAAAAAAAAAAAAAAAAAAAGTCTTTGGTGAGGAATAAAAAAAAAGATTTCTATGAGAAAAAATATTTTCTTATATTTAATTAAATTTGCAATTTAAAAAAGTAAATCATATTTAACATTAACTAAATAGTAGCAAGTTTAGGTGCTATTACCCTCGTAAAAACCAAGTCAACTTTTACACAAATTCCTAGTGAGTTTCTAGATAGCCAATCAATATAGAGTTTGGGAGCTGGAAAGGTGTCAAGCTGCATTTCCCAAATAGGGTTATAATATTATCCCCATAATTCCATTGCAAAAACCATCTGCCCCCATCACATGGACTGTTAAATTCTGGCTTGTGTCCTATGACATTTGATGACTATTAAACTCTCAAGCAGTAACTTTGGAAGAGCCATTTAAATTCTCACACCTTCAGTCTATGATTAGCACACAATAACAAATTGTCAACAGATGCCTTTGGAATGTGTGGAACTCAGTGTACTTTGTTTGTCTGGTCCCAACTCTGAAGATGACTTTTGTTTTTATCCCAGTAACAATGTTTAAAATGCCTTCAAAGGGCACCTGTGATTATGTTCCCTCTCAACCTGGTCATTAAAATACTGTAAATCATGCATTTCCATGTGACAGAAAAAGACATAAAGTCTTTATGGTTGTTAAAGACATTTGTTAAAGTTGCACTTGGAAAAGGAATGGCTTTGGGGCCATTTGACATTCATCTGAAGTTATAATATATTACATCACTGTAATTTTAGAAAAATGTAGCCTTGACCCAGTTTTGAGGTGGTGGCTAGAGGCCTGTCAGCTTCTCTTCTCCAGCATTCATTAAGCCCCCACCCCATCCTCTTCCCTTATGGAACCCACTAACTCCAGGCCACCATGCAGCCACCCTAACTGCCCTGGGATCAGGTACCAATCAACTAAGGATCAGTCCTGTGCTCAGGGCCCCAAAGATATATTCAAATGAGTCAACCCAGAGGGAACTGTAAACGTGGCTAAGCCCACTCTGCTTGCTTTACTGAAGGTGGTGTCTGTGGCTCCAGCTTGCTGTTACCTGTTCCAGGTGTGAGTCTTGTGTGACAGTCTTCTCATTTGGAGCTGCAAGTGACAGAGTTCTGCCTTTTATTTATCTGTGTATCTCTGTGTTGTGTTCTACCATCCAAAGAATGTATAATACTCTGTAATAGTTCACAATTACAAAACAATCAGTGTTTTATGTTGATGTGAGTGGTTGCAATCCCATTTCCCCAAGTTTCTCTATTAGGCAGAAGTCATCTTTTTAAAGCACAGAAACTTGCATATGAATGTCACTCAATACATATTGGTTGATTGGTTTAAAAATTACTGGGCAGAATGCATAACCAAGTTATCAAGAAAATGTCAGGTGTGTTTCAGTTTGATATTTGTTTATGGAGTTATCAGACCTTTATGCAAAGAACTCAATTCTATTCCACTGAAAATTACCTCCAGGTACTTGACATATAGTGCATATTAATTTGCTACATAGAGTTGTATGCTAAGTGATAGATTTACAAATTTTCTTAGCAAACATTTACTGAGTGCTTGGGATATACCAGGTGATGTACGGCTTTCTGGGATTAGAGAGACAAAAGGCAAAGATTGTCAAAGGCTAAAGGAATGAACTCCAATAACATAGAGCCCAACTCAAACACTGGAGCTCCGTAGAGTGAAAAAGTCAAGGACAGAACCTTTAACTGTAGCAAATGACCATCCCAGTGCTCTGAGTGACCAGCTGCCATTGTGGATAAGAGTGTTCATGGTGAGAAGTCAGGTTGTTCTTTCCTGATTTCCCTTTCTGAAGTTGCAGCCAGAGAGCTTCTTTCCTGGTATCTGCCTGAGTTTCATTAACAAAGAAAAATCTCAATAAGACATAAAACTGTTTTTATAAGTCCACGTTCCATTTGGTGCCATTATAATCTTTTTATTGGCATTTGTTTTAAAATCTTGATTTCTATAGGATTGCCAAGAGTTTCTGCAAAGACAAAGCACAAATCTTCCTGTCAAGAATTAGGTTTCATGGGGCAAAATGTATTGTGGATGATGGCTGGTGGGCTGCCACCCTATCTGAAATACCCCCTTGTGTCAAGAAAAACCTTGAGTAATGTCAGTTTCATCTTGTGAAGATGGACCCAAAGTTTCACTCTCCCTGTGAGGCACATATATCTCTGTCTTCTGAAAACTCCATCTCTATCTGCTCATCGGACTCACTGCAGTTCCAACGGGTGAGTCCAACAGGCGCTCCATGAGCCTCTCTCTGTGGGGAGGGCTGCTGCAGGTGTCCGGGGGAGTGGTGGAGGTGGGAACTCCAGGTCTCAGTGTGACCCTCCAGGACCTCAGCCTCCAAAGACAGAGAAAGGATCTTAACAAGGGGCCCTGCGTCAAGGCAGGCTGAGGCACAGACCTCATTCTACCAGGACCCCCAAAAAGAAAAAGCAACCCTACCTAGAGAAGTAGAGTAATCTTGCTCTGCCTCCAACTAGGTTTCTGTTTAGTTTTATTTTAATTCCCACACCAGTGACTGGGGATGCTTGGACAACTGAGATGTTTGGCGTTTTGACCATAGGCTCTAAAATAGAGTTTAGCTTAATCTCTGAAGGCATTACTTGAATAGTGATGTGGAAAGAAGGTAAAAATAAATTGCTTGCCTTTGGGCACCGTGAGAGTTCTCAGGCTGAAGGCAATCTTTGGAGAGTTTTTGCTTTCTGGGCAGAATTTAAACTCAAACCTATGATTTGGGGGATTCAGTAATTAATTTTCAGTGGTTATTGAAAGGGGCAGGTGTCAGTGACAATCCAGGTGGAAATGAAATATAGACAGGAGACATGAGGGGCTCATTTTCTGATCCAAATCCACTGCCCAAGCAATCCATCTTCTGAAAAACATAAGAGATTAATTTTTAAAGGTTTTCAGGCAGCGAGAAAAAATGGAAAACAAATCACATTTTGGTAGTTTAGGGAGTTTGATGGGCAAAAAACATTTCCATATCCATATAATTATGAATTTATTTTGATGCTGTTATTTAAATTAGTATCGTGTAGTAAAAACTCAAATGTATCATATATGTTCTTTGTTAGCATTGCATAGCATAAATATTGACATTTGTAACACCTCAACATATAAAATGCCCACTACATTTTTAATGCTTTAAGGAAAAAGATATTTAATTATACTTCATTGTGTAGTTAACCTCTGCCCTTTTCATTGATAAATATTCATTTCCTCTTAGTCTTCTTTGCATTTTCTATCATAAAGCTAGAGGAGGTAATATTAGTTTTTGGTAATGAGGAGCCAGGTAATGCTACTAGTGGGTGGATGTGGGGAAGGTAGGAAATGGAAGGTGAGAAAGGGTATCTCTTCAAAGGCAATTCCAATCCTCTGAAGTCAAGGTGCCTGCGGACAATGTGGTGCGTTTCACCCGGAAAGGATCCTGAGGAGGAGGTGGAAGGTGGCACTGATGCTACCACAGAGTTATAGTATTTATCAGATGTGTCTATTTTTCAGATCATCAATGATATTTGTCTAAAAACTTGTATCTTATATTCCCTACAGCATGCTATTTACCACTTGATTCTACAAAACTTGTTCTTGTGCTTGAAAAAAAAAAGTGTCAAAAGGCAAGACAGAGACAGAGACAAAGAAAAGAGAGAGAGACGGACAAGCCTCTGCTAACACGGGATCTGGCGGTCTCCTTTGCTTCCTTTATTTTATTGTTGGGTTGTGACACAAGGCATCCAGTCCCCCAAAGTTCCATTTCCTTCATAATCTATTTCTTTCCTGACTTTTTTTGTGGTGCAGTGTACATACTTTATATGTATAAATACTTTCAGTACTCATTGGCCAGTATAATTTTTCACGAGGAAATGAGGAAACTAAAGACACCTGGAAGAGGTGAGAGTTATGCTGAACTCTGTTTCTATTAACAGTAACCTGCCTTCACATTTATTACCACGAGATGACAGGAGACAAGAGCTTGCAGCAGATGATGGGTTTGGAACAAGATGGAGGACACTTGACATAAGTCACACCTGTGCAAAGGCTTTAAAATTAAGCTTTTGCTTTTGTCTGCAAATGTATGTTTCCAATATGTTCTTCTTATAAACTTTTGGGAATTTATTCATTTTTGATGACCCAAATTCTCATACATGTAACTCTTAATATATTCTAGTTCAAAATATAAAATCATCTAATGAAAAACTAAAATTTTATCCAAATCTTCCTCACATAGGTGTGATATATTAAAAAATGTAATTATAGAATTAATATAATTCTGTTATTATTTGTCTTTGTAGGAATAAAATAATACTATTCTCACTTGCTTTTGTAGGAATAACTTTCATTGCTATCCTGTTTTCAAGTGCTATTGTTTTCAATAAGTTCAATTAATTAAAAGCTTTAAACCTACATCTTTTTGCACTACATTCTGTAAATATTGTTTAAAGTTTTTTAATTGTTTGAACAAAATGCAAACAAAATTTGGAATAATTATTTATACATTTTATTAGTAGGAGTCAACTACATTTAGTTCTTTGTGATTATGAAGGTGCATTCATTTTCAGTTTCTAAACCCATGTTAAGTATTTTTAAAATAAATTTTCCAAAATATACTTAATTAGTCTTAAGTTTACTTCCCCCATATGTTTTATTAACTCTAAGTGACCATTTTGATGAAGATACATGATAATGAAGAAGAAAGAAAATTCAAAAATAGGCAAACACCAGGCATGTTTTGGGTGCCAGGAGCAGTTCAGTCAGTCTTCAGACTAAATACCAGCAGGTATCACTGGCCTGTCAAAGGGGCTGCAGACAGACGGTAGAGAGTTTTCCATGTCGGGTCCATAAGTCTGTGGTCAAGTATGGAACCACTAGAGGTTTTGTTTAGGAGAACCTCATGTATTCATTCATTCTTTTATTCATTCATTCAACAACCATTTGTTGACTGTTTCTTCAGCAATACTCAGTGGGGACAAAGAAGAGAAATTCATAGTACTCCCTCTGTTGCAACTGAGTCTTGAAAAGGAGACAGGAAGGTGAATAAATAATAAAAGTTTCCTGTGTTAAGGGTTAATAAGGAGTCATGAAGAGGCACACAGGTGGGTGGGATGGATACATCCTGACATGAGTGAGTAATGCTCTGTGTGTTCTGCAGGCTGTCCTGTCCCCACTGCTCCATGCCTTCAGTCTGCTGCCCTTGGCTTACAGAGGAGGAAACAGCACAGAGAGGCCGGGAGTCTTCCCGAGTTCACACAGCCCTTCAGCAGTGCAGATAAAACCTGACTCACAAAGGCATAATAAGGTAGACCCCCAGAGGCCACTATGTTCATTCAGATTTTCATTCAATACTAATTCTGGATAAACTACAGGAATTTAATTACTGTTTATATACAGTCTTTTAATTCTACAGTTTGGGAGGTGCTGATCAAACTATTTGACAGATTTTTTGGTTACATATACTGGAGCAGAGGCCAATGCCCATTCTTTGAGGAAGATAGTAAAAGAAAGGAAAAGTTATCAGACTAGGTTTGGCATTCCCTCTTGCCTTTTACTTTCAGAGAATCCAAATTCCTCCTGCCTTTGCTTAATTGGTTCATTCACTCCACTAGTGTTTCTTTGTGTAAGTTACTTCTTCCATGTAAAATTGCTAAACCACTTCAAATAGTTAAGGCCACTCAGAATTGCCTGGAGCACTTAAAAAAAATTTTTTTTTAAAAGATACAAAACTGACTTCCAGATCTCACCCCAGGCCAAATAAACTGTTGAGATGGTGTGTGTGGTGGTGGTGGGGGGGGGGGGGGGGGTTGGTGTGTGGGGGAGGTGAAACAAACAAACAAACAAACCTCTCTCATTTAAAATTATTTGAAAATCATTTACTAGTCACAGAGTTCAGAGTCTTATTCAAGGAATAGTTACTCTCAACAAAGGGAAAACACACATTTATTTATTCCTGGGAAGTCATAGTCCACAGAAGTCAAAACACCTCATAAACCCTGTAGGGATGTTACCTTTTGACATTAAAGCTCTATCATCCTATTTCTCTCTGCATGTCTAAAATACAATGGAGGTGCAACAGCTACTTCTGAAAGAATGAATAACTGAACACACTAAAGACATAATACATAAATCAACACAAGTTTGATGTGTTTTCTTGTGTATATACCCCTTCTGTCATGGTGGAAAGTGAGAGAAACCTTCTTCTGTACGAAACCTTCTTCTGTACTAGGTACATGGCAAGGGGGAGTGACTGGTGTAGAACACACTGGCTCATTCCATCTGACGGGCAAGCGAGGTAAAGGGGACCTCTAGGCCTCGAATATGCCCCATGGCAAAAAGTAACCATTATTCTGAGTGTAGAGAAAATTCCAATCCCCACTCCCATAAATGCAAGTCTCTGGTTTCAAGAAGGGCAGAAAGGAGTGCAGAGCGTTCAAGGAAGTACAGCATAGGGGATACAGTCGGTAATATTGTAATAACTGTGTATGGTGCCAGGTGGGTCCTGGAAACATCAGGGGGAACAAGATTGTTCAACCACTATGCTGTACACCTGAAACTATTATGAAATAATATTGAATGTAAACTGTAATTGAAAAATAAAATTTAAAAAAGATTTATGACCACTGCCAGAGTGGGACTGGGTAAGGAGAGCAGACAGGGGTGGGAGGCTCCAGGCTTGTTCTTGTAGAAAAAGAAAAGAAAATGCATACTCTTCCAAGACAGTAAGAACAGTGTACTAGTTTCCTAAAACTGCTCTAACAGCTTGCCACAAACTCAAAAACACACACATTTATTACCTACAGTTGTGGAGCTCGGAAGCATGAAACAGTGTCACAGGACTGAGACTAAGGCACCAGGCCTGGGCTTCTTTCTGCAGACTCCAGTTACGATGTATTTCATTACACTATCCAGCTTCTAAGGGCTGCTGTCCTCCTTGGCTCATGGCTCCCTTCTCCATCCTCAAAGCAGAGACGATTGTCAAGTGCTTTTCATATCTTTTCACGCTGACCTTCTTCTGTAGTCCCATTCTCTTTTACTCTCTCCCCTGTCACCATCATCCACTTCTCCCGACCCTCATGACTACGTTGAGCTCACCCAGTTGAGCCAGGAAAATCTCCTTTCTTAAATTCAGTAAGTAGCAACCATAATTACATCAACAACCTTAATTTCCCTTCACCTTGTAATGTGACACAGTCTTCAAGGTCTGGGGGTGGGGTTTGGGCATCTCTGGGGGCCATTATTCTCCCTACTAAAGTCAGTAGAAACATAAAGAGAAGGGCCGTAAGACCTGGCCAGGACCTAGGTGTCAAGGCGGCCTTGCTCTGAGAAATCACCTGGAGATGACTGTGGGAGGAGGCACTGGGCTTACTGAGGGAAAAGTGGGGGAGGGGGAAGAGGGGAGAGGCAACTCCAGGACTGATTGGAGGGCCTGTCGGAGAAAAGGGAATGGGGAGCAAGAGAATGGAAACTCCAGGTCCTCCACATGGGCCCATAGGAGTCCCACTTGGACTTCTGCAGGTGCTTTTTAAACTTGCCAACCACACATTTCAGAGGGTGAGTTTGTCATATTAGCATATTCAGTATATCGTTTGCATCTTGCTGTTGTCATCCTGACCAGGTTGATTAGCAGATCTTGTTGTTCTGACTAGGTTTGCATCCTGGCCACTTCTGTATTCTGACACTAGGAAGAAAGTGGGAGCCCCCTTAGCTGGGGCAGAAGCTTTTGTAATGACATCAGGCACAATTTTCTTAGTCTTTATCGGATTGTATGTTGGGCAGCCTCATTTGATTTTCCCACTATCTTGGCAATACAAACCCTTGTTGTGGAATATTCTCATCTATTTTACCAATTTTTCTGAGTCCAGAGTGTAGTCAAAGAGAAGGGTATGGTTTGCAAATAAAGAACTGAGTGATCATTCATAAATCATATAAATCATGCAGAGTACAAAGTTGAGAAGACAATGGCAAATAGCACAAAATGTTACACACATTAGAATTTGTTTCTTGCAATGTGTAGAACAGGCACCACACTGATATTTTGTTATTCATTAAGTGCCACTGTAGCGGGTTCGGGGCATCTTATATCAGAAGCAGAATAGCAAATGACAATTGAAAATAGGTGACTTTGTACATTTCAGGAAAGATGGTACCAGTGTTAATTCTCTTTTTCTGCTGGAAAATGAATATACAGACACACATATACAGATACACATACCCAGACACACATTTCTTGGAAGCATGCAGTGAGTAGGAGTAGTGAGAAAAGGCCATGTTTTAACCTTAGATTCAAATGTGAAATTAGCCAAGCTCCTACTAAGTTGACTTTATAATACTTTATTTCAGAAATAGTTTTATTCACCAATCATCACAAATTATACAGAAGAAAAAGAAATAATTGTAATTTTGATCAAAACCAGATATTTTTTCTACACAAAGCATATATTTTGTGTTACAGAAAATAATGAAATCTATTCAGGTTCTTTCCCTCTGCTGACTTTAAAAATAAATGGCTTTTGTGATGGTAAAATTTCCCCTATGAGAGCTTCACTGTGTCTTGGTGCTTATAACTGCTACTTCTGCTTTCTGTAACTTTTATAAAAACATTACAATGCACTCTCCTTTCTTCCGCAACTTGGACATCTTTATGCTGTCCCCAGGTGGGAACAAAAGAAAGCAGGCTTTGGAGAAGCGATTGCATTGACATTTTTTCTGACAGGGAGAACTGAAGAAGACTAGCAAGCTGTACATTCAAATGTTTAAACTTTTATAAAGGTGACAACGACTATGCAAACACAGGTCACCGACCTGTCACCTGCCATCTGCCATTGTGCAGAAGGTAGACAGCGAACAAGAGAAACAATCATACGGAGAAGGGAGGTTGTCCTTCTTTGCCCTTCACCTGGTGTAAGCATCATCATGGGCCAAAGGGCCACAAGGAAGGTAGCTTTACAATAATCACATGCATGAAACCATTCAAAACCAGCTACTTGGTGGATGGTGATGTGGCCATCATAAATAGGACTTGCTTCTTCCAGCTCCAGGGAAAGACAGTTATTCTGCAGCTTCTTCAAGACCAGGGCCTCTTCCTCCTCCTGGAAGTCTCACGTGGCAACAACATTAAATCATTAGACATTATCATTCAGAGAGAGGATGTGGGTGGATCTGTGCTATCCCCAGGGCTTACTTTGACACACACAGGAGATGTGCTGGAAATCATGGGAGAGGGTGTAGAATGCCATAATGATGTCCCCTGACACCAATATTTGTTAAAATCCTTCTCATTCAATCCATCCATCAATCAGAAATGTTCACAAACTGTATTTAAAAAACTGTCAAGTATACATAAAAACTCTATCCTATCCCCGAGAATTCTCACAAGCTTGTATGTATGTGTTGGGGTATCTGTGGGGAAGGAGGTCCCAAATATTACCAAAATTCCTGAGCAGGATTTGAGAGTGGGCCTCCTTGTGCATCTGATTTGGAGGAAGGGGATTTCTCAGCATTTTTTCCCCTTATTTTTGCCCCATGGGGGCCAGGTTTACCCTTGGGACTTTACAAGCAACACCAAGTGCCTGAGAACACAGGCTCCCATCCCCTGTCCCCAAGACCCTTAGCTCCTCCCTTCCCTCTTGAATGTGTCCTCAGCATCACCATGTCCCACAAAACCACTAAATCTGCAGCTTTTGGCGAATATTTGAAGCAGTAGACCCACATTCTAGCTGTCCAAGAGCTCTCCTGATTCCTGGGGTTGGTTTTGCACAGGGAGTTTCTGCCAGCATTTCTACCTGGCCACCAGCTCATTTTCTGATTCAGTTGAGTGTGGAGGCAAGTGGGTATGTCCAATTTACTTGTGCAGATGATGAACAGTGAAATAATTATATTTAGATTCACTTAGTTGCCCTTCAGGTCCTCTGCTAGAGGTCAATGCCTTCATCAGTCTCTGACTCCCATGTGAAGGCAGGAGAGTCACCTGTCTTGACTGCAGTGATGTCCCCATAATTCCTTCCCATGGTTTGGAGACCTGCTGCTGGTACCAAAGAAATGCTCTTATCTTATTACTTGGAATAATTACTGGTTCCTCATGCTCAGATGTTGAGATCATATTTCTTTTGCAACTATTATTATTTTAGCCAATAAGAACTGAGTTATAAACATAGGCTAACACAACACCAACACCTTTATTACCATTTTCCTCTTTCTTTTCTAACACATTCCATTGGCCTCCATCTTGCCAACACCCCTGGGTCTCTTGTCAATTTTATTTTCATTATTGCTTTATATGCATATAATTAAAAATAGACTTATTCCAATGAGACACCTTCTCTCAAATGTGATATCATTTACTTCAGTGGAAGGATCTAATATCAGGACAGTTAGGAAGACAAAATTAACTTCTTCATTGGCTATTTCATAAGACTGTAGAATCTTAGTGACATTGAGTCTGTGAGCAGGTCTCTGGGTGCTCTGGCAGGGTGGAGAGAGAGCCAGGGAGAAAAAAGACCCTTGACTGACAGATTCCAAGCCCTGGGCACCTCAAGATGGGGCACAAAGACCTCTAGTGGCTCCTTTTCTAGGTCATAGATTCCCGACAAATTTTGTTTACATAGACTATGAAGCTCCTCCAATGTCAGTAATTAAACTATCCAAAAGTTATTTTTTCCTATATGGAAAGATAGAGAGAGAGAGATACATAAATGTGTGTATTGAGTCCTTCACACCTCCCATTTCACTGATCTTTACTTTGTCCCTTCTTGGAGATTCACCATAAAAAGAAAAAGTCTTTTAGTCCTTAGATTAAAGTCCATTATGCAAGATGACCATCAAAGAATCTGCCTTTTCTGTGAGGTGTTCACTGTAACTAATAACATTTTTATGCTTCTGTTCTGATTAATAGCAATAATTCCATCTCTAGGACATTAATTAACCCACAAAACTCCCTGGCCTTTATTATCTTCACTTATTAGAAGACATGAAAGAGGTTTAGTTACTAAGATACCAGATACCTCATCTTTCTTCAGGTCTCATTATGTGAATGTACAGCTTCCTGGAAGATTTAGAATGTAATTATACTACCTTAACTTAAGAAAAATGCTAGCCTTAAACCATACCTAAATCTTTTTCATAAATAAGCCCTTAGTTGACTCAAATGTTTTCTAGAGCCAGCTATTTGGCCCTTATGGCTTTTTGTTTTATTTATACTTTTTAATGTTCATATGGACATGTATGAATAGATATGTGTTTATGTGTGTGCATGTGACAGACAGGCATTAAAAGAAGAGAGAGAGAGCTCTTTTCTACACAGGGAAGACTGAGGACCACCCACCTGCCTCCCAAAGCCATCCCTTTGCTTGGCTTCCACCCTGTGCTTTACAGAAAAAGGGATATTTTGCCATTAAAGGAAGAAGGATGGAAGAGGAAAATGTCTTTTTCACTTAGTTCCAATTATTTTGTTTCATCTTCATTTTACTTATGCAGGAATCAGGAGAGAGAGGGGACAATGAAGACAATGGAGGTCATGCTCTGATGTTCACCAAGTCCTCTGCTTCTCAAACAGGAGTGAGGATAAAGTAAGTTAGCAGCAAGCCAAAGTGACAGTGCCGGCACAGAGAGTGTCTTCTCAGGAAACGCTGTGGATCATGGACATCAGCCATGGGACACATCCTGTCAGCAATCATGGGGGTGCCCCCAGCCTCTGCTCTGCACCGCTTCAGCTCCATCTTCGAGCTAAACCAGCTACTCTGCCCCCAGCATCGACTCTAGGGAAAGAATTTTCCACCCAAGACACACAGATACACTTGGTACTTAGACCTATGAGTTTTCCCTTAGAAGTGAAGTGTACAAAGTTCACAATAGCATCCCTTTGGAAAATAAAATTACGAGTTTCACTGAATTTTTCTTAATAGTCTTTAATGTATTCCAAAATACAGTTGTTCAGAAGCAAATCTATGAGCATGTAAAGTAATCCCATATAAACATTTAGCTCTGCAGTGGTAGGATTTAAGCAAAGACAAATGTAAGAGAGCTGCAAACCTGTGAGAGCATCCTTTATATCCCATGGTAAAGTCTGGGCATCAAATTCAGAGTCAGAATATGTCAAACTGGTTGGTTGGTGTTTAGGCCTTCTAATAGGTGTGTGGTGTGTCTCATGGTGGTTTTAATTTTATTTCCCTTATGATTAATGATATTGAGCATCTTTCTCATACTTATATTTCTTTTGGTGAGAGATCTGTTCAAATGATTTGTCTATTGTCTAATTGGGTAGTTTGTTTACTTATTGTGCAGTTTTCAGAATTCTTTACATATTCTAGGCCCTTTATCAGATCTATGATTTCTAAATACAGCTGATCCTTAAACAGCATGGGCTTGAACTTCACAGACCCACTTACATGCAAGTTTTTTTCTTTTTTTTTTTTTTTTTTGTCTCATAGACTTGTAGTATTGATAAATACAGCACGAGACTCTAAATGCATTTGGTTTGCTTATGATTTTCTTAATAGCATTTTCTCTTCTCTATATTAATTTATTATAAGAATATGGTATATAATACATATATCACACAAAATATCTGTTAATTGACTGCTATTGGTAAGGCTTCCAGTCAACAGTAGGCATTAGTTAAGTTTTTGGAGAATCATAACCTCTCCTTTTATAGACTTTGCAATCAGTTATGTCTTTAAAGATTTGGTGACAAAGTGACTTAATGTTGGTAGAAAAGAGATTTAAAAGGTATAAGTGATGACCTGTACCAGATTCCTTTGGTACCAAGTATCATTGTCTCTTAGTTTGCTTTGGATTTCAGCCAAAGCCAGAGTAGGCAGTTGGATGCAAGTTCAAATTCCACTTGTGCTTCATGTGTGTGCACCACATGTTTTCTTTTCCATTTCAGGTCCTCCTGTATGGACATGGTGTCTGGTTGATCCAAATTTGAATTTCTGCAATAAATTTAATCTGGTCATGAGACTTTATATACATATACTTTTTAACTTGCTGACCTCAGTTTGATCTTATTTCCCTTACAATGTTGATGTTGATATATATAAAAGAGGTGGACCTGTGGTTTTATCTCCAGCACTACCTCTTATAAATTTTGTATCAGTATCTGAAAAGCCTTCTTTTTATATTTTCTGCATGCCTTCACAGAACCTTTCAATTACTTTTTGGCAACGTACTACTAATATTGACTAAAGAATCTGCTAAAACTACAGCTCCAACAGTTTGGTGAAAGTAGATTTAATCCTCATATACACAGTATATGGTACCATAAAAAAAAAATATATATATATATATATATATATACATATATATATATATATTTGCATATACTTAAGAGTATGTTAAACTTTTAGATGTTTATATAAAAATGTTTGAGTGTACAATAGTTATTCAAAGTTAGCTTAAAGGCAATGCAAACAAAAATGTTTGAGGACTCTGGTCTAGAAGATAATCTTATTTCTCTTAAAATGACAGAGACCATGAATACATCATATATAATTCTTCTCTGTGCATGAATACCAGACTTCTTTGTACTTAACTTTGTTCACTTAGTTTTAGGTTTTGTAAAGTCTTGATGATGAAACTTTATAGCCAACTCTGAATCAGAATTTTGCTAATTCAGAGAGGTTAACTATGTTAGAGTTCTCTAAAAAAGAAACAGAACCAATATGATATATGTAGATAGACAGATAGATAAAAACAAACTGCTTTATTCAATCTACCAATATAAATATTAATCTAAAATACACCCTCACAGACACAACTACAATAGTATTTGATCAGACATATGAGCATCCTGTGGCTCAGTCAAATTTATAAGTATCACACTAACTATATTATACATTGACACATTTTTATCATTAAGCATCAGAAGAAGCACTGAGTAAAAGTCAGGAGACCTGAGATATGGTTCCAGTTCTGTCATTTAAAAACTGGTGATCTTAAGTAATTACTGAAGGTTTCTGAGTCTTGCTGTTTTGTTTTGTTTTGTTTTGTTTTAATATATGAAAAGAATAAAACATTTGTCTTTTCTACCCCATAGGGGTCTTATATAGACGTTGATTGCAAATCCAAAATTGCTTTGTAAATCCGATTATGGTCCCTGGTTGATTACTTCAGTTGGTTAGAGCATTGTTCCATTATGCCAAAGTTGCATATTTAATTCACAGTCAGGTCATGTATAAGAATTAACCAATGATTGCATAACTAAATGAAACAACAAATTGATCTCTCTCTCTCTCTTTCTCTCTCTCTCTCTCTCTCTCTCTCTCTCTCTCTTGATAAGGAGTATTTATTTCCTACAAAACTAAGTTTTACTCAGTGACTACAAGAATGATACTTCTGAACTTCTCAATAAAGTAGGTTCTTGTCTGCAACCTGGATAGCAGACAATTCTGGAGTCTCACATCTTCAAAAAGGTCCATCCTTACTGTGCCCCAATGAATCCAGCACCTATTTTTTAATCTATTTTTTTTCAAAAAGTTTAGTTTTTTGTAGGACTGGGCCAAGAGAGGAGCAATTGCTAATGGTGCTGATATACATGAAAAGGCAATAGAAAATAGATGATCCTGTAACCACTGGGATAGGTAAAACCCTCCTAAGAATATACATCAGCATTGTTTTCCCCCCTTCTTCTATAATCAAAAATAGAGTGGGTAATATTTTCTATATAATAGTTACTTTCTTATGCTTTGTGTTCTATGTATCTTTGTTCTTGAGAGTTCATTCATTCTGTGTGGCTTTAATGAGCTCTGTGTTAATGTCACAACCAAATCATCATATACTGCTCTGAACAATGAGGGGTAAAGGTGGAAAATAATTAGTATCTATTTTCTATCTTGAGGTCTATCAGTGTCAATAGGAAGAGAGGCTATCAGAAAGAGGGTAATGAGGAAAAGACTTTCCCAGCAGGATGCAGACTTAGTTAATTTACCCCAAGCTAATCCAAAAAGAGTAGAAATTGGACTCAAGAATAAAAGAACATGCTTATTTTAATCACTAAGCTTATTTTATCACAAGTTTTGTTTTAACACTTTAAGCAACTGTATAAACTCAAGCAAAAAAAGGTAGGAAATAATTTACTCATATTTAATGAATTCCCTCACTCACTTATTCAAATACTAAAATTTGATATTAAAAGACACCATTACAATAAAGCAAGGCAGAAACACTTGTGAATAAATACTGTTGTAGCAACAACATCAGCTCCTTTCCTCTAGCTTTATCAAGGAGCCCCAGATGTGACTTTCAGCCAAATGTGTTTTTTAATTAGCCATAATTGTGACTTCTTAACGTAATAATATATTCAGTTAGGACCACAGACTAGTAGTCAGATTCAAAGTCCTGGGTACATTTCAAATATCCCTGAGCGAGCCGGAGACATTTAAATGGTGCTCTCCTGATTCCTCGGAAGAGAAAAAGTAATCTGAACAGTTGTGTGAGCATTCCATAGAGATTCACAGTTGTGTGGGCAGATTTTTCTGAGCAAAAACCCTGTGAATAGGTCACAACTCGGGTCAGTATCAAAGTGAAGACATTAACTGTAACCCTAACCCTAACTGAAACCCCTCAGGGTGTTTTTTTGATCTCAATTCCTGATTCTGAAAACTTCTCCACAGACTTACCTGTGTCTGGAGCTCTTTATTAGGCTATGCTGGCAGAGCATACATGTTCAGCAATGTAGAAGCGTGCAGTGAACTAGCCCATAACCCACTGTGCAGCTGTATAATGAGCAGCTATGAGGGTGTAAATGCAACTGAACAAATCTGGGAGACCCTGGTGATCATATCAATTTCTCTTGCAGTTGCAGTGGGTCACCTGTGCATGCGTTCAGGTGGGTGACTCACCCAGAGCACAGCCCCACCTTGTAGGACTAGTAGAGAAGTGCCATGGCCGTTTAGTGTCTGCTGAGCTAACAGGTGCTAGCAGGCAGCATTTACCTGATGAATCCCTATCTGTTAAATTCAACATATTGTTTGGTATTATGGACAGATATGGTTGGATAGTTTGTATACTGTTTAGTCCATGAAAACAAATGTCAGCTTGTTTCTAGGATTTTAATTCACCTATGAAATGTGCAGAAACAAAATATCCTCCCCATGACTGTGACCTTAATCACAAATGTGTCTTTAGGGGTGTACCCACTCTTGGAAGTTTTCATTCCCTGTCCCTTAGCTTGAGATCCTCAACTTCCGTTACCCAGGGATGCATTTACCCTTAACATGGGGCATCATTTGCTGAAATCTGCTCATAGTGGTTTTAATGATTTATACTTCTGGAACATAAGTAGATATGATTATAGGACTTCAAATCAGAGACCAAGGTTTGAATCTTAGCTTTCGGACACTAATTCTTTTACCATTGATAAGTCACTTGATTTTTTTCAAGTTTTAGTTTCTTCAACTATAAAATACTACAGACCTATAAGGTTTATAAGGTTGTTTTGTGGCTCAAAAGGAAAAATAAAATAAAAATTTCAGCCTGATGACAGAGCCACAATTGATGTTGAAATAGTAATTATTAATTAGTCAGTTATTTCTTTCTTTATTAATTACTACATAATTTATTCATGAATTAATGGCCCTTTCTAATATTATGAATATAGGGAAGAAGAATTCAGACAGATTACTTGGAATTATTTTGATGAAAACACTGTATTTCAATCTTTCTAGCTATTTACCAGTAAAAATTTTAATGAAACTGTTGGCCATTCTAATGTATAATGTAGTGATATAGGCTGATAATTTTCTCTTGTCAGCAGCCAGCATGCAGCATCTGGGAATGAGTTTGTTAGTTCTGGGGGGCTTTTCTGGCTCTGATGCCACATGATCCCTGAAGCTAGTTATGGAAGCCCATGCCTATCATCCTCATCAAAATCAGGGAACACTACAACAGTGTTCTCAGTCTTGTTTTCATTATCGCCCTTCTAAACAGATGTTCCAGACACTTTTTTCTCTAATCATCCGAATTCCAATACATACACAAATATTTACTATGTAGTTATTTCTGCACTGTCTGTACATATCTTTCTATATCTACCAGTAGATAAGTAGATAATAGATAACTGTGCTTGCTTTATTCATACAAAGAATTGTTTTCTCTCTGCACCAATTTTCATCCTGGTTGGTATGGTCAGTCTCACTCCAAGACAAGGCAGCTTTGGTTGGCTGACCGGTGGCTAGAGAGAAAACTGGGCCATTGATGAGTACAGAGATCTCTATGTAAGGCGTCTCTTAAAAGTTCAGGGTCAAGCTGGGCACTCACAGACATTGCAGGACAGGGAGATGTAAACAGCAAGCACTTTACATTGACTATCTACTGTGCCTGAGAAAAATGGTGCCTTGCAAGTAGACAACTTCCACCAAAATGCTTCAGGATAAATGTTAAGGTTTTGGAATAGGGCATTGACACTGTCAGAATGATGCAAAGAGGAAGTCAGGCTATAGCAGCAGCTGTGTGGGTCTAGGTTGGGTAAGTCTGGACAGTAAAGTTGCTGAAGAGGCTTTTGTAATAAAGCACTTGGGAGAGGATAATAGTCTAATGAGAGCCATGGCAGTGAAATGGAGGAAAAAAAGAGAATTATTAAAATTGCACATGATAATCTAGACATGGCCAAAAGATGATTTATTGGTTGAAAGCTGAATCTGGATACTGAGAAAAGTATCCAGAAGGAGAATATCTGTCTTAAGATATTAAAAAAACATAATACATTTTAGTTATTGTCTATTAATAGAGGTATTTATTTGAACTTGGCCACCAATGCATTTAAATGTATTTGTGTATGTTTATCTCCTATGCAGGCCATACTTTCCAGTTAGATATATTAAAATAAATACATTTAAATTATGTTTCAACTGATGAGGCTTAAAAGATAAGCAATAACATTAGCTATTTGTCTACAATAATTTATTTTATAAAAACATTATCTAATCGCCATATGAAATGTGATGTTCTAACATATATTTTTATAATAAAGGAGGTCTTCAATATGTTGGTGGAGTTGCATTTGTAGAAGCCTCCTAACAATTAATGCTAATTGATTTGTGATTACTTCCATGATTTTGGAGCTCTTAATAGACAATATTTTTCTTAACAATGTTTTTTTGTTTGTCTGTAATGAGAGTGTCTCTTGATGAAAGCTGTCAGGACTGTTGAGAGTCTGTTTCTGAACACGGATGTTTTCCTCCACATACTGATAATAATCTAAGGTATCCCAGTGAGGTGAAGAAAACTTCATCACCACTGCTCATTCAGTGGAAATGATGCCCTAAGAGAATCAGCTATAGCAGTTAGAAAGAAAAATACCAAAACAAAAGATGAGTATCACAAACCTAGTAGACACAAATAAAGTCCAAATCTAGAGGTGGATCTAGATTTCCATGGAGCTTTGTGATGTGTGCTCAACCTGTTCTGATATTAAGATGCCGAAACAAGTAAGATCCAACACTGCTGCTGATTCCCTTACACTGGGTTTCTTGGCTATAATCATAATTTTGCTTCACTGTGGATCTATCCAATTATATTTATTCAAGTGAAAATTTGGATTCAATTTAGTGGAAGTGTTACTAGAGAGGTAAGCTCCTTAGGGGAAGGTGTAGCAACTCAAAGAGCCAGAGCTGGAAAAACCTGACATATAGATTAAAATAGAAAAGTAACATACACATCTTAGATCAGCAAACACATCTGCTGTAGGTTTTAGGTTTATTCATTAGTTATACAGACTCAAAATCCATTATGGTGTCACAAATCCACATGGGTTCCCAATTGCTAAACTAACTGAAGGAAGTTGGCATGAGTTTTGATTGGATTTTCAAGGTGGCTTTTTATGTTACACATTTCAGCAGGCACAAACCAGATGCTCTAGGCTGTACTCATAGACTGTAATCCCAGGGTGTTCATCTGGCAGAGGTGTTCACACATTAGATGCAAAGAACTTAATCACAACTCAAGGGAATAAGAAAACGATGACTTCTCCAGCTTCTTAGCCCCCCAACTTTCTCTGGGAACTCAGACATACCTAACATCTGACCTTTGTGAAGGGATTTTTATGTGCATGATAATCAGATATACAAACTGTCTCAGAATGAGTTGGAGAAGATAAAAATATCCTATGATAATGAATCCTTAGGTGAGATCATCATAATCTTGTCACACAAAATTTATATCATTTTTATCTCTTTTCAGATAGAAACCTTATGTAAAATTTATAAATAGTTTTACTCTATTCATATATATCAAGTCAAAGGAAAAAGAAGACCCTATTTTTTCTCAGTGAATGTTCACATTTAAATGTTAACAATTACATGTGACATAGACATTCAGTGATAGCAATAGCTATTGCCACTAGAAAGAGTGCCTACCATGACAGAGTTGTATATTACAAAACACATAGTATTCTGGTCTGGAATTATTATTGTAATTTTGCCAGTATAGTTTAAATCTAATAGCTAAATTTTATTCCAACTTAACTCAACTTTATTTGAGGTATAGGCACATATTTTATACTTAAATCTTGAGTTCCCAACACAGAGCTTTGCACATAGCAATAAATGGGTCAAACAAGGAACTTACACTTGAAGCAACTTCAGGGTGAGTAGATCTCTACTTCCACCTGCCATAATCTTAAAAGTTTATATACATGCCTAATTGGGCTCAGTCACACATATCATCCAGATGGTATCAACAACACATTGCTTTCTTAAGGCTACTACATCCTTGAAAAAAGACTCCCACTGTGGGAGTGGTGGGAAGAGTGTACATTCCAAGGACAGGGGAAGAAGTGAAGAGACTCCAATTGTCCAGGGTTAACTGGTGGCCATGTTCTCTGTATGACCGTCTCTAACAGCCTTTAAGGAGTTCATAGCCCTAGAGTAGAATGTATCCACTCATGGCCTTCAGAGGGCTCTTAGCCACCAGTGAGATTCAAGTCCTACATCCTCCAGTCATTTAAAGCAAATAGTTGTAAACTTGGGTCCATGGTCCACATCCTATCCAAAGCCTGTTATTATGTAGCTTGTGAGCTAAGAAAATTTTTACCTTTTTAAAGGCTGTTTAAAGAGAAAAAAAAAAATGCAACAGAGATCTATCTATGTAGCCCACAAAGCTGATATTTACTCTTACTCCTTAACAAAAAAAGAGAGAGAGAGAGAGAAAAAAAATTCCAAACTCCTGACTTAGAAGATTAGGTTTCCTGCTTTATCAATCATTCTGATCCCATCTCTTTCCCACAGAGTGTGAACTAATAAACTTTTCACCTTATGATGATCCTAAGGCAAAACCAATAATCATAACATTTGCCTGAGAAAGAAAAGAATGAGTATTGATTGAAATACTTCTTTTAAAAAGAAATGGTAAATTCATATTGTTAGCTAGAGGAACACTAATATCATAATTGGAATTTACTCAATTAGGTAATTTTATTTACTTTTATTGCTGCCAGCACATAGTTGAATCTTACTATTTATTCAACCTGACATTTTTTTCCTTCTAATTTGAATGTTTAGACTATGTACACTTAATGTGATTACTGTATAGTTAAGTTTATAGCTGTCATGTTGTTATTTGTTTTCTATTTGCCTCATTTATTTTTTCCCTCCTACACTTTTTGTTTCCTTATTTTAATGGGTATATGGTAAATATTACAAGCACCCTTCCAGTTATATTTTATCCCTTTATATAGTATACAAACCTCTTCCCAATTTTTATCTCATTATAATTATGCACATTAATTTTACCTACATTATAAACTCTATTCTACACTTTGTTATTTTGTTTAAACAACCCATTATCTTTTCAAGAGATATAAATAACGTTTTTAAATGGCTTTATATATTTGTGCATGCGGTTATCACTTCCTTGGCTATATCCCTCCACCTAATTGATATTTTGCTTTGACCAGAAGGATTTTCTGTAACATTTCCTATAATGAATAAGGTCAGAGTCCTTATTGCTCTACCTTTCACAGGTGGAAGAACTAGCAGGGTCTCTCTGTACCCACTCACCTCCTCTATTGCTCTGTAATTTGAAACTAAGCCAGAGAGTTAGGGACCAGCTGTCACATCAGGATTTTTTGTGACTGCCTTCTTTATCATGAGTGGAAATTTGGGGACTAATTGACTTTAATGTTTTCTGTGTTTCACATGTAGACAAACCACAGGAAAATGCTTTCCTGAAATAAACTTTAAAAACATTCATCTCTATATAAGTAATATGTGGGAATTTTTCTTTCAATTACTTCTCATGTTTTAATGTAGTAGCTTGAACTAGATCAAAGGAAGGAAGCTAGATGTAGATATTTCATAAACTTCAACAGTACAGGAAATTGAACATTTTCCCCATTAGAATCCATATTCTGTGAAAACCCTCGCTTAGAAAGCACCTTCCCAATTCCATCTGTCTTAGATGACTTGTTTCTTCATGGTAATGTGCTTGGGCTGTGGGGTGCTTCCTGAATTCATTAGGTTCCTGCTCTTCGCTGCCCAGATTAATGTTCCCTCCTTCAGAATGCTCTGTCTGATCTCTGCAGGAAATGGTGTATATGCTGCCTCTACTCCATGTTCATTTATTTTAGTTTTTATTTATAAACTGCTTGAACTATTCAAAAATTATGTATTGAGTGTAGGCCTTACATTTCAGCTCTAAATAGCTGACTGAGTCACCTGCTCTGGTGAGGATGTCCTGCAGGGGATGGGGTGCGTGTCTGGCAAAGGTATGTCTTCCACCTGAAGATTGTGGAGAAAACCCAAAGCAGAGATGCATAGAAAATGGAGAGCCAAGCTCAGTGATATACAGAAAGAAGTATGAATGTTCAAAAGAGCAATCCAAGCTGAATGCAAAACCAGAAACTGGGGAGTCACTGAGAATCAAATATTCTGGCTAATGATTTGAATCTGTTGGCTGAGATAGACACTTTGGTGGGCCTCATCTGCTATATAACTTAACTAAAGAAAGTGTGTGTGTGTTAATTACTATATTAGTTTCCTATGGGTGGCATAATAAATGACCAAAAACTTGGTGACTTCAAACAACAAAAATTCTCTCACTATTCAGAAGGCAGTAGTCTGCAGTCAATGAGTCTGCAGGGTTGGTTCCTCTTTAAGGTGCTGGGGGAAAATCTGTCTCATGCTTCCTGGTAATCCTTGGCATCCCTTGGCTCATAGTTCCATCACTCCAATCTCTGCTTCCATCTTCATGTGAACTCTTCTCTGTGTGTCTGTGTCTTCTCGTCTGCTTATAAGCCCACCTTTCATGGGCTTTAAGGCCCACCTTAAATCCAGGATGATCTTTTCTCAAGATCCTTAACTTAATTACATTTGGAAAAGACCTTTTTTCCAAATAAAGTCACTTCCTCAAATGTATCTATTAGGACTTGGATATAACTTAGGGGGGGGGCCACCATGCAACCCAATATAATTACTATATTCAAGAGACTGTTCCAAATACTTTATATGTATTAATGCATTTACTTGTTACACCATGGCTTTGACACATGTACAAATATTGGGACTTAAGTACAGAAGGATTAAATAATTTTCCCAAAGTCCCCCAGCTATAAGTGTTAGACCTACACTTGAACCCAAGTAGGCCAACTCCATGGTTTACAAATTCAACCCCTGCACTTTAGAAAATACTAGATGTTTCTGAGCCTCTAGTTTTTTCAATTAGAAAATGAAGACATTAACAAGAACAGGTTTGTTTTGAGATAATACATGTGATGATGCTGGCATGTTAATAATATTAATAACAGAGTCAAGAGTCACATATTGAGAGTTAGCTAAGACAAAGTTCTTAAAATTTTGAAAATCATCCGACTTTCACTAATGCCACTTGAGTGTGGCACACAGGAGACCTGGTGGTTCTGAAATGGGTAGATATGAGGGTCACTGGAATGGAAGCTTCTTCAAGGAAGTGAGGGTGTTTTTCATTCTCCTGTCACTGGCACCCAGTAGGATGACTGCCACAGGGAATGCAATCAATAAGTGGGTGGAGTGAATGAATGAGTGAATGACAATATATTTTTTGAAAGCAGGAACTATTAATCAAATTTTCCCTCCTCCATCTTCCTCACCTGCCTCTCTAAGGTCATGTAAAACACTAGACATACAAAGGAATTCTTTTATGCCAATCCTTGACTTTTATTTCACACATTCTTCTGTGGCCCATATATCTTCAGTGACCCATTAATCATGAACTTCTCTATTATATTCTTCTTCTGTTGCCTATATTTCCCTCCAAGGTCAAGATTAGCATTGGTCACAAATGGAAATTTATTTATGTAGATCCTTGCCTCTTCCAGGAGAGAAGCATGGTAGCCTTGTCACCGCCAATCCTTAGAATGAAAAAATAGGGACAAAAATGATGAGTGTAAACTTTGCTGCCAGGGCACATGAATGTGATAAATATATATATATATATATGAGCACTAGAGTTGTCTGAGAGTGGTTTGGTGACCAATTTATAGAATGCTAATTTGTGCCAGGCATAGCCTGGATTGGAAACACAAGCCAGATAATGAGAGTTGAATGACAGGTAAAGATAGGTAGATAGATAGATATATGAGATGATAGATAGATAGATAGATAGATTTAATAAGTTTCTTTCTGCCACTTAATATCTGTGGAATCTTGCATAAACAATAACAAAAATCTAAGCCTCAGTTTCTGGATAAAATTAGGTTATTTAAATGCTTATCTCCTAGGATCGTTGTAAGACATATATAAGTAATCACCAATATATGTTTTACATTTATTTATATATAAATATGTGAGTGTATGTATACACAAATATCTCTGTCTGTAGGTAGATAGACAGATAGAGAGACAGATAGCTAGATAAAGTGAACTTGGTACTAATAGGTAGCAAACTTGCCTTTCCTTTATTCTCAGCTGCAGGACTATATATAATGTAGTGATAACAACTGTTTATTTTGTCATCTGAGTCCCAACTTTCTTTATAGACTCTTCAACCTACAGCGTCAATTTTGGACCAGGATGTGGCTACATGGCTCCCTAAATGGCTCTAAGTGACATCTGAGTTTTCCAATAACCTTCACTGCTTCTGACCTGCCACCTCTTCAGGAAAGCACTAGTACAGCTGGGCTGGCCCAGGAGTGATTTTTGTGTTGTTCCCTCCAGACTTCCAGGGACCTTGCTAGGAGCTGTCTTTCAGTGGCTATTATTCTCATGGCAGACATGGCCCCATTAAAGACAAAACTTGTAGAGATGAAAAGTGCAAGATCCCATCACTAGTCCCCTTCAAATATGACCCCTGGGACTTGAAGGCTTTTTATGTGTCTCCTACAGCTTAATGAAACCTTCAGTATCCTATCTGAAGGCAGCACTGTTAACAGTACTAAGATGGCAGGCACATCTCAGTTAACTGAGTTCATTTCCTACTTTGCAGAGAAACACAATTAATAAAATAAGTTATGCATGTCAAATTTTTTTCAGGTCAACTTTGAAATAACTGACTAATCTGCTCGGACTAAAATGAGGAAGAACTCTATGCTGAATCATCCATATGTGAAATGATGAACATATGTTTCCAATTTGAGCAAGGGAAAAGCAAAAATAAACAAAGTTAGCAAATCTTAGTTCTTGACAACCACTCACAGGTTATTTCAGCTAAGAAATGAGCATATGGTTCAGGGAATAAAGAGATTAGCTTGCTTGGTGTGGAAATGATGCTTTTGGGCTGAGTTTCATGACCATAGTGAGCTCATTCCTTCTGAGATTGGGGTCAGCTCTGGAACATTTTATTCAGATTTTCCCATCAGTAAACATGGATACTACCTATCCAAGTAGGTGAGTACAGTGAGGATGTAATGGCATCCTCATTATCTTAAATCATACCCTAGGTGGGATGAGTTCATAAGAGAGTATTAGGTTTCTTCAGAGCCGTTGCATCTGGATGTGATCAGGTGTTTAATTTGCTTCAAATAAGTGTGAGCAGAGAGAGGTGTTAGTTGCCATTTGCCCTGGAAGAAAGTGTGGGTTCAAAATAGAAGAGGAGTTTGGGCTTTGAGGAGGAACCAAAGAGACCACCCTGCAACATTGCACTTTGGAATGTGAATTATTTTGAGCTAAAGACAATCAGGGCCCAGCAGACTCAGGAAGAGCTTCTTACCTCCCCTTTAACTGCCTAAATGAATTTAGATAGGGAGCCTATACCAGGGAGAGTTATTAACAAAAACAACTTTTTTATCTGAAAGACTTGTCTGCATGGCATGGCAAACATTTATTTACCAAACATCTAACCTCTCATCTTCCTGTAAATTCTTTCTGCCTTTGAGATCCCAATCCCTTATCCTCTTCTTAGTTTAGGATGGTATATAAACTGTAATTATCTGATTGCTGGGGAGTCTCAAATCTATATGGCTCCCATGTTTACAAAATTTGTCTCCTGTTAATCTGTCTTATTTTCATGTAATTAGTAGACCAGCCAAAGAACCTAGAGGAGAAGAAGGGAAATATCTTCTGCTCTTATAACATTTTTAGCCACAATTGTTTTACTACAGTAAGACTATGAGCAACTTATTTTATTTTTGACATAACTGAATTTTTTTTAATTCTTAAATGTGTATACACAAAATGTACACACATTTTTTAAAAAAATTGTGTGTCCACAATATTGCCCCCAAATGCAATAGAAGTGGGCAACCCGCATTGAAGGCAGCAGGTTAAAATGGGGGAGGCTAACTTCATTCCAATTATCTACTATCTTACTTATTTTATAGTAACTTTTTGAGCGGGGGAACTACTTTATATAGAGATTGTAACCTAAAAGATGTTTGGTTTTCCATGAAGTTTGCAGTCTTCCAAGTGAGTAGTGGTCTATTAGCAGACTTTGTGGGCAGGTTTCATTCCTGACACTGCCCAGTATGCCTACTAATTGGGAGTTAGACCTCACTGTACAGATGTGTGAGTGCCCGGCTCCCTGAGGGAGGTGGGGTATGTGTTCCAGCTCAGATGCTGGACATGATAATCTCTCTTGTGGTTGGGACAGGGGTTGAGACCTCATTGTTAAACAAAACAAGCTATCTACTTCCTCAGTGCGATGTTTTCTTTAGCTTTTCTTTCCCATCCCATACAAGCAGTTAGTAAAAACTCACCGCTTGCATGCCCTCTGTTAAAAAAAAAAAAAAGTTATTTGTAGCTGAATTGAATTCTAGTTAGCACAGCAGTCTTATGTCATTAGAATGAACTTATTGGCTGAAAGTCGCCATTAAAATTCCAAGTCATATTTATTCAACAATCAAATAATTCTTATTGTGCAATCTGTAGACTTTTTATTGCTTCTTGTCATAGCTGTCTCCTAAGGTTGTAAAATTTTCTAGTACTTTTTAAATCTCAAGAGCAATTTTTTTTTTCACAGAGTTTCTATTGACTTCATTTTTAATTAGTTTAAAACAAAGCTGTGGTTAAAAAGTAAATTATAGTTAATAGCAACACGAGAACTAATATCTAGATAATATCTAGAATAATCCACAGATGTAGAGATAATGTTGATCCAACTTAACATCTAAGAACCATGTGCCTTGTTTTTGCTGCCTTGCTCAGGAGAAACTAATTATATTTTAAATGCACAGTGGGCTACATCAGACATCGTTGTGACTCACACTTTGCCTTCAAATTGAGAATAAATAGGGTGTGAAATTTGGTCTATGTGGCACTCCTTAGCACATTTTCTGACAAAGCACAGCACAAAGTTGACCTTTTGGTGTTTAACAATGTGGAATTTGTATTACCTTTCATCCTTCTCACCAGTGGAATTGGCAATAATTTCATTTCTGCAATGGGCCATCAGGTGAGAACCTGAGGGTATTCATTCTAGGAAAATTCCACATGGCCTTCAAGAGTCTCATGTCTATTTTGAGTTTTGATAATTTATTCTGCCATGTCTGCTGTAAGTTCCTATGAGCTCCCCTACATGGTACAGTGAATTATTGATCACAATTTTCTAAGAAAAGGCCCCAAGCTAAAATGACCTTCTAACCCATCAGCAGTACACTCCAATTAAAGAACCAGACATGTGTCCTTGAGGAAGTCCGAACGCCATCCTTGAGGCCAACTTTGTGAGAATCTCAGTATGAAAGAATGCCTTTATAGGGAACTGACATGGAAAAGGAGTGGGATTCTTAGTTGTATTTTTCATCCCATCCCCACCATTGAAGCAGACACCTGTGACTTGTCACATTGCTTTTGCCAAAGAGAGGGTGGCTCTGGCAATAGTTTGATTAAGCATGCTCTGAAGCCATCTGAAAGAGTGCACTTCTCTCACTCACTTCCACTACACGAGCTACTGCTAGAAAGAAAACAGGTATTCTGAAAATTACAAGACATGGTGGATAGCTCCTAACCCTGACTTTTTCTCGTTACCCAGTAAAAGAAGTGGCTGTGTAATTCATAGTCTCTACTCACTATATGTCAGTAGCACAACCCCCCTTGCCAGCTGTGACACCAAAAATGTCTTAATATTGACAAGTGTTCCCTGAAGGATGAAACTGCCCTAAGTCTACCACTCTGTCCCCAGTACTATGGCTACAGAATCCTTCATTCTACAAGATAGAATGAGTATCTCTCATCACCTTTTCCAGAATTTTCTTATTTTCATACATGTTTAAGAAATATTTTGTCCAATATCCTTGAAATACCATTGGATTATTATTGTATTATATTAAAATTTATATTAACTTGGGGAATATAGGTATATTTACAATGTTATGTTCATCCTTAATATTATTCACTCTTTTATGTAATTTAATTGCCTTTCACAACTTGTACCTAAATAATTATATCTCTAATTAATCCTAGATAGGTTATAGGCTGTTAATGCAAATAACATCCTCAGTTTCTGTTACTTTTTTATTAGTTTCTCTGGAATTTTAAGAATTTGTGTGTTGACCTTTACAGACACTTTGTGCTCACTTTTAAACCAAATAATGCTTCTTTGTTCAATAAATGTTAATAAATCCACATTTCACAAATCAGTTTAAATTTTGTTGGAGATATTTATACTTCAGACTTATGCAAAAAACAAGAAAAGTTAAACCTCATTAATTTGCCTTCAGCTATAAAAATATGTTCTCTGATAGTCTTTCCATAATTCACTATGGAAAACAATTATGGAACCAAAACTTCAAGAATTTTAGAGTTGCTTTCTATGTCCTCCTAATTTAAAAAAAAAAATTACCCTAAACTTCCTATTTTAAAACATTATTATAAGTAAAATGTTGGAAGAGTCATATAGGACACTTACTAAAAAGCTATAGTAATTAAGACAGAGTGCTGTGTAAAGAAACTAGACACTTAAATTGAGCACAGTAGAGACAAGATACAGACTCACATACATACAGTCAGCTGATTTTTGAAAAGTGTGCCAAGGCAAATCATTTGAGAAAGTATAGTCTTTTCAATAAATGGTGCTGGAAAAATTGGCTGTCCATCTACAAAAAAAAAAAAGAATCTAGACAAAGACATTATATCTTCCAAAAAAACTAACTCAAAATTAAACATAGGTTTAAATGAAAAATGCAGAGCTATACAATTTCTATAAGAAAATACAGAAGAAAAATCTACCTGACTTTGGATTTCTTGAACAGTGCTTAAATACAACATCAAAACCAAATTAATGAAACAAGCAAAGAAGTTGAATTTCATTAAAATTAAAAACTTATGCTCTACAAAGATACTGGTAAAAGAATGGAAAGACAAGCCACATACTGGGATAAAATATTTGCAAGACACATGTCTGATATCAATGGATATTCAAAATATAGAGAGAACTCTAAAAATCAAAAACAGGAAAACAAAGACTTAAATCAAAAAATGAGCAAAAGATCTGAACACATGCCTCACCAACAAAGATATATAAATGGCAAATAAGCTTATGAAAAATGCTTAAAATAACTTCTCAATGGTAAAATGAACATTAAAACAATGAAATACCACTACATACTTATTAGAATGGTTAAAATTTTTCAAAATGGCAATAATAATTTCTGACAAGGATGTAGCTTCTGGTAATGCAAAATGGTACATTTTGGGTGAGTTTGGTAAATTCTGACAACATTAAATATAGGCTTACCATACAATCCAGCAATTGGGGTGATTTGAAAACTTATGTTCACATCTGTATATGAATGTTTATAGCAGTTTATTTATAATCACCCAAAACTGGAAGCAACCTAATCTTTCAATAGGTAAGCAGATAAGCAAACAGTGGTACATCCCTACAATAGAAGTCTATTCAGTAATATATAGGAATGAGCTATCAAACCACGTAAAACCATATCTTAAATGTATATTGCTAAATAAAAGGAATCAGTTCAAAAGGCTACTTGCTGTATAATTCCATTTATATGACATTCTGGAAAGGCAAAATTACAAAGATAGCAAGCTGATAAGTGGTCGTGAAAAGCTTGGGTTCAAGGAAGATTAAATATGTGAAGCACAGTGGATTTTCAGGTCAATAAGCTATTCTGTGTAATATTGCAGTGGTAGACAACTATCACAATGCACTTGCCCAAATATATAGATTTTTACCACAGAAAGAGTGAACCTTAGTGCATACAAATTTTAAGAAATCATTTAGGAGGTCAGAGAATCCCAGGATTGAATATAGAATATGGTAAAAGAATCTAACTATATTACAACTGTGTATAACACCACCAACCTGCCTTAAGAGAGTGAGAGTGAAGAGGTAATGACCCAGCTAACTTTGAAAATGAGTGAACACCTTCAGATGAGAGGCAAAAAGACTGTCCATGGACACTACACTCTATTTGACAAAGTTGTTTTCCATAGAGGCACAGATTCATGATTCTAAAACCACTCTACATGAATATTGGTATTAAAGGGTTAAGTGAACAGATGGTGAGTGCTAAGAGCCAGGTTTCTCACTGTTGACATGGGAGGTTACAGATAAGGAAGGGGAGAAGGCTAGAATAATCCTTGTGACAATTGATTAGAGTTGAACATCAGTATGAACTCATATTTAACTGAACATGGATACAGATAGATACACATAGAAATATTCATAGATGTGTGTGTATGTAAGTGTCAGTATGCACTCACATATGTTCTTGTTCTGTCAGCTGAGGGGTTCTATAAGCAGGGATACACCAGAGTGATGAGCACATCTAGGACCCAGATTTTAGTTTCTGATATAATTCTCCAATAAAAAGAACCAGGTTAGAGAAATGGGTGGGTTTGGGATAGGGGCAGGAAGTATACAAGATGACTTTGGAGCATCTTGTAGTGCCAGAAAGGAGAAAAGTACTAAAATAACCCACAATGGATAGGAGCTAATTGAATGAGCTCCCAAAGGAAAAAGCTGATGTGATTTAAAGAACAAAATAAAGTAGTATTTTATTTAACCAAAAGTATATCATAGATATCTGTGAGTCCATAAATAAATATGTAACTGAATCAAGCAATAAATAGAGGAGAGTACACCACTGTTGTAAGTAGAATAATTAGGAATAGTTTATGGAGTTACTCCACTGTTAAGGAGATAGAGCATAATTCCCACCTCACAAGTATGAGCTGCACATAGCAACTTCTGAAAAGTACATGATAGGAAGTGGGAGGAATAGGTAGGTTTACAGTGGAGAAAGCTGACAAACACTACCTCACTCGGTTGATCAAGTTTAACACCAACAGTGATAATTCATGTTGATAGCAGGTGCCCTGGTGATATAATGAGGATTGCACTTTACCTCTGTGATCACCCCCAGACACCCATAGCCCCAGTCTAATCATGAGAAAAACATCATCAAAGTCCCAATTGAAGGGCATTCTACCAAATACCTCCCTGATATTCCTCAAGAACAGTCAAGGTCATCAAAAACTAGGAAAGTATGAGAAACTGCTACAATTGAGGATACATGACCACCAAATGTAACATGGCATCCTAAATAAAATTCCGGGGCAGAAGAGAACATGAGATAAAGGCTAAAGAAATCTAAATAAAGTATAGGCTTTAGTTATATTGTTTTATCAATATTGGTTCATAATTTTTAACAAATAATCAATATACGATGTTAATAATAGTGAAACTGTGAGAGGAAGGTATGTGGAAACTCTTTAATACCTTGGAAACTTTTGTCTCAGCATAAACTATCCTGAAATTATAAGTTTTTTTTTAAAAAAAAAACATGAATTCAAGTGTGCACTAGATATAAATGAAGCATAAAATTTGAGTATCTCCATTAGGAACAATCTCATGTGGCTTTATTTTCTAGACACCCTATCTTCTTTTCAACTCCCTCCAGTGGCTCTGCAGCCACCTTCCATACCCAGGTGGGGATCATCGTTTGTTTTTTTCTCAGCCATTAATATCCCCCAAACCATTCCCTGAATATGCACTGCTCATTCTCTTGCTAGTCCAAATCAACAGTAAAGATAAGGACTCTCCTCCCAAAAGCCTTTTCTGATTATTTGAGCCCCAGCCATGCCCCTCTTTTCTGAAAGTCTATATCCGTGTTCTCTAATACAACATCCACTGTTCACATGTGTCAATTGAGCATGTCTGTTAACGGTGGTTAACTAGTTATTAAAGAAAAGAAAGAAAAAGGGAATTAGACATTGAGCTCAGTAAACGGGAGAATGAGCCTGTTTGCCTCACCAGGAAGCTGCAGCTTCATACCCCAGGAGATAGCATTACTCTGCCAAAAGGATTAACACTCTTTTCTTCCTCTGTCTGGTACTGGATTGTTGGGGGGGGGGGGGGGGCACAGGGCGAGGTGGTGGACCATATAGAACTGTCAGTCTAGCCTAGGGAAAGAAGGGATTGGTTGGGAGGTGGATCTATCAAAAGTGTGCGAAAGCCTGGGAAATTCATTGGTCATTTCATAAAAGCACCTGGTTCATCCCAAACCCAAGCTGATAACTCTCCCCACCCCCACTCTCTCTTGCTTGTGACCTGCTTTCACACCATGCATTTGCACATCCTCTCTCAATAGCCATGCAACCTTAGTAGCCATGTGACAAATAACCACACAGACTCCACAGGCAGGCTCCACGCAGGAGCCTGAATACCTCAGCACAGCAACAGATCACAGCCAGGAACACAAGCTAGCTGGATGATGAAAAAGACTAGACTGAACTAGCCTTGGCAAAGCACAGGATCTATGGACATTTGTTCTATTTGTGGATTTTCCATGAGAGCTGGGAAATTGGAAACCCAGGGGACTTGAATAAACCATGCTTGGGCCTTTGGAAAACTTTCCTCACAATCCCATGGAAAAACCTAATTTCCACAGACAACATTTCAAGTGTGGCTGGCCTAAACTGTGATGAGCTATAAGTGTTTACACACTGGGTTGTGAAGATTTTGTTAGAAAAATATGTAAAATATCTTGTAATTTAAAAAAATCTTACATGTTAAAATGATAATATTCTAGATATGTAAGACTAAATAAATCATGGTATTAAATTTTATTTCACACATTTTGTTGTCTTGTTCTAAAAAAATTTAAGTTGTGTGGCTTGTATCATATCTCACTATACAGTGTTATCCTAGAACATACACTCAACCCAATGCAACAAAGCATGCTTACTATTTTTCAGGATTTTCTGTGCTTTCTGGTTGTGCCATTTTTCTTCACTGCCAGAGATGATAGACCATTTCTGAAAGAGGGAGTCCAAGTTCTACAATGCCTCTTGGGATTGCCTGCACTCTCAGTGACAGCTGAGGGCTCCCAACTTTCTAAGGACCTGCTGTCTTCATGGCAGAATCCACTACAAGGTGGACTCTAGTCTAAATCTTTTATAGCCTGAGAATGTGAAAAACTCCCATTAAAAAAAATAGGAGCTAAAATAACATCAAAAGCCAAATAAATATCCAAACATTCCCAGCTATTTAGCTTTTTTAGGTACCAATTTATAGATTTCAATGTTGTTTTACACAATTACATATCAAAATAAATGTTCAAGAGTTTCTAAAAATACATTCTTGTTTGAGAGGTGTTTCATTACAGTTTAAGGTGGAGATATATTTCCCTTTTGGAACCTGTATTCAACAAGGATGCAGTTTTATATTTGGTCATTTATAGCTCCTGGGCATAATTTATAAAGAGGAGTGAGCAAAAGAAATGGTAGGAAAATAAAAACTATTCGCTTGGGAGAGAAAACCAGAACAAAACAAAACATTGCAGCCGTAGGATAACAGGCCATCTGTCTTCCCATAATGTTAGGTCTTTGGACTATTTCTGCTAAATTTGCAAACTTAGTAAATGATGAGTCTTTCACTTATGAATGCAGTTTCCCCTTTCCCCACAAGGAAATTAAATCTTAAGGATTTCAATGAGAAGCATATTTTGAATAAAAAAGGAAACCACTTTATCTTCCTCAGAAAAGCTGTCATGCCATTCTCTGCATGAACACAAACACTTATTTTTAGTACATATGTGAGTTTAGAGGTCATTACAGTTTACTTTTTAAAACTCTGAGGCTTTTTATTTTTATTTACTCTTCAGCAACTTGTTCTTTTTGGTATCAAGTTGAGTGAAGACAATTTAAAACATCTAGCTTGTCTGAAAAATTACAGTATTTCAAAAGATACAGAGTTTTAAGGTTTGTGGTGTTTATCACACACACACACACACACACACACACATAGGCACCAAAAAAAAACAAATTTATTTATAAAAATTATGTATTTATTCTTACATGTTTAAAATTCAGTCACCTTCAAAGCACTCTCCATTTGATGCAATACACCCATGAAGACATTTTTCCCACTGCTCAATACAGTTTTTGAACTCGTCAATTTTGATGCCTTTTAGTGCTTCTGTTTTTTTTTGTTTCACCTCTTCCACATCAGCAAAATGTTTCCCTTTGAGGATGTTTTCTATTGATGGGGGCGGGGGGAGTTGCTCAGGGTGAGATCAGGTGAACAGGGAGGGTGGGGCACAGGTCTCATGCTGTTTATGGTCAAAAACTGCTGAACACTCAGCGTTATGTGGGCAGGTGAGCTCGTAAATCACCATCATGAAATGGGCAAATTCACTGAAGCCAAACACAGCCTCTCACAACAATGCCAGTTGGTACACTGATACAGATGAGTTCTTAGAACACTCACCTAGCAAGGGAAGCCCACACTCCAGAAGATAATTTCAGTTTTGGGGTGGGGGGGTTTCCCTTGTATATTTGACAATCTAAGGTAATGAGAGAACTTAATTAGAAGCAATTTTAAGTACCTTTGGATGCTGGGATATGCTATGGCTTTTCATTACAACAGGAGAGTATGTTCTCCCACAAATTTCCAACTTTTTTGTTCACTAGAGTTAGCTCAGAACTCCTAGATGATGTAAAGTAATAAAACCTAATATTCAGAGAAGAAGTTTTTCAGGAATCATCTTGAAAATTCTTGTACTCCCTAACACAATGACTATTTCATCACATTTTGGAATTATCTTTCTCTTTTCAATTTACCTATTCAGCTTATATAATCTGCATGCTAAAAACACAGGAAATTTAAACGGTGACATTGATATAGAAAAAAAGGAACATCAATCTTTACTTAAATAAGCCATGAGAATCTATAACGCTGAAGTTGGAAACATGGCTGGATGCTTTAAAAAAGAACCACTGCTAGTATGAAGTCTCGGCTCAGGGGCTGGCACTTACTCCAGTTAAGTTGGGGGCTTGCGGGCAGATCTTTCACCTGTGTGCTGAATCCCTGGTCCCAGGTGATCAGTGACTATTGTGACTATTATCCCATCTTCCATCTCATCCCTCCCTGTCTCCAGCACAGTAAATAGTTTGTTTCCCAGTCCAGTGTGGTGTTTTCTCCAATTATTTGGGTTTGTTCCAGAAGTCTGCACTATGTCCCTCTGAGTGCAAAATATTGAAAATCAAAATTGCAAATTCTTTTTGCTTTCATTTTCTGTTGTCAAACATCTCAGGTAGACAGCTAGTTTAGAATGAGGACAAGAAAAAATGGAATATTGAGAAAGAATAAAGCAGAATAAAGCAAAATGTCCCATCCCAATGGAAAGCTCAGATCACTAGGGAGAGTGTGAGCCTGGAAACCATGCTGCTTTTTTGCCCTACAGTCAAGATGGACATGAAGGTGTTTTAAAGGAAGAGTTCCCCTGTAGGGAAGGAGTAAGATCTGTGGCCAGCACAGGCTGTATCAAAATGTGCACACTCTGAGGCTGGGGAAATGGTCCCTGGGCAGTCTTTAGAGATCAATCTCTTTCCTTCCTGAGGGGTGTTGATCCCCACAAGGTCATGAACTCTGGGCTTTGACCCTCATTTTCAAAAGGATTTGTGGGAGACCCACTACCCCAGGGGTCTGTCATTAGCATTTTAGGTGCAGGAAATTATAAGGTAATTATTGTTTGCACAGAGTTTCAAGCCTGAGGGGAAACGTTGATAATGTGGTATAAAACCAGTCACTTCTGTGAGGGTACAATGAAGAAATCTGGGTAATATCAGCCAGTCTGGAAGAGGAGGAACCAGCCCTAGAGATACTAAAATTTCAGATGAGAGTTCGGTTGGAGGGTCAGTAAGTGAGACAAAGGTAATGGGAGGAAAAAATAGTCTTAAGGAGGTCTCAGAATGGGAAGAAATTCAACCAGTTCACCCAAGTCAAACAGCATCAGCATGACAGGAAGAAGAGGACATTAGAGAAGCTGGAGACCTGGACAAAGCTTTTTGTATTCAGTACTTTGGGCTTTACTTTAATAATAATGGCAAATCATTTTGGAAGGGCTCACTCAGGTGTTGTGTGGAGGGGCATTTGGTGGAGGCTTGAGTAGTCTGGCAGAGGCCCATGAGGCCATTATCATCCACACTTTGCCAAATATATGCACGACTGTCAAGAGGTGAAAAGTCGCTTTCTGCATAAGCAGACAGTTTTAAACAAGACTACCTGTAAAGTGTTGTAATTTGTTTTTGAAGTGAACTTTTATTGCCAGCTGTATTCATGAGGGTGTTCTAAAGTGTGGTTACAATAAGGGACCCAAAATGCAAAAGCTAGGACAGTAGAAGTTTATTGTGTGGTTTCCAGGGGTGTGTGGTCTCCCAGTGCCAATAATCTAGACAGAGAACTAGGATGAAAAGCCTGGCACTGGACATTTCCTTGAAGGGTGTAACCCATGTCATTTCTGTCATCCCATTGGGAGGACCCAAGTACATGGTAACACTTAACTGTAGATGGAGAGGGCAGGGATGGGAGATGTCATCTAGCTGTGTGCTCAGGCAGGCAGAGTGGATTTTAGCAGTGTATTAGGAAGCACTGTATGCACTTCAGCTTTGGAAATTAGTCTTCAAAGATTTGTCTTCCAATTAGAGTAGTTGGACTCCATCATCACTCTACCCTCTCCAAGCCTCCTGATCTCAAGGACCAGTTTTTCTGCTCTTGGATTTTCAAGGGACTTTCAGCTTTTGATTCTTGGATGACATTTTGGCTGTACAGAAACAGAGTTAAGTGCTAAAAAGCTTCTAGGGGAACTAGTGGGAAGCAAGAATACACCATTAGGTGACACTCTTCATTTTTTTCATTAAATTCTGGTTATCAAAACTTTTACTTATTTAGCCTAAAAAGTGTGTTATAGCTGACAAAGTCCTGCTTGCCAGCTCTCTATTTAATAGTCTTACTATAATCCCCAGATGCCAAGAACTTTGAATGAAAAATTTCATTACGATACTCTATGTAAAAACTATTGATGAAAAGATTCTTAATCATCCGTACTCGCTCCATGAACCCATCAAACAAGTGTAATTTTTAGTTTAAAGATGATTTTGGAGGAAAAAAAGTTTAAAATGCATTAAAGTACTATTAATAACCATTTCTGACTGTTTCTACTAAGAGAACATATTGTATCTCACATTAAATCAGTCAATACTCTGAGTCAAATCATAATATGAATGTTCTGAGACTGATCCGATCTACTCATGATGACATTCAACATAATTTTGTATCTTAACCTAGGAAAATGTTGATTTCTTTTTAATTTGAATGGAGTTTCAACTAAAGTAAGCTGTCATCCTAATTTAAGGTTAAGAGAATGTGTCAAGATGGCTCTGCCAGCTCCTTCATGTCCAAACACTTTGTTTTGTTGAGCCTGGATTTTAAACCAAGTGGAAGGAACAAAACCCAGAGACAAAACCATAGTCTTGTAGTGCTTCCCCCTTGCTTAATGGCATTTAAAAATGACAAATTAGAATCAAACTCTTTCTTTATGAGATGCGAGACAACACCTACTGATGAAATCAACAGTATAGGACATGTGAATTTGCTAGACAACAAAAAACACTGATGTGTGTGGGTGTATGTTGGTGTTTGGACAAAGGAAAAGGTACTTGTAACACTTAAAACTGCTTTACCTTGGAAACTAAATGCTCCAGAGCATGGTAATTTCATTGAAACTTTACAACCAGAAACTTCTTGTGTCAATGTTATCATAGCAAAATGTTTTCCCTTGTGATATTAGAGAAAAAGGTAGAAATGGGTATTACTTAAAAGTCAAACAATTTTTTCATTGTGAATGAAAATTTTAGTATTTTAAAACTTTATAAAAATGGAGATTGTAACATTGTGTGTTATATTTCAAAGAACGATAATTCCCAGGGAAGGGTAATTTAAAAGCTTTATGAACTGTTTTATGAAAACAATTTTGGCAAAATATTTGAAAATGGTAATTTTAAATAAGTATTGTTTTTTTGAAATGTTACAATCAATTTTTATATTGAAATAAAAGATTAATTATCTAACTCATTAACTGTCACAGGTCCTAAAGCAGGATTCCACACAAATAAATGCTACCACAGTATAGATTTGTTTTTTCAAGTCATGTTCTTCCTTTCAGAGATTTGTCAAAAGTTCCTTCAAATGCATGCATTTATTATTTACAATACAGCTGCTATGCAGAATCAACCCAGAGTATTTGAGGTCTTCTGTGTAGTTCATTTTCCACCAATGTCTGTGTGTGGTGCGTCTAGTTGATGGCCATTAGCTGGGAAGCATTCAGTCTGTCAGCAGCATTTGGCATTTTTATCACTTCTTTACTGACACACTGGCACTCTCCCCCACTGAGACCAAGTTGCAAGTTCTTCCTCTACATGAGTGTGGGTTCTCTGATTTTCTTGAGATGCAAAACTTATTGGGCCAGTATTAGATCCTCCCAGGTGTTCAGGGATGCTAAAGTCTTCATTGGAGTAAATCAGGAAATGAGGGCATGCGCAATAGTGAAAGAGTATAAAGGACACTTCCAGGGGAGATCCCATTAAGGCCAGAAAATTCTGAAAGTGGGAGTGTAAGAGGAAGTGGCCCTGAATGAAAGGAGGTACCATTAGAGTGGGGTGACTTGAGTCAATGTTTCAGAGATAACAAAGTTATTAGTCATGATGTTTAAGTGAAGAGGTGATGGGAGTGGTGGGGAGGAAAACAATGAACTAAAGAGAGTAAAGGATCAAAATTCCAAATTGTTCACATAGAAGTCGTGGTCACCAAGCACAGAGGAGTGTGATATAGAGTGAGCAAATGACCGGAGCACTCAGGCGAAGGTGGCTTTGACTGTTAAGGGTGAAGGTGATCCTCTTTGGGGAAAAATATAATAAGCCATTTGGGGACCTTTGTGTTTTTTGTTTGTTTGTTTGTTTTTGTCTTTATTTTTTTGGCTGACCCTTTGTTTGAAGTTGACATGTCAAAAAATAACTTCTCCAGGTTGAAATGTAAAGACAATCCTGCCATTTATGACAACATAGTGGACCTTAAGGACATTATGCTAAGACAGAGAAAGACACGCATGCTATGACTTATATGTGGAATCTAAAGAACGATGATTTTATAGAAATAGAGAGTAAAAAAGTGGTTGCTAGGGACTGGGTCATGGGGAAAATGGGGAAGTTGGTCAAAGGGTATATATTTTCAGCTATAAGATAAATTAAGGTCTTAGGATCTAATGTAAAAAACATGGTGACTATAGTTAATAACACTGTATTGTATAGTTGAAATTTGCTAAGGAAGCACAAATTAGAAATTCTCACCAAAAATAAAGATAAACATGTGAGGCAACAGATATGTTAATTAACTAGTGGTAGAAATTCTTTCCCAATGTATGTATATATCAAATCACTGCAGTGTACACTATAAATATCTCAAAATTTTATTTGTCATGTATACTTCACTAAAGCTGAGAAGTAACTACTCTGAGCTGTGAAAAGACTGTGCAGGAAAAAATGAGGGAACAAATACATAAGAAAATGCATGGCAAACCTGAACATTAACTAGAGGACTTGGTCAGTAGAGAATCTGTGGGAAGCTGATTCATACTTTTTCTATTTCACATCATTCACATCCTCTCCTCTTTCAGAAGAAACCCCACCCTTCTGCTGTATGTCTTCATTTCTTGGCTTTTCTTTATCTTTCCTGCTGGTTTCCTGATTATCTCATGCTCAGGGATGCTGATAAGACAGACTTAATTCTCCAATATGACATTTAAAATGACCTAATGATGAAACCCCATGACTTCTCTCTCCAAATCCCAACCATGATTAATGGCTCTGAATTTTAGCAATTAGAGTGAAGGTGATGATTGGGGGATAGGGAGCATTTGTTTGTTCTGGGCTCTTGAAATAGGAAAAAATTAACTTTCACCTCCTTTTCACAAGCCTCTTGTTCTTTACTCAAGTTGTATGTCTTTGTATGTTTTGAGTAAAAAACTTGGGCAAGTTCTATAATCCTGCTTCTCAGCTAAATAAAGTTGATGGTTTTACTGTGCCAATATTATAATTATGATTTATGGAATTAAGTTTAGCCAAAACTGTTGACTTTCTTTAAAGCCTAAAACATGTCTCATTAACCTGAGTTTTAATAGTACTTGTACAGGCTAAACATATTGAGTAATTAAGATAAATCAAATTAACAACTGTATATTTTCCATATGGAATTCTAGTTATAAAAAAAGCCATTATATTTATTATTCTAATAAGAAAACAGTGAAAAATATATGAACACTGTTAAATGACTATTTAAATTATTGAATTTTAGATCTATTTTTCTCGCACATTGATTCTAGTTTTTCCTGCTGGGTTTCTTTATGTCTTTGAGCAATTACCTAAGACAGTATCAGCTGTTGTACTCAGTGAATTGCAGCATCTCAATATGCTATTGGATAAAATTAATGTTTTCCCAGATGTAGGTAGTTTTCAAAATTGAACAAATATACACTTATGATTTAAGCATCTCGTTGCATGTCAATTTTATATAAAACTCTAAACAAAAAATTAAAATCTAGTTAATGATATGCATGCGGAATTATTTAAGAAAATGTGTACAGATGTCTGCAATTTACTCTGAAATGTATAAAAATGATTTGATGGGAGGACAGAAGGCTGGATACATGAATGGGTGTGTGATGAACAAGTATAGTAAAACCTTGATGGCAGAAGCTAGGTTTAGGCTGTTGGGAGGTTCATTGGAAAATTATTCTGACTTTTCTGAATATCTGAAAATTTTCCAAATAAATACAAGGGGAGGATACCAGTATGTCTTTAATGCATGTGCACATTAAATACCCTGTTTTCCCCTGACATCCAGTGCCCCACCAATCCTGTCCACTTGTATTCATCAAATCTGACCACTTCTCCCCTCTCCCTCCAATGCTGTTCCTCCAAGTGCCATCATCTTTCCTGGGATGACCCTAACTGGTCTCCCTACTCCTGTCATTGACCTTCTAGATCCCCTTTCTATAGAGCTTCTAGGGCAAGCTTTAAGGAACATAAATCCAATTGCATCTGCAAAATTGCAAGCAACATCTCCTTCAAGTCACCTGATGACTTGCTGCTGTCACATGCAATTTTTACAAAAAAGCATCTGGAAGAACTGTTGGCTTTTAAAAAGCTAATGATGACCCAAGAACACATCTCTTGGTTGTGGGTTTTGATTTGCTTTTATGCTCTCAATATGGAAACTGAAACAAAAGTGCTGCTTTTTCAAACATGATAAGTTAATTGCAATATGTGTCCTAATGGATGTATAGGAGATTTATATCCACTTGGGGTTCTAGTTCTTTGTTAGCGATGTGCATGAGAAATCTCTCGTCTAAACTGGTCACTTTACATTCTTAATGGTGTATTTTAATAGGACGTTTTCTTAATTTGAATGTTATCCATCTTTATAGTTAATGGTTACTGAATATCATAACCTGTTTAAGGAAACTTGGCTGCCCAAAATCATGATGTATTCTCTGGTGTTATCTTCTACATGACTTATTGTTTTACTTATTACATTTAGATCTATGATTCAATTGGAATTGATTTTCTCTATGGAATGGGGTAGAGGCCAAGATATTTTTAATAACTTATATGGACATATAACTGACAAGGACTCATGTATTGAAAATTTTTTCTTCATCTATTGCTTTTGCTTTGTCATAAATCATGTGTATTTGTGTGTGTGTGTGTGTGTGTGTGTGTGTGTGTGTGTCTGTGGTATAACTCGGTTTCTGTTTTCTTCTTTTGGATATCTGTAGATATTTGCAAAAATGTATGCTACATATATGTGTTGCTATATAATCCCTATTTATTGACTTTTTAAATATGAATTTGAGTAAAAAGTTGAAAATCATCAAACACATTTCTGTATCTATGTGATTTTCCCTTTATCTCTGTTACTATGATGAACTATACTAATAGATTTCTTTATATTGAGCCACTCTCATATTCCTGGAATTTGTGTTCATAATGACATATTATTTTCTTCAATGTGTTATTTAATATAACTTTGCTCATGTAATATATTGAAGGGGGTATATATTCCCTCTTTAACATGTTTATATAGAGGAGACTGGCTTTCATTTAACTCTCCAAGAATGGCAGTATAAAAATTGATAAATCTGATTTTCCTTTCTACGCTTGATTATTAGTTTCCTCAAATTAAAAGGGGGAGGAGATGCTGTTAACCAGACTGTTTATTTACCAGCGGTGAGGATGTGTCTCAGAACAAGAAAGAAAGAAATTTATCTTTCTAGCTACCTGTTTCAAGGATAAGAAAAGCTAAATGTGTAAGAAATCCTTCCCTTTCCTTTTCCAAGTACACTTCAAGCATGGTGTCCATAAGAGAACTCAGTGAGTAGATGCTACCAGGGAAAAAAATGGCTGTTGCATTAAGGTTATCTTTTTCGATTTTGTGTGCTTCCCTTTCCACAGACTTCAAAAGTAGACTAGTCCAGTTGGATCCTAGATTTCTCAAAAAGGTCAAAGACATAAGGTAGAAAACAATATTAATATTGTTGTTAAAGGTGTAATTCTTGAACATAATTAAGGGTGAACATGTTCTGATCTTTTATTTGTCCTTTGAAATAACACTTCAATAAAGCCTTTTATAAGTGACTTTCAAAAGCCTGGAGAGAAGGGTCATGATAATACTAGAAACTTTTCTTAAATAACCTGATGAGAAAATCAGAGAAGGGGAATGACAGGACCTTGAGCCACAATGACTTAAAATCTACCTGGAAAATTCCCCAAAAGGCTCTGGAAGAGCCTTCCTACGAAGTGTTTTATGGATGAACTTTGAGTGCTGGGCATAGAGAACTGAGGTGTCTCCATCCAAAGAAGCCATGTGCGGCTTGCAGCTATCTGATCAGTTTCATACGCCAAACCAATGCAGCTTGTTTCAGCTCCACTTCATAGTCTCAGGTGCTAATGGAGAAAATTCAGTAAATGCATGAGTTGAGAAATATGAGGTCATTGATAAGCAGATATTTAGAGCTATGTGTTAGTTTTCTTGTTAAAATTTCGTGGTTTAGATGGGATCAGACTCAGATTGTGGAAGAACTGGGTAACAAGGCAGACTTCCTAAATTTTATTCTTGATATTCAGTGAAAACCATGGAAGCAGATTCTGTGTATACATAGTTTTTTTTTTTTTTTTTTTGCCAAGACTTTCTACTGTTTTTAGAACCAATGTACTTTATTTTCTGATATCATTGGCACTCACCTGGCTCTTTCAACTGACAGTTTAAATATACTATGTTAGCTTTCCTTTATAAAACATCTTTTGTATTATATGTGTGTCATACCTTAGAAAAGAAAATGTGCATTCAATTGATATCTATATAGTGAGCATAATTTTCAGTATCCTCTGACAGTTAAACTAGAATCCTAAATTTATTCATATCTTGGGACTCAATATTGAAGGATGTCTCAGAGTTGGCCTCTGAAGAATTTTATGCAAATTATAATTTAAATGGAATCATATTTTAATGTAGTAGGGAAGTTCACTATTTGAAAGAAGCCAATGTCAAGGACTTTCCTGAAAGTGAAGAACTGGCTGTCTTTTCACTACTTCTGGTATTTTTTGTCCTGTAACAACCGGTTCAAACTAATTGAACTTTCCTAATTGAGTTTAATACACTGGACTTAGTTTTGGGATGTATTTAAAAAAAAAAGTTAAATTCAGCTTCAGGCATTAGATGAAGCTAATTACTCTTTCCGTAGTTGTTCTGTGCAAATAAAGCATTTTTTTTTTTTTTTTTTTTTTTTTTGTAAACTCATTCACCTGCCTCTTGTTAAAGAAGGAACTAGAAGAATTACCTGGTTTTTGATTGAGTCCTGGCAACCTGAATGCTAAGAGGCTTTTCTTTTCTTTTCTTTTTTTTTTAATTTTATTTTTTGATTTTTCAATTACAGTTGTCCCATTTTTCCCCCATTGCTCCCCCCCCACCCAGCCCACCCCTTCTTCCACAATCATATCCCTCCCTATTGTCCATGTTCATGAGTCCTCCATACACATTCCTTGACTAAACCCGTCCCTCACTTATCCCCCTTCTCTCCCTCCTCCTCCTCCCTATTGACTGTTATTCTGCTCCTTGTCCTATTTAGTTTGTTTGTTTATGTTGTTTAGTTTCCTGTATTAGGTGATATCATATGGTATTTTGCTTTCTTTGCCTGGCTTATTTCACAAAGCATAATTCTCTCTGGTTCCATCCATGTTGCCGCAAATGACAGGAGTTCCTTCTTCCTCTCTGCTGCATAGTATTCCATTGTGTAAATGTACCACAGTTTTTTGATCCACTCATCTACAGATGGGCATTTAGGTTGTTTCCAGCACTTGGCTATTGTAAATAGTGCTGCTATGAACATTGGAGTGCATAGGTTCTTTTGAATTGGTGTTTCAGGATTTTTCGGATATAATCCTAGCAATGGAATTGCTGGTTCAAAAGGCAGTTCCATTTCTAGTTTTTTGAGGAAATTCCAAACTGTTTTCCATAGTGGCTGCACCAGTCTGCATTCCCACCAACAGTGCAGTAGGGTTCCCGTTTCTCCACATCCTCTCCAGCACTTGTTGTTTGTTGACTTGCTGATGATGGCCATTCTGACTGGTGTGAGGTGGTATCTCATTGTGGTTTTTATTTGCATCTCTCTGATGGCTAGTGATGTTGAGCATTTTTTCATGTGTCTATGGACCTTCTGTATGTTCTCTTTGGAGAAGTGTTTGTTCAGTTTCTTTGCCCATTTTTAAATTGGGTTGTCTGTTTTCTTGATGTTGAGTCGTATCAGCTCTTTATATATTTTGGAGATCAGTCCCCTGTCTGAGATATCATTGGCAAATATGTTTTCCCATATGGTTGGTTTCCTTTTCATCTTGCTGATGTTTTCTTTTGCTGAGCAGAAACTCTTTAGTTTGATGTAGTCCCATTTGTTTATTTTTTTCTTTATTTCTCTTGCCTTAGGAGATGTATCTGTAAAAATATTGTTACGTGGGATATCTGAAATTTTTCTGCCTATGTTTTCCTCTAGGACTTTTATGGTGTCACAGCTTACATTTAAGTCTTTGATCCATCTTGAGTTTATTCTGGTGTGTGGTGTAAGTTGGTGGTCTCATTTCATTTTTTTGCACAACCCTGTCCAGTTCTCCCAGCACCATTTGTTAAAGAGGCTCTTCTCACTCCATTTTATGTTCCTTCCTCCTTTATCAAATATTAGTTGACTGTATAGTCCTGGATTTATTTCTGGACTCTCTATTCTGTTCCATTGATCTATATGTCTGTTCTTATTCCAGCACCAGACTGTTTTGATCACAGTGGCTTTGTAGTATTGATTGATGTCTGGTATTGTGATTCCTCCTGCTGTGTTCTTCTGTCTCAAGATTGCTTTTGCTATTCAGGGTCTTTTTTGGTTCCATATGAATTTTTGGAGGATTTGTTCTAGGTCAGTGAAATATGTCATTGGTATTTTAATAGAGATTGCATTGAATCTGTAAATTGCTTTGGGTAGTATGGCCATTCTGATGATGTTGATTCTTCCCATCCAAGAACATGGTATTTGCTTCCATTTATTTGTATCTTCCTTAATTTTTTCTTCAATGTTACGTAATTTTCAGAGTACAGGTCTTTTATCTCTTTGGTTAAGTTTATTCCTGGGTACTTTATTTTTCTTGTTGCTATAGTAAATGTTATTTTCTTTTTTGTCCCTGTCTCTGATATTTTATTGTTGGTGGACGGAAAGAGACTTTTCTTTATTTTTTTTTTTTATTTAAAAAATTTTTATTGTTGTTCAATTACAGTTGTCTCAGCCTTCCCTCCCACAACTCCCCACCATTCACTCTTGATCTTGCTGCCCTTATCTCAGTCCATGCTTCAAAATCATAATTTAGGCAAGTTGCTGGCTCCACCTTGAGATGTTTCCTGCACACATACTTTCCTCTCCCTTGTCCCACTCACTAACCTAACCCAGCCTTCAGATCCTGCTCCTGCCAGTAGATGATTATTGGGACTCTTAACAATACATCCCTAATGATTTACCTGTACAATTACACAAATGCTGCTGTATTATGTACATTACGAAACAAGCACAAAAGATGCATTTGTTAGAAAATTATTTGAAAATAAATGCACAGATAAACTAGGAACATTCCCCATTGGGATAAGTTGGCCCATGCATCTCAGTTTGGAAACCTCTTTCTAGACTTACCATTGCAACACCCCACAAATCGGTAGATTAATTTTAAATTTTTAAGCTCAAAATTCAACAACTTATAGATGAGGCAGACCCTGCATTCATTCCCCTTATCTCCACCCTCTCCTGGGCCTCAGATAGCACAGACAGTGAGCGGGAACCAACTCTGCTCACAGCTGCCCCAGTCTGGCCAGGGCATCCTTTCTCAGGCACTGGGTCCCACATGTCTCCACTTAAGTCACTCTCTAGACTGTGCCCACGTAAAAAATGACTTTTCAAAATATAGGAAATACATGATGTTTTATATCCATTTCTTGCCCCTATTTCTGGAGTGAATTTTGTTATTTGCTAATTTTACAATTTCTTAGAGATATGAACAAGCAAGCAGGCTAAAGAAAACAAACAGAAAGGAAATCAGACATGGATGTATGCTTTTCTTTCTGTTAATTCACATTCAAACTTGTACTTTTCCTCAGACTTCTAACATGAAATAAGTATATAATTCAAATAATTTTTTCAACACAAAATTGGATTTCAACAGTACTATGTCCTCACATATTGGAATTACCCAGATGCTTCCATTTTATTGCATTTACTAAAAGAGAATGTATATCTAAAAGAATAAGAAAAAGCCAAAAAACATATAATATCTAAAGTAGATTCTTTACAAATTCTACATATTTTAGTGAAGTTGACATTTTATATGAATTTTATATTCCCAAAAGGCCTATATTTAGAGAAAGAAGATTTTATTGAGACAACTATATATGTGATCTTTATATTATTTTTTTCCATATCTTTCTTTAAACTTCTCTAGAGTAATATAAAATGAAATAAAGCCACAATTGGACGGTCTGTTTTAGTGTGTGTGACATTTTTCAAATGCATGACAATTTGTTTTCTGAATTAAAAGGTCTGTGTAAACTTGGAAGTTCTGATAAGGAGCTGAATAGACTACCTTTTGACTCTATCAGCATAGGAGTTTCTAGGTTATTCAGTGAAGTCATTATTAGATAATGCATTCACAGCAAATTACATGTAGGGTTAAATAAATTTTTCAAAAATTTCTTTTTTCACTTTTCTCCAAATAGTGATGACAATTTCTTATGGGTTAAATACATACAAGCTAGTGTAACATTTCAACTTGTATGCTTCCCCGTGAACACCCATAGTAGATCTATTCATTCCTGAATTTGTTTATCAATTGTCTGAGGAGAGGAAGGATGAAGGGCAGCCCCACTCGCTGGGGGTCAGAAAGTACAGAAACATGCAAGTGGAACTGCTCTTTGTTTTCTGCAGTTTGCTGTAAAATTTCTCCTCCCAACTCCCCACTGGCCATAGTTGAGGTTCACCTAGTTAGCAGCACTCTGTATTTGAGGGGCCCTTGATGGCCCATTTGGGGAAGTGTTGAGGCTCATGTGTGAGTTAGCACAAAGCAACCTAGAGACTGTGAAGGTACAAGAGCAGAACCCCAAATGTGGGACCATGGCAATGGAGGTGCCAGGGTCAGGGGGTCAGGAAACTGGGAGGGCTTTGGACTTACGGAATTTGTGACTGGAAGAATTCCTTTATCTCCTGGAAGGATAACGAAATAGCATCAAAAGGTGTCTCTTGCAGAATGTCTTCACATATGATGAGCAACATAGACTTAGCCTTTCCCGGAAATAAGTACAGTGCAACGAAATCTCAAAGCAAAGGCCTTGGCAATTTTGTTGTCACCTACTGCAGAGATGACCAATGGTGAACTAGGCCGTTAATAACTTTTATATAGTTTCTACCTATGGTCAAATATTATTACTGTTAAGATTTTAAGAGCCATAATATAAAAGTTATGTTTACTGAAATCAGAGATTCCATTCTTGTCTTTATAATAAGGCATGAAATTGATTGAGCTGAGGAAGAAAACTCAAGGGTGTCTCAAAAATGACAGTTTTTGTTTGTTTCATTACTTTATATGCCAAGGTTTTGACAATGTCACACTCTTGAAAATCTATTCGCAATTATCAAAATTTCCTAAAACATAAATAACACATCTACCTTAAAAAGTTGAAAAACTAATCAATATGAAAATGAACAAGAAGAAGGGGTATGAAGGGTGAATTAAACTATGTTGTCTGTTTTAAATTTGATATCTGAGGTGATGTGATCTTTAACCAGGATGCTTCAGCAGTGTGGCACCGAGTCATGGGGTCAACTGTGACATTCAACATAATATGAGAGTATGAGACCAGGAGAAAACAAGGAGGAAAATTTTGCAAAGAATGGAATGCCCCATATGAAACAACATGTAACCTCTAGATAAAAGATTTTTAAAAAGAAGAACAAGAGCTGTGTTTAAATGCATGCCTTCTAACCATGTTATATGTGTCTCCAGCATCACAGCATCATTTACTATATTCCAGTCATATATGTTCAATCATGTGGTTCACTTTATTATTATAACTTCACATACTATTCTCTGGCATGGTCTTATTTTCATTCCACATTGGGGAAAAATTATTGAGTAATAAATGAAGATTAACCCACTAATGTTTCCAGGCCCTTTGATTTAAATGTGCTCATGCTGGGATAAATATTCAGTCACATCTAAAATTTATTTAATTCAGATCCGAGTTGACATTTGTACTCAGAAGACCCCCTAACCCCCAGCCAGCTGGTTTATCTGCTGGGAGAGTCTGGCCCTGGCCCTGGCATAACTGGGCCCCACTTAGCACTGTGCCAGGGCTGAGTGCAGAGATAACACCCCTTCTGTCAGCCCAGACGGCCTTGCTGATGCTCCCTCCTGTGCACCCCAGGTGTCCCCAGAGTTACAGCCTGGCCTGGGCACTATGTACTAATGCATTTGCTATATGACATCCAGGGAATCATAAAATAAGAATGTGTTTTAATTAAACCGCATAAATCCATGGTAACTATACTTTTTATTAGTGCCATGGTGTTAACCAATATTCCTTATTTCAAGTGGTTAAAATGAGTTTAAATTTAAATTTTCATTAAAGAACTTAGTAGTATAAACTCTAAGTCATAAAAAAGACAGAAAAGGGCATCAATAAAAATATCAATATTTATATATAATACAAATATAAATATTGCTATTTTTCTTCAAAGATAAGCATTTTTATCTCACAATTTTTTCTCATTTCAAAAGGACACATAGAAGATATGAAATGAAATATCTTGGGTTTGTTTTAAGACTTATACTCTCAGTTCTTTAAAAATTGATTCAAGATTTTTGTGACATTAAATGTAATAGAAAACAGGAAGGAGATGTAAAATGATAAAAATTTACTAAAAGGAGGAGAATAATGGGAGACATATAATACATTGAACTATGTAGTTGATTTAAGGTTTAGTGTTCTGGGATATATATATATATATATATATATATGTAACTAAATATTCTCCTTGACTCCACAGCTTGCTGCAGCCATGCTCCCATTTATGTCTCCCTTTACTGCAAAATACCACAAAAGGGTTGTCTACATTAGATGTCTCCACTTCTCTCATTCTCAATTGAGAACCATTCCCAGTCAAGTAAAATCACAGCTTTAACATCATATAGAAGAGTTTCTCCCTGTGTGACTATGTGATCAACTCAGGCCCATCATTTTTATTTTCATTTGCTTTCAATTACTGATTGCTTTTTGTTTTAGTTTTGTTTCATAATTTTGTAAAATATTTATTGACTTTCAAATTTAAATATACAAAAAATAAAATAAATAGAGGTTTCATCTGTCCCTTCCACCTTATGTCCTTCTTATTGCTAAGCATTCTCTTTTAAATTTTACAATGAATACATCTTTTTCTGACATAAAGAAATATGTATACTGTATAGGACTTCCAGCCAAGATGGAGGGATAGACAGACATGCTGTGTCTCCCTCCACAACTAAGAAGGAATACAACTACCTCAGAACGAGAGACAACCAGACGTTCCAGAAAATCAGACTGCATGGAAGTCCAACAAACAAAGATATAAAGAAGAAATACTCATCCAGACAGGTAGGAGGGGTGGAGCTGGGGCAGAGAGGACACTGTGAGGTGGAGGCAACAGTGGCAGCAGTGGCAGGATGGAGGAAAGCACAGTTACACATTTTAAAAAGTCAGGAGGGACACCTTGGGAGCATTCCCAGCTCCTCACCAGACTGCACAGCTCAGGGTCCCAGCACCAGAGAAAATCAAGCCTCATTGCTTCTGACTGTGCAAACCAGTGGGGGTTGGAGCAGAGGCAGAAACTGCCAGTATCTCAGCAGAGTCCACTTGTTTAAAGGACCCCCACAGTCCTAGAACGTCTGCAGACCCACCCACTCTGGGAACGATGACCAGGGCAGCAGCTAGAGGGGCACCAGTCCCATACAGAAGTAAGAGAAGTACCTGGAAAAGGGGCGAGCACTGGGCAAGCGGCATTGCTCCTTCTCAGACCCCTCCCCGACATATAGCACCACAACGTGGTGAAACAGGTCACCCTGTATTGACAAATCCCTAAGGCTCTGCCCCTTACAACATAACAGGAACAACAGCTCTACCTAAGACACAGAGACAAACACACACAGGAGACTTCCTGCCAAGATGGAGGCCTAGACTGACATGTTCCATTTTCCTCCACAAATTAGAAGGAATACAACTATTGCAAAACCAGAAATAACCAGGAGTTCCAGAAAATAAATGGAAATCCAATGTATGAAGTTACAAAGAAGTGATGTTCATCCAGACAGGTAGGAGGAGTGAAGCCAGAGTGGAGAGATCAAGTTGTTCTGGTGGAAGCAGCAGTGGCAACAGCGGCAGAACGGTGGTGGGATGGTATCGGGGCAGCGGTGGGATGGTGGTGGGATGGCGGTAAGTACAAACACCCGTATTTAAGGGGAGGTGAGAAGCACCTGGGGAGCATCCCCAGCTTCAGACCAGACCTGTCAGCTTGAGATTCCAATGCTGGGGAAGGCATACCCCTATTGCCTTAGACTGTGAGGCCCAGAGAGGGTGGGGACAGAGGAAGAGGCTCCCAGTCTCTCAATGGAGAGTGAATGGCAAGAATCCACCTTGGACCTCCACCCCCACAGAAAACGCCACAGCGTGGTGAGAAGGGTCGCTCAGTTGTGATGAGTGCACAGGGCTCTGGCCCCTATAGCATAGGAGGTGTAACAGCACACCCCCACCCCAGGAAGCAAAGGTAAACACAAAACTGTCAGGATGGCACAGATCATGATAGAGATCCCAATCACACAGCTGACCAGCCAGCAAATATCTAATCTAATGAAGCAGCAGATAGGAAATCTTTCTGGGGCACAGTTCAGAGCTTTGGTTATATGAATGCTTACAGACCTAACAGCAGATCTTAAACAAGACGGGGAAGGAATGATGGCTAGTCCTGCTGAAATTAACAAAAACACATACAAAACTAGTGGTGAAGGAAAGAAAACAAGGGATCAAATCAACAAATTGGAACATAGGGAAGAAACAAACAGTCAACCAGTGCAGAAAGAAGAAACAAAAAGTGAGGAAAATGAGGAGAGGCTCAGAATCTTATGGGACAGCTATAAGCGGACCAACATCCAAATCATAGAGTTGCCAGAAGGTAAAGAAGAAGAGCTAGAAATTGAAGAATTATGTGAAATAATAATGAAGCAGAAGTTCCCTTGGGGAAGGAAATAGACTTACAGGCCCAGGAAGCACAGAGAGTTCCAGAAAAACTGGGCCCAGGGAGAACCACACCAAGACACATTATAATCAAAGTGTCAAAAATTAAAGATAAAGAGAGAATCTTAAAAGCAACAATAGAGAAGAAAATAATTACATACAAAGGGGTCCAAATAAGACTGTCAGCTGACTTCTCAAAAGAAACTGCAGGCAAGAAGGGACTGGCAAGAAATATTCAAAGTAATGAAAAGCAAAAACCTATAACCAAACTCTATCCAGCGAAGCTGTCATTCAGAATAGAAGGGCAGAGCAAGTGCTTCCAGGACAAAGTAAAACTGAAGGAGTTCATCAGATCCAAACCACTGTTATATGAAATGTTAAAGGGACTTGTTTAGGAGAAAGAGGATCAAAGCTATGAACATTAAAATGAAAACTGTATCACAACAACCAACAAAAGAAGCTAGGGAACCAAAGCAAAGGCAAACTAAGTAGGCAAGGAGAGTGGGAAAAGAATGATAGGTATGGGGAACATTATGGGGGGAGGTCAGCAGGGAGGAGGAAGCGAGGAAAGGGAGGGAGATGGTACAGGAATTAAGAAGTATAGTAGGAGGGAGTGGAGTAGACAGGAGGATGTTTAGAAAAACTATATTCACAACCAATGGGCATGGACTAAGGGGTGGGGAACAACTGGAGGGAGAGGGGTCCCTGGGTGGAGGGGAACAAAGGGAAAAGAAATTGGGACAACTGTGACAGCATAACCAATAAAGCATATTAAAAAAAAGAAATATGTATATATGAATATATGTGTGCATGTGAGTGTGTATGTATGTACATACATTATTTCATGTGTTGTATTTATGTATGTTTGGGTACATTATATGTGTATGTATGTGTGTGTGTGTGTGTGTATCCTTTTTTTTATACAAACAGTGACAGACTATCCATTTTTATCATTCAACATAGAAATTGTTCCACAGTATTACCTCTTATATATTTTTATGGTATCATGGTACTTTACTGTGTGGATGAGCCATATTTTATTCTACCAGTGCCCTATTACATGGAGCTATGTATTTGGGGGAAAATTGTTCTCTTAATCTGATCTGGTGATGAAGGGAGAAGTGAAAAGATTTTTTTTTTCTGTCAAGAATAACAAGTAATAATGGACTGATCCAGTGCCACATCTGTGGGTCCACTAATTTTGCCTTTTAGAGTTAGGCATTTGTAGAAACAGTCAGCCCAATTGACCTGTTTGAAGGTGAGCAGCAAACGCACTGAACTCCCAAGGTAGAAACCAGGAACTAAGTCAGAGAATTCCATGGTTGGCAATTGACTTGGATGTTTCCAGCAAGTTATGGGTGCTCTCCAGGCTTCAGGGTGCAAATCAATTCCACTCATTAAGAGTGGATTAAATGAGATAATATTTATAAATCATGTGTCATATTGTGTAAAGTAGACTAGGAATCTAGTAAATGCCAGATTATTATTAAGATTGTCATCAACATGATCAAAAAACTGTCCTCAGGCCACTCTCACAAACCCTTTGTGTAGTTGCATAATTTCACCGTTGTTTTGAAAGCTTAGATGCCTGCTTTAAGTTGAACCCTTTGGCTTAATTTCTTTAACTGACTTTAGTGACTTGGATGAAATGTGGCCATTAGTGTTTACACACTTCCACCCCTATAACCTTTTCGAAACATTCAAGTACATAGACCCCGATGAAGTAATTATCAAAGCACTAGAGTGAAATCTTCAAGTGTGGGAATCCTGTTCACAGCTGAGCCTTGAAATTTCCCTTCGACCAACAGTATTATTCTTACTCAATCTGCTTATTGGCATTAGAAGAATTTCTTCAAGTTAGGTCTTAAAAGGATATCTACAGCATTTGGAACATTTATTTACATAGGACAAGCTTCACAAAATTGATCAAAATGATTTATTTTTATCACTATTGATTAATATCTGAAAATTTACTTGAAAAGCTTAGAAAATCATCACACTCTCACCTTCTGGAAGTTGTGATTTAAAAAAAAATCTGGTGAGAACAAGTCCTTTTGGGAAGGTGGGGTAAAAGCTTATACAGCTTTCCTTTTCTATTTGGGTCAGAATTTTCATTAAATTAGAATTCTATATGAATCCCTCCTAGGCATATAATTTAAATTGAACATTACTGTATTGTTATGCTAAGAAATATCTCATTTTTGGAGCTTTTCCTTGGCTCAATCCAATATATTTTAGTTATTTTCACTGAAAAATCATGACTTATGTAATTAAAATAAATCTACTGAGTGCTATATTTCAATATGAGTTTTCTACATGGAAACAGGGCAGAGAGAAAGAACAGCACAGATCCTGAAACTATACCCAGGTCAGAGGCTTTTGCGGACTTCTTATTCCTCAAGTCAGGTTTCCAAAACTTAATATTGAGTAAAAAATTGACCAAGATTTTTCAAATTATACTTTTAATTAAAACTGTATAAAATGTTTTCCTTAAATTAAATGAGTACTGTGATGAAAAATGGGCCACATATTAATCTTGACAGGCTCCAGAGAGGCCTGCATGGCAGGCCATACAAACTTGGAAATGAAAAGTAGCCACAGAGGATGGTCTGAACATAAAAATTCCTAACTAAAATCAAGTCACGGTTTGGTAGTCACATCCTAGGCCTGTAGCGTCCTTGCCAAAGATTGATCTTTACCTTAAGTGAGCTTGTCTATAGTACTTTTGCATCTAAGATAACAAGCCCATGGAACATCAGAGTAACAGAGTAATTTCCTTTTTCCAGACCCCAGAGCACAACCTCCCACTAGAGCACCAGACCACAGCACCCCTCATTGTTATCTTGTTCCCCAAATACCATCTCTATGTGCTGTAAATGTTAATTGTTAAGTATCCAGTCTGTTTTACTTTTTATCCAATCTCAGAGATTTCCCTGCTTTTCTTTCTCTCGCCTCCCAGTTTGCCATTAATGAATTTCATGTAACCTCCCCTTACATCTCCTCCTTTGATTCTAATGTATAAAACAAACTGGAAAACTTTCCCAGTATTTTCTTCCCAGTATTTTTCCAGTTCATTGAAATTTTGCTTCTTAGCAATTGTTGTCAGTTTGGCACAAATAAATTCATAAAAGTTCTTTACAGATTTGCATTTTCTTCCATTGACAGGATTTAAAATTAGAAAAACATCCATTCTGTGATGGTAAAGTCATGGATTTAATAATATTGACCTGGACGCTGAGATACTTCTGTGATATTACTAAGATGTGGGATTGATCAATATTTATAACTTCCCCTGAGAATACCATTGGAAAATAATATATAGATAAGTGGAATTAGTGGCTCATTAGGTTAACAATATAAACATGACCAAATTTAAACCTGTTCGTAAATAAACAAGAAAAGCCTTTAATCTATTTGAGTAGTCTGGATGATCTACAACTCTGGTGAGAAAATGGCAGTAATGTCAAGTGTGAAACCTGAAAATTCTCACAATATGTTGAAAAAGTCAGTTTGATGACCACATCCTTTGACTTATGGATCTTATTTCCCATCATTATAAACATCATTAATGTTTTTAAAGTCGATATTGTCTAACACCATATTTAATGATAAATACTTATTAGAGAGACTTTAATACTGCACTGAAGTAATCAGTTGATATTTAGTTCTAATAGTAACATGTTTAAATGAAGAATGATTCAACTTATTATGTTTCCTGGTAAATTTTGTAAAACTTTTTTTCAGGGTTAAACTTATTCTTTTATCTTATCTCCTAATTAATGACATGATCACAAATATTTTTTATTTAATTCTCTTGACCTCTTTGTTTTCACTTTGAAAATAGTTTTGAGTACTTACTATAACATTGTATTTAATAGAGTAGCTGCACATTTGATATAGTGTCTCTGTAATGGGATGAAGTTCTTAAATTAAGATTTGGTTGACCTTAAACTGTAAGCTTTTCCCCTCATGTAAACTAATTTCATATAGAAGACCACTTTATCTTTTCAGTGGAACTGAAAGAAATTTAATTTTTAGAAAACCCCCCACTAATGTTTTTTTCATTGTGTTCAGCTTTATATAGTAATTTTTCTGTATGCCCATTGTTATTTGTTTTTGTGTGTTTCATAAAGTTTAAATGTGCTGCAGTTAAGACCAGCTATATTAGGGCCATTGCTGCACACATGAACCAGAGAGTGCGACATAATTGACAGACTGAAAGAAGAGCGCTAACCTAATGGCAGAGGCCATTTGATGCCCAGTTGGGGTTGTAGAGTCTGCAATGGCTAAATGCAGCAGGCTATTTCAAGGTTTAATTGCTGCACTTAAAGCCATTTATCACAGAACAGCTCAGCAACCTGTTTACAATTTAACAAAAAAAAGTATCACATTCACCAGCTATCATGAAAATGGAGCCCTCGTGAAAAGACAGAAAAATATTCACTGCATCACTGAAAGAGACTCAGAAAAATATAGGGGTTCAGAACTATAATAGAAAAGAAGGAAATATTGCAGAAATAAATAAAAAGGAGGCAGAGAAGAGAGTGAAAGAAGAGAGAGAAGAGGGAGAAGAGAGGAAGGAAGAGATGGAGGAAATTTTGGATTTTTGTTGATAATTAAGGTGGTGTTGGAGCAACAAAGCACAAACCAATTCTTTTTATGCTGTATTCTTCAGATCTGCTTGGTTCTTGTTATGCTTTCTAATTTAGTGTTGTAGTTCTCCCTAAGCTTCTCTGTTCCCTCTCAAGGTTAGTTACCATCCTCATGACTGTCTCTTTGAATTCTTTAACCAGCAACTTAGTTACCTCTATTCCCTTGGGATGTTTTCCTGGAGAGTCTTACTATTCTTTATTGGAGAGATACTCTTCTATCTTTTCATTTTGTTTGACTTTCCATGTTTGCTTAGATAGTGGCCTTACCCAGAACCCTCCTCTGTGTAGGCTTGGTACCTTTGTTCTCTGAAATTGATACATAGTCCCTTATTGAATTTATGTAAGATATTCATTTTTTTAAAAATTACTGTTCTAAAAATCGTTAGCATTGAAATATTTTAAAACTATAAAGGATTTGTATTATCTATATTTACTCAGTATTTTGTCACAACTCTGTTTCTCTTGTTAGTGCTAATGGCATCACGTCACCACAGATTATCTTGCAGTGAACAAAATAGGGCCTATGAAGTCAGTTTATAATGACCAGTTAATTAGGAAGTATTTGTGCACATGTATATTTACTTATGTAGTACTTACCTAAAGTTTTTTCCAGTAAATCAGTACTTAGTGAACTTCAAATATGTGCAAATTATTATATAAGATACAAAAATAACAAAACTAGTTCTGGATCTGTACCCTGTGAAATGTAGGATGCAATACAGGAAAAATAAAAATTATGAGTTAAATGGCAAAGTCATGTAAGTTCAATTAAAATTCAACACTTTATATCCATACAAAAGTTGTTCATTTATTTCAGTAATACATATATTCTGGAGTCAAAATAAAGTAAAACTCCAGGACAGTAAGCTTATTTAGAATGGGAGGATTTCTGAATGACTCACCAGGAAAATAGAGACAGAGCTGTCCCAGGAGGATTCCATGGAATTACACACAAAAACAGACACTGAAGAAAGGGCAGCTATTTCAGTTAGGGTAATTATGCCTTCATTCACTGATCTAACAGATATTTCCTGAGCCGAGTCTAGGCTACACAACACACAATAGAGAGCATGGCCCCAGATGGGGGAAATCGAGGTTGCTCTCACTCTTGGTTACATAGGGAAGCGGAGTGAACAAATTCAAGGAGGTGGAAATGGAGGAATATGCATATTCCAATTTGGCTGAAATTGTGAACAAACACTGCTGGCACTAATAAAGAGTGATACAGAGACAGAGTGAGAGAGAGAGAGAAATCTCCATCCGAATATGGAGTGTCCTGAGTATTGTACATTATCACAAATCTGTATAAACTGATTGGATTAACATAAGCATTATTATTCAGTTAGTGCATGCAGGTTCTAAGCATTTTCCCTCAGAACTGATGTCCACATCTGAGTGTGATGGTTCACGTTAGGTGTCAACTTGACAAGGGTAGCTGGGTAGCTGATGAGACATTACTTCTGGGTATGCCTAAGAAAGTGTTTCCAGAAAAGACTAGTAATTGAATTGGTAGACTGAGTAAAGAAGATCACCCTCACCAAAGTGGGCAATGAGGGACCAGACTGAATAGAACAAAAAGTTCCAGAACGGTAAATTTACTTTCTATCTGAGCAGAGACATTAATCTTCTTCTGTCTTCATACATACATACTTCTGGGTCAAGGGCTTCAGACTCAACTGGAACCAACACCATTATTTACTCTGGGTCTCAAGCATTCAGGTTTGGACTGGAACTAAACAAAGGCTTCCCTGGGCCTCCAGCTTCCACATAGCTGGTCATGGGACTTCTCACCATTCCATAACCATGTGAGGCAACCCTCCATAATAAGTATCTTTCTATATATCCACATATATCGTCAGATAGCCAAATATATCCACATATATCGGTTTCTCTTGGCAGGCCTGACTAATATACTAAGTCTTCAATTATGTGAGGAATTTGCATTTTTAACTTTCAGGAGCCATCTCTGTGTATCATACTCTTGTATAAGCCACATGTCTGTATCATATTTAGGTGTTAATAAATGAAGTTAATTATGAAAATGTGGGCCTTCAATGATGTCAGATATGAATAATTAGTTTACAAGAATTTGACAAACTCCTATTTTCCTTTTAAATATATCTGAACTGTACAGTTATTACTTTGAGTTATCATCATATAACTGCTTACCTGTATCTTTTTTCCTGCACCATTTTGTAAAAATAGAAGTATTTAGTAGAAGCTGTATTAATTTAATCAATCCTTTGAAGACAAGGCATGCTGTCTACAGGCCTAATTTTTTCCTTTCCCCATGACTGTTTTAATGGTCAGTTCCATTTTCCAGCCTTGCAAATAGTGTGCTCTCCATATTCCCTCTCATTCGACTTTCAAACTAGCCAGTTCTTTTATGAGTTTATCTCTTTCTTACAGTATTTTATTAAATATACTAATAACAACCAACTCACACAAGCAACATTAATTTTGAAAGCGTATCTTCCCTATTCTATGATTGTCAAAGAAAATAGAGGCTCTCCAGTTATACTTGACTTTCAGAGAAACATATTTTTTTTTAGTATTAGTATGCCCCTGATACTGCATGGAACATATTATACTAAAAACTTATTCATTGTTTTTCTGAAATTCAAATTTATCTAAGAGCCATGTATTTTTACTTGCTAAATCTGGCAATCCTACAAGAGCCTCAGGTTCATTAGGTACATAACAGCTTCCCGGTTATCACAGGAAGTAAGTCCACCAAGCATTTCATAGGTCAGGATTGTAGATTTATAGCTCTGTCTGGTGAACACTGATTTCTGGCAGCAGAGAACATGGACAAAAGTTTAAGCCAAACAGTACAACATATTTACCTAGGACATGGAATGAATCACAATCACCCATATTCACACCCCTTGTCATAAAATATTGCATTAATTTTGTTACTCATCATAAATGCTATCAAACTGCACTTGCTATTGATTGTGTAACATTTTAACATATATTTTAAATGTCTTTTCATGTCAGTACAATAAATGGATTATCACAATTTATTCAATTTTTATTTTTACTTTATCATATATTGCTATTTATCATATATTTTAGTTATTTATCTACTTATCTAATTTTAAATTTGTTGATTCTCCTTTAATTCTTTCTCTTGTAATCACCTAGCCATATAAAATTATCTGTGGCTTTAAGTTCTAGTTAAGTTATCTTTAGATATTTAGTTAGCAGTGTAACCATTAAAAACAAAGGTTTTTCTTATTAAGGTAAAACTTACCTTAAGAGGCATCTCATATGTGCACAGAGTTGTTATGAATAAAGCCTTATCATTTCAGTGAATATCAGTTCAGTTCCAGTGACTCAGCTAAAAAGGATCAGCCTTTCAAAAATAATAATGTGGACCTAATTTTCACTCCGTTTTTCTTGCTGAGATTTTTCTATTGAGCTTAATATATCAAGTTATTCACATAATTAAATCTGAATTCAGATACATTTAAAGAAGTACCCTAGAGATATTAAAAATGTCAAGATCCAACACCTTCCTCACAGCTTGCTACATTAGAGCTGTTGTAACAAATAGAAAGCCAGTAATACACGCAGAACAATTTTTGAACTGTCGGATTGCAGCTCATGAATAGGATACTGGCCACTCCAGGCATGGTTTGATGCAAGTCAGTTTCATTGTTACCTGTCTTAGGAACATTTACCTTTTCTGGTGTTAACTATTAAATTAAAATTTCCATTTTTGGATTTATTCTATAATATATTAAGAGCACTACAGAAAAGATCAGAAAAGAAACTCATCATCTTAAGATATAAAAAAGGCCAAGAGGGCAATGTATTTTTAATATAATATCAGATTTCACATTTACTTCTTTTCTATGAAAAATGATAAATCCAAATCCACTCAAACAAAATTAAAAGAACATAGAGTTTTAGCCTTAAGTCTCTGAAAGATTCTAAGGAACATAGTTTGGCTTTCCATCTGTTATTTTCCCCTTTTCAATTCCACCTTGATGAAACAGAGGCTTGAGACAGTGCAGAAAAAATAAAACTAAAATAAACACATAAACTTGATCTCTTAGGCCTCTTGAAAATTAATGAGCAGGAAGATTTAATTTGTTCAAAGTGGTTTATGGACTTTATGAAGGCTCAATTGCTAAGAATATCCTCAAGAATTTGTTTTAACCTTGTGATTATGCTGTAGAGTTTTTAGGCTTCTTGACCCTAGAAGAGGTGTCCAGGTCGGGACACCTGAGTTAATCTTTGTCCTATGCACCTGCTGTAGTGAGTGAATGCTCTCAGAGTGGGAAATAGAAGCACAGGAGGACAATGGTCAGGAAGAGCCTCAATTTCTGATCCTATCATCCTCATGAAAAGTTGCACAAGAACCAGTGAACTGTGAACTCACAGAAGACAGATCTAGTACGAGGACATGTGTCATATCATTAAGCCGACTTGCCAAGCACAAATCCCCTGGAAAACTGGACTAGACCATGCCCCAGACGGAGGCAGGTCTGGGGCAGACTGAGCAGTTTCCTCCAACTTTCCCTTGTAGACTGGCACCATGAATCTTCTCTAGTTTTTTAGGGAAGGGACTAATGCCCCTCCCACAAGACTGAATCTCAGAAGGAATCAGATGATGCCCATAGACCATGACCCAGGGCAAACTTCTGGCCTTGATAATGGCACCAGCCTTGGAGGAGGGGGAGAAAGGCAGAGAGAAAGTGGGAAACTTGAGTACCCTTCACCAGCAGCTCCTTTATCCACCAGACTTTTGTGGGTTCCGTTCCCATGAGCCACATCCTAGGGGTCAGCCACCCAATGGGGAACTGTGGCCCAGGATATCTGAACTTTAATTTTTTTTTTTGAAATTACCTTTCCCAACTGTAGACTTTGTGATTGGTGACATTGCATTTTATCTCACTATAGGCTCAGGAAGGTTCCATTCCCATTGGGGACAATATCAAAAAGCAAATAAATAAATATGCAGTGCAATAAATAAAAAGAAAAACAAGGAGGAAAACAGAGCTCTAAATGTTGCCTTTTTTTACATTGTAAAACTAAATTCTAATCAGTGTACCCGTAGATAGGTGAATCCCTGTCCACATAAAGTGGAATCAATTTAGGTGATTTACCTTTAGCTGGATAATCTTGACCTGGGGAGCATTTAGATGTAAGAAAGTGAAAGCACAAATTTATTAGCAAACAGGGAACAAGGCCAAATGTGTAAAATCGCCTTTGCACTTTTAACTTTGCTAAAAGAATGGTGCTTAAAATGCTCTACTAATTCAGCATTTTAGCCCAAGATAGAGTCATCAGGGTATATAAATAAACTATGTAAACAGAATTAAAATGAGAAATGCTTCTCACTAGTGACTATCTTTCACTGATGGGAATTTTTAATACTAAATTGAGTGAATGCAGCATATTAAGTTAGGACACTCAGTTCGTCTGGATAATAGTAATTCTCTTGAATGCACTGTGTGTAAGGGAGTCCACGAGGACATATCCCCTCCACCCATTTAGTACATGACTGGCACACCATTGCCTGTCTCAGCACCAGCATTCTGCTCACTCATCCTGTTACTCTGTCTTCTGAACATTCTCCTGGACTGACATTGTCATGTGAGCTACTGAAGCTTATACTTTGTGCAGAGTGCAAGGTGTAAGAGAAAGATGCAAGCTCATTAAATTGTGATGAGATTTTCAAATTAATCATCCAGTTCTGGTTATTCCTCTTTCAATTTCCTGTCTTCTGGTCTCATCAGGGTTGATGAAAAGCTATGTTGTCATCATGTTAGGCTCTTCCAGCTGCACCTTCAACATCACCATCCTCATTATTGCCACTCCCATAACTTTGTCCAACCTTGAAAGCTGTGGAGGGTGTTGATATGATGATCATGGGCTACTTTTTCTTGCAGATGCTGAATCTGGCCCAATCACCAGCTGTATGTCCTAGGGTAGTATAGTTAAACTTGCTTTCCAAGAATGCTGTTTGACAGTTGCTAAATTTAGCCAAAACTATGTTAGTTTTTAATTTTTTAAATACAAGGTGGGGCAAAGGTATGTTTACAGTTGTTCTTATGGAAAATAATACAATAATTGATAAATAATAATATAAGAATAAGCTCTGAATTTTGCATACTCACAACTATAAACCTATTTTTGCACTACCCTGTATTATCAGATAGTATATCATGGTATAAGCAGCATCTAAGAGCCAACTATAATCATTGTAATCATCCAAGTTTCTTTGATACTGTCTCTGCCACTCCACAGAGGGCCTTATGTAAGTTATCCTGCTCAATGTTCACAGCATCCTAGCAATTAGGAATGTTTGCAGCACACTCTGCAGGAGAAGAAGGCAATGGTTAGCCTGATGCCAGCAGCTGAGGGTAGAAAGGATTTAGGATGTCGCTGAACCATTTTCAGATCTCTCAAATCTTACCACATACATCTATCTGCACTTGCTTGTTCCATACGTGCTAAAACCAGTTTTCTGATTGTACAAAAGTAATAAAAAATCATATAAAAGCTATGTCATATTTTAGAAAATAGGAAAATTTAATATTATCTTTTATTATACTATAAAAGTTACCATTAGACATTTTTTAAAGTATACTTTAAATCCTAAACCCTTATGTAATAAATTTTATTTTTGCCTATTATCCCTGTGTGTATATATGTGCACATTGCAATAGTGAACCAAAACTTTTGCCTTCTTTTTTCAGTAGTCTTTTTTCCCTCTATTCTTACATTATCTTCACAATTATCATGTGTATACTACCTAATTACTCATTAGGATTTAACCATTTTCTGTTGGTTGGATTAAAAATCTGGTTATAGGTATAGAAATATTCCCTAGAATGTCTCCATCTTCCCAATCAGAAGTGACACAACACTTGATTATTTTCATACACACATTAGGTCCATCTTCATTTCTACATAATCAAAATATATCGGAATATAACTTATTTCTAAAATTCTGCCAGTAGCATTTCTTGCGTTGCTTAGAGCCAATGGTCTTTGCAAACTATTCCCAGCTCCCTTCCCCAACAATGGCTCTGAATTTTTGCAGTGGAGGGGAAGGCAGCGAAGGTAGAAGATCCACGCGGTACAGAAGCAATTGGTATTCAGGTACCGTCTCTGCCTCATTAAGAAGCTACGGCTTTCTTACAGTCCTGGGCAGATGGAGGGTTCTGTTCCATAATGTTTCTCTCAGATTAATATTCAGTTATTATTAATTCACGATGTTGGCATTCAGTACAGTGAGAGCACTTTCGTTATTAATAGTCTAATGAAGGATGGTATACTGTTACTTTAATAATTATAGTCTACATTACAAAGGTAAAGTCCTGGTGGGGCAATATTTTTAATAACTAGTAACAACGGTTCCAAAATTATGCCATTATCCTTAGGAAACGAGGGTCAGAAATTGCTGGATGCTTACAGAATGAAAAGCCCTTTATTTCTGGCATTCCTTTGGTTTGCTCGCATGGACTCCCTGGACTAGAAGTTCCTCAAGCTGAGCATAGAAATGTAGCTTCATTTGGGAACAATGCAATGGTGTTTTGCTTTGTTTGTTTGTTTTTTCCTCCAATGATAAACAGTTGGTTTTTCATGTGCAATTATATTTTGGAAATATATTGTTTAATTGCAATCATAAATGACACTTACTCTGACTTTATGGAGCAACCTAATAATGAGCTTTTACAGATATTATCACAATGAGTAGTCGTCCTTCAAAGTGGCTGCCAGAGTAAAAGAAACTTTCTGCTTTACTTGTTACTCACAGGTTAATAGATAATGAGAACTAAGCAGGGGAAAAGTTTACAGAAAAACAAAAAGTATAAACCTGAAAACCACTGGATAACTCTTTGAAGCAAAGTAGTCCTGACATCTTAATCAGTGAACAATGTTGACAAAGATTCAGGACAGCGGTGGGGAGATTTTCACCACCCCGTGTTCTTAGAGGTACTCCGTGGGCCTGGAATAAAGTTCTATACAAACATCCATATCCAGGACATACCAGCCAGCAGGCAGAGATCGCTGGTTTTCTTTCCACAGTTTACATGCTTATTCTCTGAAATCAACAAGTCCCAACACTGCTTGGTCCCACCCTGTGTGGAAAATTCTTCACTTCCAAAAGTTATTTAACATTGTTTACTGTTGGGAAACTCAGCTCTGTTCAGTCGCAGTCCCATTTCCCTGCCGCCCTTCTTTGGTCTTACCTGTAGCAACCAAGGCCTCTTCTCTTCCCTCTGGTTCTGTTTGATCTTTTTTTTTTTTTAATTTAATTTTTTATTGAAATTTTTTCCATTACTATTTAACCCCCTTATACCCCTCTCCCTCCAGCAATCATCACATTTTTTTCCATGCCCATGAGTCCTTTTTCCTTTTTGTTCAATCCCTCCACCCACTAATCTGTCTTCCTGCTCTCTAAGAGTCTCTCTCTATTTTGCCTTTTAGTTCAGTTTCTTCATGAGATTCCACATATGAGTGAAATCATACAGCATTTGTCTTTCTCTGACTGGCTTATTTCACTTAGCAAAATGTTCTCCAGGTCCATCCATGCTGTCACAAAGGATAAAATGTTCTTCTTTTTCATGGTCAAGAAGTTTTTCATTGTGTAAATGTCCCATAGTTATTTTATCCACTCATTTGCTGATGGACACTTGAGCTGCTTCTTGACACTGCCAAGCTGAGATCTGAAACTATGTATTTTTTACCCTGAATTCTTTGTTCTTGCAAGGCTTTTATCCATTTATTATGATGAATAAATGGAGACAGCACTTCCCCCTCTTTGTTAGTCACTTATATCATACATCTCTGATTGCTTTAAAATTTCTTTCTGTTACACTTTTTTTGTTTTGTAGACTTTTTAATATGGGTGAATCCATCTGTCTTCTCATTGAATGCTTCTGATCAATGATTAGAAAGGCCTTCCCCATTTCAAAGTTATTTTCTGACTATATCATGTTTGTGGTTTTAATTTTTCATGTGACATTTTTATAGAACTGGAATTTTATTTAATGTAAGTTGTGAGGTTGGGATACAATTTTCATTTCCAGATAACTAGGAAGTTGTTTTGCTAACATTTATTTAATAATCCATATTTTCCTCACTGATTTGAAAAGACAATTCTTTTTTATTTATTTTTTACTAAGTACCTCTATGTTTTTAGTTTATTTTTAATTTCTGCATTATGTTCCATTAGTTGTTCACTCTCTCATGCTCTGGTGACACACCATTCTAATTAGTGTTGCTTCTGTTAGATTTTTATTGAGGTATGATTGACATATAACATTGTGTAAGTTTAAAGTGAGCAACAGTTGATTTGATGCATTGATATATTGCAATATGACTACCACTGTAGCTAACACCTCTATCTTATAATTATATTTTCTTGTGGTAAGAACATTTATTATCTAGTTTCTTGGCAACTTTGAAGTATAGAATATAGTATTGTTGACTATAATCACTATTAGGTTTTAAATATCTGGTAGAATTAATTAAACTTATTAATCTTCATTTTTGGACATGCCCTACATATTCTTGCACACTTGTTTTACCAAATAACTTTAAATTGGCTTATATATGTACAAAAACCATATTATGTATACACTGGTGGTTGTCTATTCAATACTATGTACAGACAAATTTATAAAACTGGCTTCTTGACAATAACGTGTTTTGTTTTGTTTTTTCAGTTCCAGAGTAGGATATGCATTTCCATGTATCTTCTGTTCTATCTCCCAATAGCTTTTTAAAGATTTATCCTTCTACATTGTACATTCTTTGTAAAATTTACATTGAGTTATTTTACCTGCTTGTATTATTCTATAAATGGGATATTTCATTCCAATACTTTAGGAAATTGGAATTTGAGAAAAACTCATGGACAAACCCATTATCTTCTCCCCTTCTTCTTGCTTTCCTCAAAGGACTCTTGTGAGAATTAAACAGATCATTCCTTTCAATTTGTTTGGATGGTTGTAGAGAGTGATTCCACCAAGTACTAAGGATTAGGATCACACTTTGAATAATTAATATTCAGAAATGAAAAGAGATTATAAACTAAGAATAGTAAGTAGGCCCATGTGATTCAGGAACTGCCCCTGTGTTTATGGGATGGGGATGCAGGCTTTCATAAATGATGCAGGCTAGTACAGCAAGTGTAAGAACACGGCTTAGAGAAAATTCAAATAATATATATTAGCAAAGAGAGAACACAGCCAAAAGATAGGTGTGTATTATGAGAATGAACGTTTCCAATAAAATTAAAATTTCAGCAGCTTGACCCATAGAAATTTATTCATGATTTGCAGCATTCAGTCAGGCTAACAGAAGTCACTCTGAGCATTGTGGGTATAAAGGGTTTCACAAAAGGTTAAGTCTTAGAAATTGCCAAAGATCTAGAAATCTCCATAAGTCAGGGAAGCTGCCCCTGGCAGCTCAGTCCAAGGCTCTGAAGTGGGTGGCTGTCTCTCTTTTTCAGAACAGAGCCTTCATTTATATCAATATATGCTATTTGAATTTCTCTCTAAACCATGCGCTTAGCACCCCACTGGGAAGATGCCTCAGTAAGTAGGATTTCTTAAGGACTCCCTCATCTGTTGCAGTCAGTGCACTGAAATGGATGTTTCCCAAGAGCCCACGGGGAAGTCTCAGAAAACCCATGTTGGCTCAGGGGTTCAGCTGCATCTGAATCCTCCTCTCTGGCAAACTAAGCTGGAGCCCTCCAGGAAGGGATTCTGGGCACCATATTTCCTAGCCTTGTCAGCAACATAAAGGGGTGCTTAGATAAGGCACTGGTGTTCCTGAATTGACAAAACACAAGGATGTCATAAACATAGGGAAAAGTGCAACACACAACACAAGGCTCATGATTGGTGTGTGGCTCCCTGAATGGGGAGGCTCAGGGGTACCTGATGCTTCCATCTTGTGCCTTTGCTGTCCCCTGGTTGGAAGAGTAGAGTGCTGCCTTAGACGGGAAGTCATCTGCATCCCTTTCCCTCGCTCCCAACAGGCAGGATCAGGTCCATACCCCTACGTAGCCACAATGGGACTTGGAGGTGTAGGCCCAATGGACAGTTACTTCTTACTGACCGTTCATAATGATAGAAAAGGTAACAGTGAAATTGTCAAATAGTGCTTTGAAAATGAATAATTAAAATATAAAAGTTTGCATCTTCTTTGATATTCAATAAAAAACAATCAATCCTGGGATCCATAGGCCACAGGAACTAACAGTCCTCAACACAATTATATGGTTGACACTTTATATTTTCCTTCATCTTCAAAACATTATATTCTGTAACTTTAAATACACTAAAGATTTTCTCAGGACAGAAAGTCTATCTAAAAATCTCAGATGCTGATTGCTTTTTTGTATTGAACCAATATATCATCATTTGTCTTCTAGTATTTACCCTGTCCATTACCTTGCAAGGAATGCTTCATTGTTCTGGAATTTTTGGAGTCTGTCCTCATAAAAATCAATGAAAAATATTTTGGAGTCCTTACTGAAACATACATAGTTTGTTAAAATTTGTACAAATATGTATACTTTCTATCATGTTTTGGGATATAAAAGGAATCTTGCAAGCACACTTTGAAACAGTGTGTCACCAAAGGGAAAATAAATACTTTTTTGAACAAACTTTTATCTACTTTGGCTAGTCAGGAGATTTTGAGAAGTCAGTTGAAACTGGGAAACTGATATAACCTCTATCACCAAAAGAATTTTAACTGAATAATAATTACTTAATGTTTACTTCATTGTCTTTGGCCTAGGATTTCCCAAGTCAGATCTTTTTTATCCCTTGCACTTAACAACAGGTGCTGCATTTATTTCATTGAATGAACTAAAAAACAGAGTGTGTTTCCTGTGAGAACTGTTGATACATGCATCTGATCAAAGGAATCCTAAATATACATTCACTTCATAATAATTCAGGTATGTTCTCTTTTCTTTACACTCCCTGAAATTCTTACCAGCTTCACACCACTAACATTATCCAGTTACCTACTAAATGGGTTCTAATTTATTAAGTTTGACCTCACATGTATTTTTATTGCATTAAAAAAATGGTTACAGAGATTCACACTATGCATTTTTCCTAAATGTGGTTATGGTTAAAAGTTAATTAATTTTATTATATATCTGTGTTTTCATTGAGTTATTACCTAAATAAACTCAACTCTGGGTAGCTGCCTGAATTATTTGCATTCTAGTGACTAGCTTCGGTGTTTGAGGTCTGAGTATCTTTAACCAGAATTGCAGCACTGGTGTGAGGCAGTAATTAAACTTGTGAAAAAGGTATTTTATAGATCATATATTTTCACGTGATTTTTTCCATTCTAAAATAAGCTGGCGTAAAGGGTTCACAATGTAGGCAGCATTACCATAAAGTTTTAAGCAGAGTATTTAAAAGTTCATAAAACTGGATGATGATTAAGAACAGCACACACAGAGATTTACAGTGGTGTTATAACTTAATTTCCACAAAGCAACCTTCCATATGTGGGTTTTTCAAGCATGTAATTGTGAAGTGCAATTGGAAATGCCAAGTGAAAGTGCAGCATATAGAATTCCTGAACAGTCACGTTGGGCACCCTCTGCACTTACAGGAAATTGGGAAGACTGGGAAGCACCAGAACACTTGACACTTCATGTTTCTATGAAGGAAGCCAAGAATGACAAAAAAAATTGAAATAAATTCTTCAAAATAGATACATGAGACAATGATGAGATTTCTTACTGTGCACTTAGAGTCCATGGTCTTGGTGATGTCATGCTGTGTGGCCCTCCCCTGGGGAACACTGATAATTGTTACTGGCTTCCACAGAGCAATTTCTCAGGATAGGCTGCGTTATTAATAGCTGTTATGGGTGTGTATGTATCTCTACAGTTCCTGTGGAAGCCCTTCTCCCAGTACATTTGGGAATAGGGTCTTTGCAGGTATAATTAGTCAAGTTACAATGAAATCATACTGATCAGCCCCTAATCCAATACAACTCGTGTTTTTATAAAAACGGGGACTTGGGAGACACAAACATACACGCACATACACAGGGAGAGCCCCATGTGAACATGAACACAGAGAGGGGCGATGCTTCTCCAAGCCAAGGAATGCCAAAGATTGCCGGCAAATCACAGATGCTAGGAAAGAGGCATGGAACAGCTCCCCTCACAGCACTCAGGAGAAACCAGCCCCACCGACATCTTCATTTCATAGTTCTGGCCTCCAGAACTATGAGACATACATTTATCTTCTTTAATTTCTTCAGTTGATGGTCTAGAAAACTAGTAAAATAGCATTACTGCAACTAAAGCTACTTACATTGAAGTAACAGATTACACTATAAAATGAGGGTGACTAATAAGTTAACAAAAATGTACTTGAGAAGAATGCAATGCTGTATGTTTGTTTGTAGTCTAAATTCTACCTGATAAAACACTATAAGTGGCCCATGTATTTTAATTCATCCCCAAGCCTTCATGAGTAAAGAGTAAGTAAAATTTCAAAAATATCTGAGGTACATCTGCTCTTGCTTGGTAAACTATGGACAAATAAATGATTATGAAAATAAATAATAATATCTCAGCCTTGCCTCTTAATTCCTAGAAAGCAAAGCTCTCAGAAGACTAAATTATGTAACATGAAAGAAAACATAAATGTGATTCTATATAGTATTTTATAAGATCTTTGTATCCACTGATAAACAATAAAAATTTTTACTTCATTCATGAAAGAATGTCTCTTACACATAGATTGTTCTATTTGAAATAGAATATCTAGATAAACTTTGAAGAAATATTGTATCTAAAATGTATGTTAAATGTCGAACTTTAGAATGGCATCAAACTTAAGCTGTTATCAACTTAAAGTAGACTGTTATAGATACAGACTGTTAAAAGTAAGCCTCATGGTAACCACAAAGCAAAACCTATGATAAATACACAAAGAATCTAAGCATACCACTAAAGAAAGTCATGAAACTACAGTGAAAGAAAGCAAGAGAAGAAATGAACAGAAGAACTACAAAGCAACCAGAAAACAATGAACAAAACAGCAGTGAGCACATACATATCAATAATTACTTTAAATGTAAATGGACTATATTCTCCAGTCAAAGAATAGAGTGGCTGAATAGATGCAAAAAAAAAAAAAAAAAAAAAATCATCTGCATGCTGTCTACAGGAGACATACATTAGATGTAAGAACAAATTTAGGCTGAAAGTAAAGGGATGGAAAAAGATATCCTATGCAAATGAAAACCAAAAGAAACCTGGAGTAGCTATACTTATATCAGAGAAAATAAACTTTAAAACAAAAACTATAATAAGAGACAAAGAAGGACATTACATAATAATAGAATGTTCCATTCGAATTGACGCTCTAACATCTGTAAGTGTTTATGCACCCAACATAGGAGCAAATAAATATAAAAAGCAAATATTATATAGGGTTCAGTATTACTCAGGGAGAAATAGTCAGCACAACAATAATAGTAGAGGACTTCAATACCTCACTTACATCAATGGATAGATTATTTATGCAGAAAAATAAGAAAACATTGGCCTTAATTTACCTGTAAGATCAGATAGACTTAACAGATAGTTACAAAATATTCCATCCAATAGCAACAGAATACACAATCTTTTCAAGTGTACATGGAACATTTTTCTAGTTAGATCACATGTTAAGGCACAAAATAAGTCTTAATAAATTTGAGGACTGAAATCATATCAAGCATCTTTTCCAATAATTATGCTATGAAACTAGAAATTAACTGCACAAAGAAAATTGGAAAATTCACAAATAAATAACCAATGGGTCAAAGACAAAAATCAAAAAAGAAATAAAAAAATACATTGAAACAAATAAAAATGGAAATGTAGCATACCAAAACTTATGGGATGCAGCCAAAGCACTACTAAGAAGGAAGTTTATACCTCAAGAAACAAGAAAGTCTTAAACAAATAATCTAACTTTACGCTTCAAGGAAATAGAAGAACAAGGCCCAAAATTATTAGGAGAAAGGAAATAACAAAGATTAGAGAAGAAATAAATGAACTGGAGGCTAAATAGGAAATAGAAAGATAAATGAAACTAAGAGCTGTTTCTTTGAAAAGATAAAATTGACAAACTTTTACCTGGACTCACCAGGAAAAAAAATAGAGGACTCAAATAAATAAAATCAGAAATGAAAGAGGAAATGTTACAACTGATAGCACAGATACAAAAAGGATAAGATACTACTATGAACAATTATATGCCAATGAATTGAACAACTTAAATGAAATGGATAAATTCTGAGAAACATGCAACCTACCAAGAATGAATTATAATGACATATAAAATCTAAATAGACCAATACTAGCAAGGAGGTTGACTTACAACTTCATTGGTGAATTCTGGCAAGCATTCAAAGAAGAATTAATACCTATCCTTCTCAAACTCTTCCCCAAAATTAAGAAAAAAAATGGGATAGTCTTTCAGACACAGAAAAAATATATATATTATGGGCCAATTTCCCTGATGGACACATGCAGAAAGCCTCAACAAAATCCTAGCAAATTGAGTTCAACTACTAGTCTCTCTGTAATTCTCCCCAAAGGAGACATGAAATGAGGTCATCAGCAGGCCCTATGGCTGAAAGAAGTTGGAGGAGGAAGGCAATGAAGAGTTTCATTCTCACCCCTCAAGTTCACATGTTCCTGATGGCATCATCCAGATGGTGGCTGCCACATGTGTTTCCTGGAGGGACAATATGTGGATTGGGGACAGCAGAAGGTGACACATTAAGATGTCATGGGTTCAGCAGGAGTTTTACTTTTATACATTAATTTGGCCAGCAGTCACTCTTCTACCCTCACTGGTATGAGTCAGTGGGTTGGGTGTCATCCCCAAAACTGAAAAGTCACCAGCTCGAGTCCTGATCAGGGTACATACCTGGGTTGTGGGCCAGGTCCCTGGTTGGGGGCATCTGGTCCATGTTTCTCTTACACATTGATGTTCTTCTCCTTCTCTTTCTCCCTCCCTTCCCCTCTCTCTAAAAATAAATAAAAAGATAAAACATGTTTTTAAAATATAATAAAACGAAGCCATTCTCCTTCTGTGTGCATCATGTTAAGCTGTCTTGGAGAGATTTAAGTGAATCTTCACTGGAAGAGGTTGTTGTAAAGAGTTTGGGAATTTCATGTTTTTCTGGTCTGTAGGTAAAAATAAAGTTTTGTTGGTGAGTCATTGTGAGCTTTTAATTTTCTGTGAATCCTCCAGATGGAATAATGGGAAATGAAATGACTGACTTTGGATATTTTGTCAGTGTTGCTATTAAGTTATCTCATGCTATTGCTTTCGGGAGGTCCCATAGTCCTTTTCCTGTGTTTTTGATAGAATCCTTTCCCACAATCATACTGTACGTTTCTTTAAAATTAATGTCTATGTTGCTAGTGCTTGGAAAATATTAAATACAAGTAAACGCTTCCCTATTCCCCATGGCTAACTTTTCTTCTGTTGTAACAGTCTGGTCTGGTAACCAATGAAGAGGAGATGTGACCTCTTGAGAACAAAAAATAATAATGTCACCTGACCTGTTCTGTTTGGTAATGTCAAGGTTTAAGTGGATGGAAAGGAAGCAGCAACAGTGGCTGTAAGACGGTTCCCTTCTTCCACAAAGCTGCGTTTGCATGTTTGCGGTCCTTGCTCAGAAACTGGAGGACTGGCACCACTCCAGAAAGTGTGTTGCATTTGTTCATGTGAGTGCAGTTTGCCTTTTGTTTAATTTGGAAATGCTGCATGCCAGAGTGGTTCCTCTAAACTCAAGAGGGCTGTGAAGCAGAAGTCACTCCCTGATTTATCACTGATTGTCACTCCCATCATTTTCTGACACTGAACATCTGCTCAAGAGCTTGTGGGTCCCAACAGTCCCCCAGAGCTTTCTCAGCAGTAGCACGGTGGGACCACGTCTTCACCAGCCACATGAGGCCCTGAGCGTTTTCTGCCTTAGCAGGTGCTGCCTGAGCAACCATCAGCTTTGACAACTCAGAGAGAGAGGAAAAGACCATGAAAATGCCAAAAACATGACTGCTCACTGAGTCTCCTAAGATTCCTAATCCCACAATTTCTGTTGACAACCTTAATGGGGAGTTAATTAGCCATTGTAGTGAATGACACTCAAACCCAGCATGTTCAGGCTAATTTGCAGAGGGTTTAACAGCCAGGGCTTTTCCATCATCTTGAAAAAAAAAGTCACATGTGATGAAAACTATTAAAAACACCTAAATAATCAGTCTGTAAACTGCCACTCCTGATGACTAAAAGTTGTGAAAAATAACAACAACAAAAAAGGAAACTTTATAAGTTCAGCCTAAGGCCCACTTTCTATCATGAAAATAAATAAATAAACAAACAAACAAACAAATAAATAATTTTCACATCCTGGCTTGTATCCTTTAAAGTGAATAGTATTTTATGTACTTATTTTAATTTAGATAACTGACTTCACTTTCATACTCCCTATTTATCACTACATTTTATACATGTTTTTATATCTTTTACATGTTTCTGTGTGTAAATTTATTACATTTTCCTCTAAGTGCTGCACACTATATCATCTGATGCATATGTCACACAGTTTCTTGTTTATTCCTCTAAAGATAGAACCATAGGTTAGTTTATCTCCTTGTTTTACAGGCATAAGTAGTGCTTCAAAGATAATCCTAATATACCTCCTCATGGCCATAAATATTCTAAAAATATTGGCCTTAATGTATACACATATGTAATTTTATTTAATATTGAAAGCTTAATTTTCCTAATACCTGAAATAGTGGCATCACAATTCTAGCAACTCTTTAAGGTTCGAGGTCCCACACTCTTACCGTCACTTGACAAGTGTTAATAATTTTTGCCAATCTTTCGGTATGGAGTGGATTATCACAGTTGTTTTAATTTATATTTCCCTAGTTACTGATGTGGTTGAGAATCTCTACCTAGACTTATTAGTAATTTATATAGAAATTCTCATTAGCAAATTATTGCCTTATTTTTCTCACAGAATTTATATATCCTCCATATTAATCTGTTATCAACTTAGCTATTATTAAATACCCATGATAATGATATAATGTCTGTAATACATCTGTTACCTTTGTTTATATTCTTTTTTTAAAAATAAATTTTAATTTTAGTGTATACAATCTATCAACTTTTTCCCATATTAACTAACCCTAAAGTATATATGAAAAAGCAAGACCAAGAAGAGCCAACATAATATTAAAGAATAAGAACGATATTGAAGAAGAGGTGGAGGACTGACTTTAAGACTTGCTGCAAGGACACAATAATCAAGAGAGAAAAATGAAGCAAAAAAATTTGCAAAAGAATAGACAAATAGATTAATGGAATGGAATAGACATCTCAGAAATAGACCCACACTAATATGGTCAGCTGATCTTTGAAAAATGAGCAATGGTAATAAATGGAGAAAGGATAGTCTTTTCAATAAATTGTGCTGGGACAACTGAACAGTCAAGCAAAAAAATAAAAAACAAAATTAGACATAGGTCTTACACCTCTCACCACAATTACCTCAAAATAAATCATAGACCTAAATATGAAGAACAAAACTATAAAACTTGTAGAAGTTAACACAGAAGAAAATCTAAGTGGCCTTGGGTTTGGTGATGAATTTTAGATATAGCAAGAACATGATCCATGAAAGAAATAATTGCTGAATGAGATCTTATTAAAATTAAAAACTTAACTATGTGAAAAACACTGTCATGGTATTAACAAGACAAGCCACAGACTGGGAGAAAATGTTTGCAAAGAGTGTATCTGTAAGATATTAATAATAGGGGAATATGTGGGAGGAAGAGGGGAAGCATGAGGGGAAAGTATGGTAGCTCTCTGTAATTTATTCTAGACCCAAACTCTGTAAATCTAAGACTTCTCTAAAAAATGAAGTTTATTAATTAAAAAAAAAGTTCTCTTACTATATTTTCACAAACTTCAGTAAGTATAAAATATGAAAAAGAGGTGGTAAAATAAACCTATTATCACGGTAGTTGACAGAAATAAGTTATGCATAATTTGTTGTGAGTGGAACCATTCCCACACTCTATTTTTAAAAAGATCCAGAAATATATTTCTTTAAGAGGAAGACTTGCCTTGGGATCTACGTTTAGAGCAGTGTGGAGACTACTGTGGCCCATGAGCACAATACGGCCTATGGTCTGTTTTTGTATAAGCAGGAAGCTAAATGTTTTTTACATTTTAATGGTTTCTAAAAATCTAAAGGCAAAAATATTTTAAGACACATGAAATCTGTATGAATTTCAAAGCTCAACAATATGGTTATATTGAAAGGCAATTAAGTGCCTGCATAACATCCCCAGTTTTGCCTCTTGGCCCACAAAATCTACAATATTTGTTACCTGGCTCATCACAAGAAAAGTTTGCCTGCCCTATTTTAGGGAGTTCACTATATTATAAAAACAAAACTTCTTAAAGAACACTTGGATATCACTTTCACTCAAGGTCCCATATTTATTGCTGGCTCAGCAATTCCCAAACTCTATCTGTTTTTATAGCTAATATCAATCAGGCCCCAGGAAAACACTTCTCCACATATCTTATTTATTTCCTTTAACCAGAAGGACCTTTGTCTGAGTTTTGAGGGTTGTGCTGTTGTCAGGGCTAGAGATGGAGTAGGGTGTGGATTTGAACAGTAGCAGCACATGGGTAAAGACAAATTTGTGAACATGCTAAATTATTCCTCTAATGGACCATAAACACAAGATACTTATAAAACAGAGTATCATCCAAGTAGTGTGTATTATATCCTTATTTTCTTTTCTTGAGGTCCAAATGTGAGGTTCTAAAAATACTCATTAATTAGCAAAAAATAAAGCAATTTACATATTGTGCCTGAGGATTAGTTTGCAATACTTAAAAAAAAAAACAAAAAAAAACAAGGACCCTTACATAGTGTATAATCTAAAATATTCTTAAATTTGTATGATCTATATACTCTTAAATATACTTAGTTTAAGTAACATACTTGAAGTATGATGTGATGCTTTATGAATGTACATGGTCAACCACAATTGGAAAAAGCCTTATCAGGACTGCAGGTGGAGTTAAATATCAATCCAACCTAAAAATGTGCTTACCTGAGTAGAAATGTACCCCCCCAAAATGCAGTTATTTCACTGCTATGCATCACAGCAAAAACTGGAAACATTTTAATGGTTTTACATATGAGATTGATTAAGAAGTTTTGTGCCTCTAGACAATGAAACCTAGTTTCAAGCAGCTGGTAGATTCCTATATTATAACATTAAGTGAAAACGCACGCTTCTAATGTATAGGGCGTTGAGTATCTGTGAACGTTGCTTGCAAGACACTGCAACCTTTTCTGCATTATTTAGAATTTCTTACCATGAACACATATTTTTAAGTATATTTCAATTCTGGAAAGAAAGAGGTTTATGTGAGCTTAGATATATCAGTAAATAAATCTGAAATATTGGGTTAGAATGCAAAAGCCATCTTGTACTAAAAATGGCCCATTTTCTCCCCTGAGCTGTGCTCTAGCCTAATTTTCTGTCTGCATTTTATTTCTGAATTGCACGAAAGATTTGTGGAATACCATTAGCTATGGTGGAGAAATTACTTTCACACTCAACTCTTGCTCTTACCCACTTCTAACTTCTTGAAAAAAACTTTAGTCTAAAACTTCTCCCGCTGTTTTCAAGTCAAAGATAACTTCTATTTGAAAAGCTTAGAGGAAAAAATTCCCTTAGCTCCTGTTAGTTATTTATGCATAAATCATATATTGGATTAAAAGAGAATAAATAGCAATCACATTTTTTTAATGGATAAGCAGGAAGGATTTGTATTAAATGTCCATTAATTTGTCATGGTTGCAGGTAAGCAGAATAGAATGACTGTAACTGAAGCATTACTGTCTTTGTGGATTCTCTGTACATATGTAAGCATGGTGTAAGTCTTCTCTTATGCAAGTGCCATTTTCTAGTGTTTGTTTTTAATTATAACAGCTGAACAATATGGTGTTTCTCCTATTTTTACATTATGTTCTGGAAAGAAAGGAAGCTGTGGATGCAGAGACCTGCATAGATGTTGCCCACATATTTTCACACTTTGTAAAATCTGGACAGGCTGCACTCTCTGTGTGTGACCAGAAGTCAATTGGAGATCTCCATTTACCCCCCGTCTGGTCATCTACTTTCTGGACTCCAACAAAAGTCACCTGTGCACTCCCCAAGAGAGACAGAAATTGTGTCCCCAGCATGCAGAGGACATGGATGAGCTGTAGGGGTTCTCTAGGAAAGCGGCAGAGACAGAGACCAGCAGGTGCAGGATTGCTCCGTGGCAATAAAATAAGCATGTACTTGATATTTCCTACCCATTGCTCCCCTTAAGCCCCAACAAAGTTAGGCTCTGCAGAAATTAAGACAAGGAGATGGCCCAGAAGCCTAGAACTGGGCCATGCCCCCCATCTCCACTCACTGGGGCTGAAGCGGGAGAAGAAGGAGTGAATGAGCAGAGCAGACTCTTTCCCACGTCAGGTTCCTGGAACCACCAGTCTGGCCAACTTCGGGTTGGACATAAGATTGGTGCTTTAAACTGAATGGATTTTTTAAAAACCTAGCAGATGTAATTGAGATGATATTAAAGGAACCGCTATGAAATAGTGAAGGAAGGTTTGATGTAGCACAATCAGTAGCAGCAACTAAGAAAAACAAGCCACACCATGATCCTCCCCTACTGCGTTCAGACTATTCACTCAAGGTTTCCATACCCCACAATCTATGAGTTAGGGTCAAGAATATGGGTAGATGGTCAATCGATTTTTCTTATCATTTGATTATCATCTCTCAATTTATTCATTAAGATGCTTTAATTAAAGTATAGACCTAGCGGTATTTTATAGTATATTAGCCTTCGAAAATGTACTGTGGGGAAACACAGGTCTTCTCCACACTGTTTTCCTCTTCTATGCCTGCCGCAGAAATAGGAATCATACTCACCTGCATGCACGTATACAGAAATACAGGTGCAGGAGTCCACGCAAAGCAGGCGTCCATAGGCATGGAAGCAATTAAGGCAGGAGAGACCTGTCTGTGACCAGGTGTCCCTGTCAGACAGGTTGCTGGCAGCAGTGGGGTGGATGGGGACCAGTTAGGAAGACAGGCAATGTGTCAAGAAAAGAGCTGAGGGGCAGCCAATAGGGGTGGAGAGAGGGAACCAATGGAGAAAATATTCCAGGGAGCAGAAGCGCTTCTTGACGCTAAGTGCATGTGGAGACAGAGGGAGGGAGTTTGGCAGGAAGGTTTCGGGTTTTGATTTAAGCAGATGGAGAGATGGTGACTCAGTCAAAAGCTGTACATTTTTGGAGGTTTCAGTACGTACCATGTCCTGTGCTCACCAAGTATGTGGGAGGACCTGTTCCCTGGCAGGGTGGATGTAGTAAGCAGAGCCCGGGGGGAGAGGTCTGGACTGAGATCCCCACGGTGTAGATGGACTGAGCCATAGCAGGGGATGTGGTGGGCCAGGGACACAGTCAGGGGAGCCTGTGAGCATCTGTTGAGGCTACATATTAATGAAATAAGACCACAGAAATATGTTGGGAAGATAAAATAGACACCTCTGGGGGAATAATTACAAAAAATATAATGGGTGTCTATCAGTACGAGGAAAAAGTAGAAGAAAAATCAAGAAATATAGGCACCTGGAGAGAAACAAATTAGACTCTGGGCCCCACAGCCCTGGAGCGAAAGTGGACACCCTCCACATGCATGCACCTTGCAGATGGAGCCGGGCTCTGGAGGCCACAGACCTGGCAGCTCAGTACTTACTGGTCTGCGGAGCCTACAGAGGCGACCAGCGCAGTTAGAGACCTGCGTTAGGTTCTGGAGCAGGGGTAGGGATGAGGGTGGGGCAACTCTAACAGGGAGCATCTTGACTCGACTTTCAGGGCCTTGCACAGGCAGGGTTCCTGGAACCACAGGGTCAGTTGCAGTTTCTGCACTCAGGACACGAAGGGGTCAGTGGCCTTTGCTTTTCCCTGGGGCTTCCCTGGCTTCACTGGCTCTGTAAGGTCCTGGGGTGTGAGCTCACCCAGATGGACGTGCTAAGCCTGCTCCTCTTGTCTGTCTCCAGGCAGGGCCTGTGGGTGAGTGGGCCTACAGTGGGTGGGGAGTCCTCACCCAGGGTAACAAATGACAAGTGATGCTCAACACTGATGGGTTTGGGAGAGCAGAGGATGTCAAAAGCACCTCAGGTGACTGGGTTGGTGATCTTAGCAAACTAAAGTGGCAGATGATCTGTAAGTGCTTAGTAAGGGATGACCACCTGCACTGTGAGGTGAGGGAAGCTCCTCAGAGTGTCCTACGATATAAGGAAGGGTGTTACCAATTGTTCTTTATAGCCGGATTGTGTAAATTCATTGAAAGACCTAGGCCCAATCGTCTGATGAAAAGCTGCTTTATTCTCTGAGGGAAATTCAGCTCTCAGTACCTGGACAACAAAACAGGATTAAGGCTGCCTCCACTTCCCCGTCAGAATCTTTATCTTGCTACCATGACAACTCACTCCACAAATATGTTGCCAAACACATGATTACACAGAGAAAAAAAATAGGAACGTGCCTTTATCTAGTAAAATTGAAAATATATCCTTAAAAGTACTAAGCAAATAATAATTCACTATCGAAAAGAATGAAAAATGTCTTTGGAATACTAAGCTCAGTGGTGAAACAGATTTAAGAATTTCTGAAATTGTTAAAACCGTCACAAATCAATATTGAAATTTTATTTTCTTGAAAATTGCAAAACCAAATATTAACATAAAACAAGTTTAATCTGTTCAAGAAACATTTTAGGGGATTTGTGGTACATTTATGCTTACTTTACTTATACAAGTAATATATGAAGTCACAGTATTTGTAAACAGAACCAACTGAAATGGAAACAGAATTCCTTCTTCACTATCCCCATCATCTTTTCCCCAAAGGAGCCACTCTTAACAGTTAGTGTATGTCTTTCTATAATTATATATACTATGTTATAAAGGAAGATAAATTTCTTATATGCACCTTCTTATAAATTCCTTTGTGTATATACCTAACTTAACAAAATGACTTAGCAGTCTTTTCATAGTCATGCATTCATCTATACCTCATTCCCTTTAACGTCTGCATAGTATAACATAACATGAATGTACTCAAAGTGTTAGCCATTCCCCAAATGGTGGACATTCAGGTTGTTTCCAACTTGTCATTAGTACAAACAAGGCTGCTGAGGACTTCTTTTGCATATGCCTTAATGCACATGGTTTCCTTGTTTGGTGTGATGGACGCTGAGAGTGGAAGTGCTGATCAGAGCTTATGCATATTTAATCATTGATAGGCACTACCAATTTATTCATTAAATGGTCTAAGTAAAGCTATTCAAATATGAAAGGACTCACTTCTGCATTGTTTTACTTTCATATCATCGATCTGTTTATTTTTATCAATATGATAGGCAAATATAATATGGTAAAAAAAATCGCACATATATAATTGCTTTTATAATTTGCTTCCTTGATTACTATGAGACAAGGTGCTGTTTCAAAGGTATAGTATAAGCATTACAACTTCTTTTGTTGATGAGCTTGTGTATATTTTGTACAGGTTTCTCTGTGGTCATTTACCTATTTTTATTGAGTCTAAGAGTTCATCACATATGATTTGTATTAGTCCTTTACTGTGTGTGTGTCCAGTAGAACAAACCTGATCATTGTATTTACAGCTGTGGGGGGTTCTTTGTTTTCAAATAATTTCTTCGAATTCTGAATGTTGAGTGTTATTATATTTTGGTTGGATTATAGATTTCTCCTTATATATCATACAACTTCTATTTATATACTTAGAAACTTTATTAATAGGGGTAGAGTACAGTAACTGTGTTCTCCATGGACTATAATTTTCATCTCTATTTGCCCCACATAATGCTTTTCAGCTGGAATTCTGATTCCATACCTGAAAGACTTTATTTTTATGAATCTATTCCTTGTTGACCTTTTACCATTCACTTTTTTTACTTTTAAATAGTGTAACTACTAAAAGTATAGTGTCTGAAGGTAACTCTTGTGTCAGTAATTGCACTTAGCTCATAATATCATTCTGAGGATTAAATGAGGTGATCCCTGCAAAAAGATTGGTCTAGTGCTTCTAACATACTCAGCATTTAGTATGTCAAATTGTTTTATTTGTGGCATGTACCATGGTAAATGGCTTTTAGCTGAATCTTTATTTTGTCCCAAACTGGAATAAATGTATCCCATCCAAATTTATTGTGGAAACTAATATATAGCCTTTTCTATTCTTCTATTTGACTCAAATGCCTAGCACAAAACATTTAAGCCTAACTTTTATTTAACATCAGTAATGAAACCCTGAGTGAGATCCTCTGACTTAAAACAGGATATGTCACATGTTCATGTCCCTCTATTTTTTTTTACATCTCATGTCTACAAAATCAGCTGGAATTTTAATACTGTTATTAATTTTTTTACATTGTGCTTTGACGTTCTTAGGAATTCTTTCTTATCAATTGCGAAATTACGTTTCTTTATTATCTGGAGAGTTCAGCGCCTGTTGAACCCAGCAGCCTCTTGTGCTACTGTTTATAGACTTGTCACAACGTGGTATGCTTCAGAGATCACAATTTTGATGATAAAGAGGTTAGAGAGTGCCTTTTTATGAAAGCTGAGGTTCAGAAGACATTTATAGAAAATTCAATGTCTTTTCAAAATGTGACATAGTTAATAATGACTATTTCTTCCTCCCTCCCAAGGTACATAGAAATCTAGAAATCAAAAAAGTCCATCACAGAAAAGCAAAGCAAAGAAGTCTATCTAGTCAGAAAATACATCTGGTTTATGCTGCTGACATTTTCTGGTCAGTTTGAAATCATTTCTCCATTTGGATTCTGGAGGAGGTTTCTGCAGAGTTGGGTTACATGGTGGACCCGGCATTCAGACATCAGTGATTCCCTATTTCCTACTCTGGGAAGTGAGGAAATTGATCTAAGCTAGTGTGGTCCCATAGAAATATAATGTGAGTCCAATTTAAAATTTTCTAGTTTCCAGCATTAAAGTAACAAAAAAAAAAAAAGGTAAAATTAAGTTTAATAATATATTTTATTCAACTCAGTGTAATCCAGATATTATCACTTCAACATGTAATCAATATAAAAGTAACAATTAAACAAATATTTTATATTCTTTTGTTTATACAAAGTGTTTAAAATCTGGTGGAGCTCATTCACATATGTGTTTTTAACTACTATCTATATATCCAGACAATTAATAAATTTGAATCAAGCCTGGCTCTTTCCACCAAACACCAGCTTGTAAATTTCACTATCTTCTGAGTATCTGCACTTACAGATCTAAGGAGCACCTCAAACTTCACATGTTCCAAACAGAGCCCCTATTTTCACACACACACACATACATACACACAAAAAATGGTTTCTACAAAATTCTTCCCTATATCAGTAAAAGGCAGTTCCATGTTTCCCAACCAAAAACCCTAGACTAATCTTCAGTTCTTCTCTTTCACACTTATATGCAATCATCAGCAAATCCTTCCGGCTTTAACTTACGAACACATCCAAGATCCCTACCACCACAGCCTGTTCCAGGCACCGCCCCCCCTCCTGGAAAAGGAGAGTAGCTTCCAAACTGGTCTCCTACTGTCTGCCCCTACATGCTGTTCCCAAACAGCAGGGGAGTGATCCTCTTAAGGAGCAAGTCAGATCATGACACCCTCTTCCCTGCACCCTCTAACATTCCACATCACTCAGAGTAAAAACTGAAGTCATAACAGTGACCTCCGTGGCCCTGCACAACCTCACTTCCTGTTATCTCTCTGATCTTACCTACTTCTTCCCTCCTAGCTGTAGTTGAAAATGACAAGCACGCTGTATCCTCAGGGCCTTTACATTCTCTATGTCCACTGCTAGGACATAGATACAAAGATATCTCGATGATTTGATGCCAATGGTCACTCTTTGAGTGAGTTTTCTCCAGACCACATAAAACAACAGCTCTTGCATTTCTCCTTCCTGTCACCCTATCCTACTTTATTTCTTTCCATTACATGTCTCACTAATATCAATATTAGTGATATCATATTATTATTTAATATTAACTATAATATAATATTTTTATATATTAGTCTCTCCCAAATAAGATTTGTTTTTCTTCCACTAGAATTTAGTGTCCAAGATTAATTTTACTCCATTTTGTTTACTGTTGAATTCCCAGTGCAGAACACAGTGTATGGCATAGAGAAAGCAGTTGGCTAATATTTGTTTAATTAATTAATCTGTCAATTAATAACATATTGTTATCCAGCTATGCTTAATCACTCTGTGACTAGATATTCACTACTTTCTTAGATAATTTGTTCTGTCCTTGGAGAATTCTGTTGTAAAATTATTGCATAAAATTCATCATATTTACTTCTGACCAGTTACTTACAGGTTCATCTAATTCTTCCATGACAGATAACTCTAGTTCTTCTTCCTACTGATCTTCAGTGACAACTCTGAATACCCTCTTCACCAAGGTTGCATAAGGAATTCTGAAGAGAAGACACACAAGAAGAAGCACTTTGAGCAACATAGTACAAGGGGTGTCGCATAGTTTCTCTTATTTGGCATCTCATCTGGTTCCTGATCAATAGCCATTGTCTGTTGTTGATCAGGAGGACACATTAATGTTCTCAAAATACTTTTATAGTTCATAATCAATTTTCTTGGCTCGCTGCAGGTTTCTGCTGGATATTATCTAAAGCAATCTTACTAGCCAATTAATATGCAATGGAGGTAAATCTGAAGTGAGCGTCTGAAAATGAAGTTTCCATGAAATATGCCAGTAGCAGTGAAAGAAAAAAAATAGTAACAAATAATGACAGAAGATTTTGAAGGTTCGGGTCTTTATAAAAATTTACAAAGCCACGTAAAGTCTTAAGAGGTGGCATGACATAATAATGAAAGCATGGATTCTAGAACTAGTTCTAAGTATTTAAATTCTGGTTGTGTTTCCCAATGATCCTGTTGGATTTCTGAATTATTTTGAGCCAGTGAGGTGTGTGTGTATGTACCATTTTACCCCTTTCTGAAAGGCAGAGTCTATAGCAGCTCTCTAATACTTGTCCTACCTTTGCATGTCAGCTGCATGCTGGGTGGGACTGGGAGGTAGAGAAAGAAAATAAGATAACTCCTCTCTAATGCACAGGTCTGGAGATGAAGAGGTACTATATTCCAGGACTGTATTCCAAGTACCATACCTGAAGAGTCTCTTCCACACCTGAACTATATTTGAATAATAAGATCCCAGATTTTCAGCTAATGCTATATTGGGTTGAGAACTAAGGGGCCTTGGAAGGCATGAGTGTGTTTTGCATATAGAGAAACATGAATCCTTGAGGTGCAAAGGTAGAAAACAATATCCAGCTACAATGTGGCTTCCAATCATCATCACTTTCTGGGACTTATGTCTTGTATTGGTCCGTTACATGTGGCATCAAGCAGCCTTGTGGCAAGTCCCAAGTGGAGAGGAACTGAAGCTTCCTGTCAATATCAAGTCACCAGCTGTATGAGTGAATATCCAAGAAAGCAAGTTCTCCAGCTCAGCCAGCCCTCACATGACCATAACCTGGTTAGATGTCACTCTACAATAACACAAAAGAATCAGCTTATAAGCAAATATGTACAGACTAATAATGGAATCAAAGCTATTACAATAAAAACAGTTTAGCAAACATTTCTTGAGCACCTATTTGTAACAAGTGATTCTATAGATTGGGGCATGTCCTCCACCTGTAGGAATTCTATGATCCTTTCAGGGAGACAAACTTAAACACAGCAGGTCATTAAACATGGCCAAATAGATGTTTTCAAAGAACACTGTGAAATAGGAAGGAAGTCTGTCTGGGGAATAGAAGGGCTCCCTGCGTAAGTTATGACCCTGTTGGGCCTTGCAGAGCAACTCAGCCCAACAACCAGATGGCCTACTCTATGTAGGTTAGAATAGGTTTTTGTTCAAATTGCTACAGAAACAGCTTGGAAATGGAGACTTAAAAAGTAGGGCTTTAAGTCTTTGTAAGAAGGTAGTTTTTGAGCTTAATTTAAAATAATAAGACCCAGAACCAGCAGCCAAGAAGAAAAGGAGTATCCATTAGTAGGAATCATACAGAGAAGGCTCAGAGTTCAGAAAGTGCACAGTGATTGAGAGAGAGGACCCTCCTGTGCATGGAGCATGGGGTGTGTAAAGGTGGGGAAGGGAATGAAGAGAGCCTGGATGAAGGTCAGAACAAGTCCTACGGCAATGGGTCCTGGACTCGCATCATGGAACTGGTATGTTTCAGGTAAGTCTAAGGAACCAGCTGAAAAATTTTACGTAAATGTTTCATGGTCAGATTTGTGTTTAGAAATTATCTGTTTTATCCTTGAGTAGAAAATAGATCACAGGGGAAAGGGAGGAAAACCAAGGAAATGAGATTAAATTCTGCTCCAATGACCCCTAACACTAACTCCTAGAGATATGACTGGGGCCATATCAGCAGAGATGGAAAGAAGAGAACAGTCAGGGAGGTACCTGAGTTGGCAGTCACTTGACAGTACATTGGGAGAAAGGCAATGGGCTTTGGTCTTCCACAATGGTGAACAGGCATTTGCATTACAAAACTACCTAAAGAAGATTGCCCTTCAGTTATCAGTAGATGGTAGACAAGTTATCTAGAAATCAAACAAGTATTGGTTTGGGGGCTGCTTAGGTTTCAAAAAGAATTTTCAATGGACTAAAAGGTTTATCCATATTTAGGGCTGCTTAAAGACATAATACATAAATCAGTTTTTCTTCACGTTTTTGCCCTGAGCTTACAATTGTACATCATAAAGAGAATAATCTTGGTCAAGGTGGAGTTCAGTCTTCAGCATTTCTCATCTCTCCCACTTTTCAATGTGAATATTCAGAATATTTTACTCCAAGTGTACATGTCTGTCACTGAACTCCACTGTGAGAGGCAGAGGTGGATGCAGAGAGGAGAGCTGACATCCAGTCTAGCCCAGGGCACCGGAACCATCTTGCTGCTCTGTGTAACCCCAGCTGTTCCTATGTCCACCCTGTTTCCAACCAGTGATGCCCCTCCCTACGTAGCAGAAAGAACTGCATCTGCTTCAGTTCTCTTGGGTGAGAGCTATTGAAATGAAACACAAAGCACAAATATATATATATATCGTCGGCAGCCGTCCGTCTCGAGAGACGATGGTGTAGCTTCTTAAGAGTCTATCTGCACCGCCGAAAATGGCTGTGCAGTCCGACTCGGGAGTGACACGGTATGTCTCCTCCCATGTTGAATCGACATCTTGCGATGACGCTGGAGTGTCCTCTCCAGTGAAGCTGAAGCTACAGAGCCTGGGCAGGGTGATATGGAGGGTCTGCTGTTGCCCATGCAGCAGACCCCCCCTCTCTTCGCAGCTGAAGGGTCCAAGGGAAAGACGGAGTCAATACAGCTTGGCTTCAGGTGCGCCGCAGGAGTTGCCGGTGTTGACTACAACGTCAAACCGCCTTAGGGACTCCGGCTCCGGATTTTCTGTCGGGGTTTACTCCCTTAGCCTTTCCCCTGAAGAGGTATGCCGCAAGGCAGCGGAGGTTTTTTGGAATCAGAGTTTTCCTTCTCTGATGTGCCCTGACTGGAAGATCGAACCAGCGACACTTAGCTCGCAGGCCGACGCTCAATCCACTGAGCCAAACCAGCCAGGGACTATATATATATATATATATATAATATATATATATATATATATATATATTATATTATATATATTTTTTTTTAAGCTGGAGGAAGATGCCAAACTCTAAGTGTTTCTAGTAGAAATCTCAGTATTGGTTTCTCAACTAACACTAGTAAATAAGTTTCCAGAACAAACAATGACATAATATACAACAACTAAGTGCCAAGGCCTTCCTGAGCATTCTAGAGGTAGGCCACCCCAAATAATATGGGAGCACGAAGGGATGAGCTGTCCTTCCCATGAGGGAGCTGCTTCTATACAGTAACAAGGAGAAAAAATAGCATTTCACTTTGTCAGGAAACCTGAGAGCAAACCATAACTACATACTGGATTTCTGTAGAATTAAAGACAATCAATCACATAAGCTAAAAAATTCAAAATTTTGTTAAATAAATGGTCATTGTTTATTTCCAGTGGCCACAAACTCAAGTATATATAAATAAAAATGTTCAATAGTACTATGTTTCTGTAATGAAATTGTCCCAAATAAGAAAGTTTTATATGAGATCTCCAGATAAATCAAGGCATTCCCCTTACAACTCCCTCCCTCAGCATCTGCCCTCTCTTTCTCCTCAGTGTAGCAAGTACATCCTGGGGTTACAAGGAACTGGGTGTGGGACTGGGTTGGGACTTAGATCTCAGAAATCACATGGGGTCACTCCCACTGCTTGCTGTTGGTAACCCAGGCAGCCCCTTCATGTGGGAAGGGCTACCTCCAGGCATGAGTATCACGGGATGTGCTTCATTAGGGCCTTCTGGGAGATATCTCTGAGGAGGTTAGTAAATACATATGAAAGGGTAGTGTGAGAAAAAAAAAAAGCCATCACAATTAAGGGTGTGCAGGGACTGGGGTTTTAGTCCTTGTGCATAAGACAGAGATTTGTCATGCATCAGATTGGAGCAAGGATACTGAAGTAAGCTGTGGACCCTCGCTGAGCAGGTGCCACAATAGAATGCCAGTTTAATTTAAAGGGAAATTTCATCTATTTTTGTAGTGCTTGTCAATATCGTACTGGAGAAGAAGGGAGGGAGGTGGACAAGAAGCATTGCTATTTCTTTCAAAGAAAACAGTATGAACTTCTCCCCAGTAAAGGACAAAATAACTAAAATATTTCTAGCTCTGCAGAGTAAAGTGGACACTAGTTGAAAACTTTATGTTGTCACCAGGAAATGAGAGACCAGACCAGAGCTCAGAGTCAAAGAGACACTTGAAAAGTCTCAGCAATCAGAAAAGCGAGTAACTGACTTATTTGGAAACCAGAAACATCATTTTGCCCCTGTCACAGATAAGGAAGGTTTCCTCATTAGAAACTATGAAGTGTTCTGTCTGGTTTAAACTATCCACAATGAATGGATCTGTTCCATGCTTTTGACTTTATCCTTTGGTGATGACTGCACACAGAATTTACTCCAAAACTCTAGGTATCTAAATTCCCACCATTAGAAGCTGAATGTCAACAGAAAAAGAACAATTCCAAAAATGGTCCACAAGCACCTCCTTATTTACCTTGGCTGTCAGACAAATTGGTGAATCTCTTCAGAACTAAAGCTCCTTTTCAGGGTAGGGTAGCAGCTGCTGACAAAGCAACCCCATGGAGAATTGAACCACGCAAGAAAATGCCCATCTGGCTGGAACCATGGAAGGACCCTCTCCATGGGCTGCAGGGACCTTTTCTAACTCTGCAGAAGGTGTGACCAGGCCCCCAGGCCCAAGAAGAGCAGAAATTAGATGTTCAGGGTGGGGTCTTGGCCATGGGAAGGCCCACCCCTGACCTGGGCCAGCCAGTGGGGTCTGTGCTTTGCCACTAGCTGGGCCACTGAAGACCCAGGAGTGTGCAGGGCTAAGCAATAGGACAAGAAGTTTACAAATGCACAAAGAAGATCAAATCTTCTGAGTTGGTGCTAATCTATGGGCACATTTTCAGGGGATAAAACTCAATGTGGTTTTAAATACAGGATGAGAAAATAAAATCACTAGGTTATCCACATGCAACATACTAAAGAGGTTTCTTTTCTTGCTAGTTCGCACATCTGAAGGGGCTCATATTTACCAATAGGGAGTGGCTAACCCACTCTAACTCTGTGTAGTTTGATCAACAGGAATAGGGACTTGAGGCTGGTCATCCCACCATCTTCCGACAGACAGCAGAGCTGCCTCAGCAGGGCAGGAAGTGGGGCTCATGTCTCTTTTCACAAAAGTCCTCTTTGTATTGGCTGCAGGGGTCCTGGCACACCTTCAGGGGTCCAGTCTCCCTCATTCATCAACCAGGGGCATCAAGCATGTTAGTAAAATGACACCTTTGGGCAAAGACTGATGTCTTAGGACACCGCATCCTCCGGGAACAAATCAAAGTTTGGCTCTGAATTCACGCTGTTAATACAAGCAGTGTTCACAGTACCCAGGCGAGGCTATTAGTGAACACATACATCACTGTTTCTTGTTTAGAATCAAGGTTCTGTGTGTCATTATTTTACTGCAGGTATGTTTCCAAGATTCCCAGGATGAACGGATAATGCAGGGCAGAGTGGGGCACAGAGTATGACACTGGGGCCTCACAAGGTGGTGTCCAGACACTCGATAATGTCATAGCCTTGATTGTTCGCTCTGTCTGTCTGGATTTCATTTTTCTCAAAACAACACACAGGACTTATACTAGCAGATCTCTGACCTTTAATGGCATTTAGATGACACCACGAGTGGTCATAAAGCATAACCAGAGTGTTGTTGATTTTATTCATGCTTCATTCACTTACTCCAGCACATGTTTAAAACCTGATAAAGGCCAGACAACTGAGATGACAGATAAGATATGAAGCCACCCTGGTCCTCAAGCAGTTCCCACCGTCATGAATAAACAACTGCACAATTACCTTGGATTATGCTCATGACCATATTGAAGATGTTAGGGTTTAAAATGTATTAGAAAATACACAATGATCTCTGACTGACACCACCATCTGATGTCATTGGGTCCTACGGTGGTCAAAGAGTCCACTTCACAAAGCACTTGTGATAATGAGAGGAGTAAGACCCGGCATCTCTCAGTACAGCTCCTGGGGGATGGAATGAAGTATATGTCAGATGAGTGACTAGAGCCCTACTTCCTTCCCTGTCCCACTGACAGGTTACTAAACCCTGAGACAATTAGAGCACTCAATTCAGAAATTAAAATATCTCAATTACTCCCCTAAACCTGAGATGTTAACAAAAGCATGGCGAGCCCTCCACAGGACACACAGCGTCCCCCAGGCACGGTCATGTGCAACAATCATTGGGTCGCCTTGTAACTGTGTGAGGTGCACAAATGAAAAGAACTGAGGTTCAGAGAGTTTAATCTGAAATTTTTCCAGCTGGTAAATGGTGTCTATTAATTTCTTTTCATTATAAATGCTGCCCTGTTTGTCTAAACAAAGGAATCCAAAGTGGCTTTTATTTAGTTAATGGTTTTACACAGGGACACACTATTTCAGGGTGTGTCGTAAATCCCACCCATAGTGAGTCACAGCAGGAGATCTTCTTGTGATAAACCTGAGCCAACTCATGGCAGCGACTACAGCATTTAATTCACAGCTTCCTTATCATCATATCATTTTTCCTTGTGCTGTCTTTGCTTCACCTCCAGGTTCTCAATTCTTCTATGCTGGAATTTTCTGCCACTTGTTCTGCTATGTGAGGTGCCAACTCTGCACAGAGTGAGATCTGGGCAACTGTCATTCCATTCCGTGGGCAAAGGTCTAGAGTGAGACCCCACCTCACAGAGAAGAGCAACCCACTCAGTTGTTATTAGAGCATCAGGGAGAGGACTCAGATGTCAAGGTCAATCATAAGCACTTTTACCAGGTCAGATTTGAGAACCACAATCTCACCATAAACAGGAAGAGGCACTGAGACATGCATGGGACCACCCAACTAGTGGGGGCAGCACTGGGTCCTGAAGACAGGGTTCCTACTTCCTGCTGAGAATGCTATGAGCTCCCTGGGACCTTTTACCGGCTTTTTCTCACTGTCAGTCGGAATGATAATATTTATCCAAGAATGGAACTTGTGTGGCTCTTCAGAGGTCCTTGAGGAAAAGCTGTTCTCTGTTATATGGCCTTTTTCTTGCAACAGGAGGATCACCCGAAATAAAGCTGAAGGCTGATGTGAGACCAAACGACACTGGCCACTTCATTCCCAAGTGTCCCAACAATTATACACTTCATGTGCTGGATGGGACCCGCTGTGCGCGTGGAGGTGATGCATGTCCTCTGACCACATTGCTGTTGTAAGAAGGAAGGATGCTATGTGCAGTGATATGCTAATGAGGAAGTCAACAGTGGGATGTCAGCTCTCTCAACCTTCAGCAGTGTCTGATGGGGCAGGTCCCACAGAGGCTGGGCTGGGACCCAGCAGAGCAGGGCAAGTGTGTGAGTGCACATACATGTGTGTGAGTGAAAGTGTGTAGGCACACCTGTGAGACTGTGTGGGTTTGTGACATGTTTTAAAGTGTGTTTGTGAGTGTGTGGGGGTGTACGTGAGTACTTGTGCATGAGAGTGTGAAAAGTGATCGTGAGTGTGTGTGAGTGGATGAGTGTGAGACATTGTCAGGGTGTTTGTGAGTGTGTATGAGTGTGAAAGCATGTTTGTATTTGCGAGGGTGTGTGAATGTGTGTATGAATGGAAGTGTGAGAGTATAATTAGACTGGGAGGGTGGGTGTCAGTGTGTATGATAGTGTGAGAGTATATTTGCGTGTCAGTGGGTGGATGTGGATGTGAGAGAGTGTGTCTAAATGGGGTGTGCATTTATGTGTTCTGGGGGTGGGAGGCTATGGTAAAAAGGGATATGAAGAGTCTGCTAGTCATTTTCCTGGGAAAATACGGACCCATGTGTGCGCATCTTGCTGAAACTTCACAGCCCCAGAAGCCTGGAAAAATGAGGTGGCAATCCTTCAAAATAAAAATCAAGATCCCTGGTAATGACAGCATCCCTACTGTTTATTCTTATCCTTGCCCTTCAGTGGCCATATCCTGGCAGCAGCTCTCAACTCCTCGCACGGCTTTACCTTACTGATGGAGAGACCAATGGAGAGACGTCAGCTAGAAAGGGTTGTGCAGCCCTGCCCTCCCCTCTCTCCTTTCAGCTTGTCCATGAGCCCCTTCTTACTGCAGAACCGGATGGTGCTGATAACTTCAGGACAATGACTTCCAGAAAGAAATGATTTGGAAAGTCTGTTTGCTAATTTTAGATTTTGCTCTCATTCATCTGTTAATGCAACATATGTAACAAAGTCAGCAGAAAAGAGCAGAAGGAATTTTTAAGTTGCTGTTTCTGTTTTTTCCTGAAGGAAGCACCATAACTGGGTGCTGTGAACTTGTTTGAAAGTCCTAACCAGGAAGCCTGGCTACCCTGCTTTCCTTTCAGGAAGGACATTCCTTCTCCCCTGGGGACAGTTCTCCTGTGGGAGGCTAGGAAGGGCTGCCAGGAGCCAGGGAATGATGGCCATCAGAGCCACCTCTTCCCCCAAATCTCTGAGAAAATGAGTGGTGTCAGCTCACATCCCCAAACAGTTTCTTTCAATGCAGAAGCCCTCGTAGAAGAGGAAAACGTATTCAGTGCAGGAGAAAGCAAAGGTGCAGAAGCAGGGAATGACACAGACTGTTGGAACATATTCCATGGCTGAGAAACTTGGACAGGGGGTCGCGATCCAAGGAAGCTTCACCCATCGCTCGACTTTCATCTGGAAATGACATTCCAGTGACATCCCATTTGGAAGTGTTAATTTTTTACATATTTTTAAAAATTATTTTCAACTACAGTTAACATTCAATATTATTTTGTATCACTTGAGAAAAAGTGTTTTGAGCCCTGGACACCAAGGACATGACTTGTATTAGGAAGTTTGTTTGTCACAGATTTTTCAGACCCAAACTAAGGGCTGTTACTGGTGACACCTCAACAAGAATGAGTTTCAGTGACGATGCTAAGCTACAGCCCCAGAAAAGCAAGAATGGAGACCAGTGTATCTTCCACACCTGGCTTTGGTCTTCTGTCCATCCTGTAGCTCTACCCAGTGGCTGCTGCTGCTCTGTGGGGAAAGGGGCTCTGGAGAAGGGGCCCTCAAGGGATCTTGTCACTCCTACCCTGTGACAGTGCCGTGATGTTACATGGTAATAACTGCTTTTTCACTTCTGAAAAAATGCAAATAATACCTGTCCATCATGTAGCAATACTAGCATGTGTGTGATAAGACACTGGAGGGACATCGCTCATATTTGTTTTTTGTGTGGATTGGCATTTCTGTGATGACCCATTTTTAAGATTAAAACTGCAGCCAAAGAGAAAAATTCCTGATAATGTGGCGAAAGGTATTCTACTGTCATTTCTAACATTTCAGGAAGCTGAGGTATTTCTCTTTCTGAGAAGAACAGCACCTAGAGCAGGGGATCCTGCACTGGGCTTTCCTTGTTGACTTAAACCAGAGAATCAGGAGTATTTTGAAAACCCTTTAATTGAAGAATGTGGGGGGAGGGAGGCACTGCACTTCTGCACAGGAATAACACCTCTGGAAAATTACCTGAGTTGTCTGTGGAGGGTCTCCATCTTTCTGCAGAAACAGCCTGGCAGGTGCTGGTTCTCTTCCTGCCTCAGAAAGGCACCCAACAGGCCCAACAATTAGGCATGTGCTACAAAGAGTTCAGTGGGGAAGAAGACAAAAATAAAATTGCACATTGATCATTACAGTGCTTTTCCATATTAGACAGTGTGTATTCAGATGGTCAAACTCCTGCGTTGTTTCAGATGACCATGCTTCATATTCAGTGAGAAATGCATCCTCTTAATTCTGAGAATAAGTATCTCAGTTTAAGCAGCCTGTGGTTCATTATTAATTGAAAAGAAACTATGTTGTTTGTTCTTAATAAATTTAAAGAACAATCAACAAATGCTAGCTATAGACACAAAAATCAACCAAAATGACCCGTTCTAGACTTGAAGAATATAGATGAAGTGAGGAGATTTTAGAGAAGCACTTGACAAGGTCACAGGAGTTTTGTGTCTGGATTGTGTGAATATTTTTCAGCACAAGAAAAAAGAAAAGTCAGATTCAGATATATGAACTAGAACATTAAGCAAGGAGACACAAAGATGGACAGTGGGCAACCTAATTATCCATCGACGTAGAATGCATTAGACCTCCATCAAATAGATGCATCTATTTCTGTAAAATAGAAAGAGAAATAAGTGTTTCTTATGTTGTCCAAATGTACCACATCCATTTTAATTTCATAGTCACTGAATCCATATTACTTTTGACAACTTGATGTTGGTTTTCTATATTCTGAAATAAGCAACTACATTTGAAATTTGGGGAAGAGTTGTGCCTTTGCCTACACTGAAAAAAACCATTGACACTGAGGAAAATGGGTTCCTCTTTTAAAATGCCACCTCACTGCTGCAGTTTTAGCCAAGAAGGGAAGATTGCTTAGTGGAAATGAACTGGACCCTGCTGCACAGACCTGCCAACTGCCCCACAAGAAATACAAAATAAGACAATTGGAGGTAGTAATTTTAAATAATACAAAAGATTTAACCATTTTTCCAGTAAAAGAGACTTTGATTTGGAAATCAAATATTATAATTTTTGGTCTAGATTGCTGGGATTTAGGTAATGCTGAATTATTTTTAAAGTTTTAGCAGAAAGGATACATATCCCATTTTGAGTCCATTCATTTAAATTTTCTCTATTGCTTAACCCATGCATAGACATGTTTATATATGTGTATGCATTATATAAATATTAAATTACTTGTGTATGTATTTATAAATAGGATAGACACATCTAGTGTGTATGTACATCACTACAAGAATGGTCACTAAATTTTTCTGTGCACTGAACACTGAATATCTGGTGATTTTTTTGTTCTTTATGCTGTTTTCTGATGTTAATGTCTTTGTACAATGAGTATGCATTACCTTTGTTACTAGAAAAAATATTGGAATTTTTATTAGGGAAAAATTTGATTGCTCAATATGTGGAAGAGATCTGGCTGTTTCCTCCTCCTATTTTCTTCTATAATACAATGGACTATATTAGAATGTTTTTAAAAAATGGATGCCTAATCTCTCACCCCTAAAGGCCACTGCCATTTTAAGTTAACAGGGAAAAAACTAAAATGACTATAAATTACATTATATTTATCTTTATAGTGAGCCCTGTTAAGGGCACAAACCATTTACATTCATATTTGGCTACAATCCAATATTTATCATGCCTTATGGATGATTCTTGCAAACCGGCTTGGTTTTGAAGAAGCAGATCTGATACGGTTTCACACAAGATAGATGGGTCAATGTTAGGGCCAGGTGCTAATTCTTGGTGCTGCAGAAGTCTTCGTTCTAGTTATCTTCAATAACTAAGGAATGAGAACACATCCAACGCACTTACATAGAAAGGCTTTAACTTTTCTCAGAACACACACACACACACACACACACACACACATGAGAAAACCAAAAGACAAAAACCTGAAAATCTTAAACAATTTTAGTTCGTCAAATTATTTTCTGTTGCAGCTAACACCACAGAGGAGAAAGCACTCTTCGTGTCAGTCCTAGCTTCTACCAAAGCAGCGAAATTCATGTCACAACATTTCCAATAACAGTTCCATTGCTTTATCTTTTCCTTTTTTCTTTTGTCTTAGCAAATAATTTCTTTATCACAACTGTTATTTTGTTCAGAATAAAGTGCTGAGTTTTACTCATTTGCTACAGAAAATTTCTAATGCTAGATAAGTGTAGAGTGAAATAAATTGCATTGTATTTTTTCTAATGCATTGTTTAAGGGAGGCAAAAACTGCAAAAAGAAAATTAGAGCTCTGATGTTTGCAAGAGAAGGGAGCATGAAAAGAAAATGGCAGAGAGGAAATACTTAAACATGAGAAAACCTGCCCTGAATAAACATTTGATGTTTTGACTTTACAGTATCTCCAAGAGTATTTGGAAAAATGTTCTAGAAATTGCCCTTAATATTTTGAGAGGAATTCAATGGGTTCTGGCAAAGTAAGAGAAATATCCATTGGTGGAGGTTGGTGGAATTGGTATCATGCATGGCCTTGGACCCCAAATATCTACCAGGCCATGGGACCTCCTCTGCAGTATCCCCCACAGGCTCCAGGGGCAGGCACCCCTGGTCTTGTGTTTGGACCCAGGATAACCCACCACCTGTGGTGGGTAAGCTGCCTCATTCTCATGACATTCCATTTCCTTTTACATAAATTAGAAACACCATTAAATATGTAGATTAAAGAATAGTAGATCAAATGGTAAAATATTTAGCAGATGCTCAACAAATGTAAGCTAATATAAAAAATTGTCACGCTGAGCCAAATGTGTATTTAGTCAATCGTGTTTTCTTTGTCATTTATTCATATAGTAATAACTGACTGGTTACAGTTACACCACAATGCCATTCCATTTCATACATCTGTAGTTATTCTGATATAAATCAAAACAAAACATCTGATGGAAATCAAAACATTTACACCACAGTGCCACTCCACTTCATATGTCTGTAATCAAAACAGGATAATGGGGTATTTTCAATATAATATAAGCATACAAAACCAGTCTAGGCCCAGAACTTCCTGAAGATCCTCTTACCAATTCGCCTTTTCATTACGGCTCCACTGTCCTTATCTTTCTCCACTTACTCAGCTACAGCCTTGGTGCAGGCATCTTCCACATGTCCTGATTACTCTCCTGATCACTGTCTGCTTCCTCCAATCTCTGCCTTAACAAATCCAGAGTTCCTTATAAAAATGAAAATCAAGTACAGGGCTTTTCTTTGCCTCCAAATCCAATCTAGGCCCTGCTTCATTCTGCATCCCCCTTGCAGAGTATCATTTCCTAGAATTCTGGGTTCAAATCATCCTTGTCTGCAGGCTGGTCAGTTCCCCAAGAACATCAACACCTGGGCCTTTGCATCCTCTGATCCATACCCTGTTCTTTGCTTCTGGGCTAGAAGACTGATAGTAGTGTTTTCACCTAAATATGTATCTTCATAACTCAGATACACATAATCTACTAAGGAAAGCTTTCCTTGACCTTCTGAGGCTAGAATAAACCAATATAGAAGCCATAATCTCACATTTCACATGATGCATAACTCCATTTTTAGCTGTTCTGCCCTCCCACTGGATTGGACCACAAAGTGAATTATTTCATGAGTATCCCCCCTTCCAGGCACAGAGATAGGCACGTGCTGTGTGTTGACTACACATCTGTGCAATTCCCTCAATAATGAATAAATGAGATACATGTATATGACATTACTTCAGTGACACTCCTCAGTTCACATTCAAGATAGAAGCAAATCCATTGTCCATGGACAGGTGAACAAATAAACAAAAGGTGGCATAGACAGTTGATAGAATACTATTCATCCCTAAAAAAGAAGGAAATTATAACACATGCTACAGCATGGATGAATCTTGAGGACATAAGACTACATGAAACAAGCCCATCACAAAAATCAAATACTGTATGATTCCACTTATCAAATATAAAGTTTGATTTCTGGATTGCTCAAAACAGTATTTTTTTATTTAAAAATTCTAATAAAGGAAGTAATCTGGAAAGAGATTATGTCCAGGTGAGTCCTCCTTCCCAGTTGTTGCATAGGATAGGCCCAAGGGAGAGCAGGTGGCCCTGAAGAAGCTCTTCTTCACTAGCAAGGGGCCTCTTCCTCAGGGGTAGACTGAGATAAAGTCAGCGTTTGCTTACCACCTCAATAGAGGTGAGATCCAAGGTCATGGCCAGGTCAGGGCAACCTGGGGCCAAGCCTGGATCCAGATGCAGACTGTGCAGAGAAGGTGAGCCTTGTGGACCCAGATGGGAGGTGATGGAATCAGGTAAGAGGTGGTTGGTCTTGGGCTGCAAAAGTTAGAGTTTATGTAAGAGGGAGGCAGCTCCCAGACCAGTCAGCTGTGAGGCTGGGGTACACTGGGGACAGGGTGGCTCAGGGACACAGGAAAGGAGGCCGCTTTTTGGCAACTAAATAATAAAATATGCAGAGACATTTTTATGTAGCCACATGTGGAATTCTCAGACTGGGGAGGACTAGACTTTAAGGAGCACTGACCAGCCCAAAGGAAGTTGTTAAAATTGTTATAATTATTAAAATTCTGACCTAGGAATACAGGTGGGGCTGAGACCCAGCATTTCCCAGACGCTGCCCTGCTTATCACACTGAGCTGTGAGTGCTGGGTCCTCGGGAACATTCTGGTTGGTGAAGAAGCAGTGTCTGGAATGGGAGACAAAGTACAGACAGGGTGTTTCCAGGCCAAAGGGTGGGGTTCATGGTAATGAGCCAGGATGCTGAGGAAATAGAAGGTAGCACAGAGCACAGGGTGAAAATACAGGCAGAGAAACTAAATAGACATTTTTAAATGAAGACAGATATAGGAAAGGTATTCAACATCACTAACCATCAAGGAAATGCAAATCAAAATCACAATGAGATTTCACCTCCCACCTGCTAGAATAGAATGGCTGTCACCAAAAAGGCAAAAGGTAAGTGTTGGCAAGGATGAGGAGAAAAGGGAACCTTTGTGAATTGTTGGTGGGATTCTAAATTTGTGCAGTCACGGTATGAAGGTTCCTAAAAAAAAAAAAAAAAAGAACACAGAACTACCATATGATCCAGCAATTTCACTCCTAGGTACATATTTGAGGAAACAACATCAAGACTTTGATGAGATATCTGCACTCCCATGATTATTGCAACATTATTCACAGTAGCCAAGATATGGCCACAACCTGAGTGTCCACAAATGAAGGAATAATAAAGATGCCATATATATGTGTCATGTATATGTACTCATATGTATGTATGTATACACACATACACTCACACACAATGGGATATTATTCAGTCATGAGAAAGAAGGAAACCCTGTCATTTGCAATAAATCTTGAGGGTGTTATCTTAAGTGAGGCAAGTCAGACAAAGAAAAGACAAACACTGTATGTAGGTATTAGAATTCAAAACACTAAAAAAAGCTGAAATAGTAGAAAAAGAGTAGAATGGTTATTACTGGGGCTGGGAGATGGCAGAAGTGGGGAGATGCTGTTTAAGGGTACAAACTTGCAACAAGTAGGTGAATAAGTTCTGAAGGCCTAATGCACAGCATCGTGATTATAGTCAACAATACCGTTATGGCTTCAAAGTTGCTAAAGGGCTATATCTTAAGAGTTTCCGTAATAAAAAGAAATGATAATTGTGTGAGATGACAAAGGAGTTAGCTAATGCTATGCTGATAACCACATTAAAATATATAAATATATTAAATCAACACATTGTACACTTTTAACTTACACAATGTTTTATGTCTTTTATACATATATTATAAGGCTGTACTAAGATGCTTAAACTTCATTTGTAAAGAGTGGGAATCATTGAATTATTATATTTAAAGATTTGGAAAATAAACTGATATTTCTTCGTGGAATAATTGCCAGATCTTAAACTAGATTCCCTAAATCCACTCTTCTTATTCTTTAGCAGGTGTAGAGCGTGAAAGTGCCAAAGTCAAGGTTTGTGAAGACATCAGATGTCTTATAACTTGGCTGGGAGAGGGCATCGGAGGCAGGGAGTCTGGGAGGATCAGTGGCATCTTCCAGGCAAGGGGTGGAGAGAGCTGGGTTGACAGTCACCCAGGAAACCACACAGAGGCCATCTGACAAGAGTGAAAATAATCTCTTATTTAGTCCAGATTTCTGCATGTTGAGTTTTTAGTACTTAGATGACAAAATTTTTAAAAAAAGAGTAATTGTTTGATCCTCATGGACCCTGGGGACTGATGTGACAGCTGTGCTGCTCATTTCTGCTCCCTGCCCCCAACGATCCAATATTGTCACCAACCCAGCTGTGGATGAAGAGCAGAGGGACACCCATCAAAATAACAGATCCACCGTCGTTGGAGACATTGACAGTGCCTCACAGTTCCCTATAAAGAAAGACCACAATCTCCTTGCCTTGAAGCCTGACTAAAATCAATAATTTTGAGCTTCACTGAGAAGCAACATAGTGTCTGTGCTAGAATAAACTAGTAAAACACTCAGGTTTCTTTAAGACAATAACTCACTGGCCCTATAAGTCTCTACCCAGTGCCAAAAGCTGGGTCTCCAATGACACTGATATTTCATTAATAATGATACTTATTTTTTCTGTTTTAACATTAGTTATTTGTATTTAATTGTATTTTGGATGTACAACTCAAGAGCAAGATACAGAATAATGCATAACCCGGGTACATTCCAATGGTTAACTAAACTCTTCTGTCAGATGTGTGTTGAGTTTAAATGGTTTTCAGGGTCCCTCACCGTGGCACAAAGTGGGATGTATGTAGTTTCATCTCTGTGGAGTGGATCAACCGGCCATGGGGGACTCACAGATGCAAGGGGCTGGATCTTGTGCACACTTTTTCTCCTCTTGCTGTAGGTAAATGTTTTATCCCTTGAGAAAAAAAGAGTTTACAAGCCAACAAGAAAATGGCAAAATAATAGAAAAATGGACAAAGGATAAAATGTAAATTCAAAAAGTCCAAAGAGCCAGGACATATGGTGACAAAGGTCCAGCACCATTGGAATTCAGAAATGCAAACTTCCATTTCCCACTCACCACATTGATTAAGACAAAGGGGAATGATAACGTCCTGATAATGTAAAAATGTGTAGGAACTAGCTCCCTTCTAGGAGAAATACAAACTGACATATTTGGAGGAGGGGAGGCTAGTTGGCAATATATTTGAAAAGCTTTAAGGTTTTGCTTGGCATTAATCCACATCATCTGTCTCACTTCAACAGCAAAATTCCGTAAGGCGTGGGTAGTGAATCAGAAGCCTACACTCTTAGGAGCTCACACTCCATCGCCATCCCTTGCTCGGTTTCTGTAATGAACACCTCAATAGAACACAGTGTTACGTACTTGTTGACATTGAGAATAATAAACAGGATCAGCTTTGGGGGTGAAGATACAAAACAGTCACTGGATATAGCTACAGGGGGTCACTGGGTGCCTCACATACAGAATTTCAACTGTGTATTTGAGAAATAGAGAGATATAAGTGAGTTGATTAGTGAGCTGAGGGAAGTGAAAAGAAAATGAAGACAGCAAAAGTAGCAGAATTTTAAGGAATGTTATGGAAGGGACAAAGAGTCATGTGAGTAATGAGAGGGACTGGGTAATGAGAGAGAGAGAGAGCATCAGGGCTTTATTTTTTAGGTAGAAGGTTCTCGAGCAATTTTTAGTGCTGATGAGTAGACAGAGAATGTAGAACTGAATATACACCAGAAAGAAGATAACGGATTGATCAGGGTGCCTAGGGTTGAGAGTTGGTGTGGATGCATCCCAGCACCTGGGGAAGGGTTAGAGGAAACTAGGCAGGGGCCCCTACTCCTGATCCACAGAGGGGAAGGAAAAATAATGATTGAAAATGCAGGAAACTTCGTAGAATTGGGGATATAAACCTGAGCTAGATCAATGGTTCATCTCATAGAGAGGTTAGAAACAAGGGTTTCTGTTGAAAAACACATGGAGCTTTTAAGAGAAGGAAATATTTGAAAGAATCATAACAGAGAATAAGAAATGAGTTGGTTATAGCTTAGAGGTTTTAATAGATTGTAAGGAAATATAGATCTCATTCTATTCTGGTTTGTTTTAATATAGATACATGTCTTCCTGAACATTTCTATACTTACTGTAAAAATATATTATCTTTTTTATTCACAAAGTTTCTAATGATTATGAATAAAAATATAAGAAAAATTCCTTCTGAATATGATGTGGCTTGTCTGTCTATTATTAGTTATTGCTTATCCCATTTAGCATTTCTATGAGAAGCTGGTAGAATGTAACATAAAGTGCAGAGGTTCCATAAACAAATATATTATAGCCAAAAATATTGAACAAAAGGACACACTAATAGTAATACTTTTGCCTGGGAATAAAAATGGCTGAAAAAATTTCTTTTGGTCCACATAATTTAATGTAAGAAAAAAATAAGTGTGAAGACAATTCAAAATAGTATAAGTAAGCCACATGGGTGAATAACTTTATAAAAATATGATTACTTATATACCAGTCAGAGGTATTGTAACTTTCATGCATCCTCTATTTTTTATTTTATTGGAACTAATCATAATTGATTTATAATTATTTGGTTCAGGTGTCCAATAAATTTGAGTACATTTATAGTATCATTCTTATTAATTTCTAAGACTTTAAAATAATTATAGAAACAAAATTTTGTTGGGCATAATGTATTGACAATACATTATTGTACTTTGGCTTACGTTTTCACTTTTTAATATTCAACAGAATTTCACAATTTTAATGTAATCTAATTTATAAGTATCTTCCTTTTATAGATAATGTTTATTGTTCTCTGTTTAGGAAAGTTTAGCTTACTCCCAAGGTCAAAAAATATTCTCATATATTACTGTCTAGAATCTTAATCGTTCTTTTTTTATTTAGATCTAGAATTCACTGAGAACTAATTTTTGTCTATGATATGAAGTTGAAACCAATGTGTTATCTCCATACAAATGTGCACTTGACCCATCACAATTTATTCAAAATATGTTCCTTTTCCCCATTGTACTGTAGTACCAACTTCTGAAAAAGACTCTGATGAGTTCTTTTCAGATTGTATGCCCTACTTAATAGTCCATGCTTTATATACCCCTGTCAGTTGCTGGCTCTATAAAAATTCTTTCAACTTTGTTATTTTTATTCAAGCTTATGTTGGCTATTCTTGGCTATGTGCACATTGACATGAATTTTAGCTTCAACATTTAATTTCTAAATAAAGACCAGTTGGAATTATAATTAAGATTACATCTCTCGATTTGGGTAAAGAGTGATTTTTAAAGTATCAAGTGTTCCAATCTATTTATATGGTATATCTCTACATTTGTTTGTTTTATTAAATTCCTCTCAATAATGTCATATAATTTACCATACAAAAATCTTGCAAAACCCTCTTTATAGTTGTTTATAGAAATTTTAATTATTTATATTATTGGAAATGATATTTTTAAAAAACGTATGTTCTAGTTTTTTGCTGTAAATGTATAGAGGTGTAATAGACTTCTGTATATGAGCTGTGTTATGGACTGAACCGTATTTCCCAAAAATTCATATGTTGAAGTCCCAACCCCCAGTACCGCAGCATGTGACTCTATAGGCCCTTTAATCATAAAATTAGGAGTAAATGAGGTTACATGGGTGGGCTCTAATCCCATCTGACTGACATTCTTTCTAGAAGAGAAAATCTGTGCACACAGAGGGATACCACAGCTGCAAGTGCACAGAGGGATGACCAAGTGTGGACGCAACAGGAGTGCAAGTGCAGCCATCAGCAAGCCAAGGAAAGAGGCCTCAGAGGAAAACCACCCTGCCAGTACTGTGCTCTTGGACTTCCAGACTTCAGAGTTTTGAGAAAATAGATTGTTGTTGTTTAAGCAACCCAGTGTGTGGTATTTTGTTATGGCAGCCTGCACAATCTATTCATAAATCTTTGCAAACTTGTATTCATAAGTCTTATTGATAAGTAAGTAAAATATTTCTTTTTACTTTTTCTCCAGCCTTTCTAGCTGTTCATAGTGGGAGAATTGATCTGCAAAAGGCTAATACACAATTACCAAAAAATAAAAGTATATATATATATATATATATATATATATATATATATATATATATTTTTTTTAATGCAGCCAGAACAATATGAAGTCAAATAACAGACAGAGGTGCCAAGATCATTTAATACATGCATTGCTCCTCAGTCCACAGAACCTGCACTATCTCCTAGCATGAATGGAGGTTGGTCCAGAGCAAATGCGGAGCAGTCAGGGCATTCAGGCTCTGGCAGGAAGAGACCAGGCCTGGAAGTTCTACTCCATGGCTTGCATTTGTCCCTTGTGAGCTTTGGAACCACAGCAGAATGACCATTTTCCCCCTAGTTTTCTCACTTGTTCAATAAAGTCAATAACTACTCTTTTATTCCCCCCATGGTACTATGTGGACTGAAACAAAAGTAGAAGACTGATATAAACCTTGAAGAGTTATAGAAAGGGAATGTATAACTATGATTTTTTTTCTCTTCGTAATTGTGTTGTTCAGCATAGAGGACAGAGATATTTATATGAGAAAACAAAATCAAGTTTATTCCCTGGAAAATTTTATCTCATCTACAGAACCAAGGCTACTTAAAGTGTCTATTTTTCTAGTTCTAAGTGTTATATGAATTTTAGAGGCCCCAGAAAGAAGATTAACATTTTTAACATCGTTGACTCTAAGCAGGATGGCGGAAGGTAGCTGAACGTGGCTCTCACCAGTCTGAAAACGGGAGAAAAGCTAAGGTTATCTGTACTGCCTTGCTTTCCTAGAGAGAGCCCTTAGGGAGGGCTTGGTGACCGAACAAAGTCATTGCTGAAGCTTCTTGGAAATAAGAAGTTTCCTAGGAACCTTAAAGGATTCATTAGATTACTGGATGGTAGAAAATTACTCATCTGCCTGGAACAATTACTTTAGCTACAATGAAAGTTCAAAAGAAGAGGCTTAATCCAAATATATAACATTATCGGTATTGTCACTATCAGCCTATCTTCTATGGATTTGGTAGAAATAGGATAGTTAATACTAGTAAAAACGAGTGGCATTGGTGTACTGATGTAATGGTGTTGTTATCAGTCATTTTTGTACGCACATGGGTGAATGAAAGATGCATAGCAAAATGAATGGATTACTTCGTAAGTTGAAAAGAAGGAAATTTTTAGAAATGTTTGCTGTGAGAAAATAACTTAGAGGGTGTGGAATTACAGATGCTTTCTGTGCTCCTTGGGAGGGAGCAGGTGTCCTCCCTCCCCGCCAGTTCTTGAGAACAGAGGATTATGAGAGCAGATAAAACAGGAAAAGAAATATTTTGGAGGGTATTAATAATGAAGGGGAGATGACAAGTTGAAATGTGGTGATGATCGAAACCTGAAAGTATTGTAACTCCAAATTCTGTCGGCTGGCATTTTATTGTAAAACTCTATCTGGTTTTATTGATGTAGCTACAGTATAAAGTTTCTTTTATAACCACTGTCCTTGGAAAAATGGTCAAATTTCTATTTTTATTGTGCTGAAGTTAAAGTTATGAAAACTGTCATTTCTTGTAAAATAATAACGTACCTCCCATAAAGGCAAATGAACGAAAAGGAAAAAGAAAATAGAATATAAAATAGAAATGGAGATATATTTTAAATAATTATGGTAACTTAAATTGAAGGCAGAAAGTGTAAATACTTCCATGCAAGGCAAATGTAGAAAAAGTTTAGAAAACTCCAGAGGTAAACAACAACTTATATAGTGATGCTGAAGTATAATCACAAACTCTTATTAGACTCCATATGAGGGAAATACACTGGTTTGATAAATTGACTGCTTAACAGTGAGTGAAATAAGAGGCATTTTTTTCTTCTAGCCCCAAATAATGCCTTGTCTTTATTTATTTATTTTTGCTTTGAAATAGGCGAAATTACATTACTCTTCCTGTGAAACAAAGAATTAACAAAACATTTCAAATCACACTTGCCAATAATCTTCAAAAGCTGTCAGTCTTTTCAAAGTTTTTATTCAACAAAGATTCTTGTTATTTATTCCTGTTTATATCATTTTTTCCCTCACATCAGGGAGTGAAGATGCTGCCTAGCAATTATCATTCTAGCAAAACCACCTGGCCATTCTACCTGCAAAATATATCCTGTCCCCACCTAGTTCCTTCCCTCCCTTTGGGTTCAGTCTTCCATCCTGACACCACAGCACTGGATACTGGATGCTGTCCTTCCCCTTCCTACTCAGTAGTAAGATGCTGTCCTTTCTCCCTCACACCTGGTGGGCACATGCCCTCCTTACTGACCCACCTGCACCCCTCCTGGGGGCTCAGTGTAGAGCAGCCCAAGTGACCTTTTCACACCATGCCTGGATCCTGTCAGTCCCCTGTTAAGAGCCCTCCATGGATTTTCATCGCACTTGGGTTAGAAGGCTTACTCCTTCATGTGCCCTTGAAGGCCCTGGGTAACTGGGCCCAGTCTTCTCTCCCCACCCCCCCAACTCCTGAAACTCCTCTTTCGCTCTCTTAACTTCAGCCATCATGGCTCTGTGTCTTATCTAAGGACGTCGGCACATGCTTCCCCTTCCCAAGACCATCCCCCACCCCATCCTCACCTGCCTCACTTGCACCCATCCTGCTGCTCTCACCACCCTGGCAGAGTGCGGTCCTTGACCCTCAGTCTAAATTAGTCCTCCGCCCCACCCACCACAGATCACCTTTTTCATGACAGCTTATTCTTTTTGTTTATAGGACTTTTCACAATTTAAAGTAATAACATTTATTAGTTTTCTTCTATGTCTAATATCTCTCTCTTCCATTTGATGGAGAGTTCTTTGGAGATAGGAACCAAATCCCTTTTGTTCTGCCAGGGAGGTAGACTTTGAGCCAAACATTATTTCTCTAGATAATGGTTGAGTGAATATATGACCCAGAGGCCTCAGTCACTGTAGTGTGAATTCAATGATTTTTTTATAGTAAAAACTAATTTCTGTTTAGACAAATTGCAAAATGCTTTTGCTTATTGCCTTTGAATCTCATCAATCCTCTGAGGTTAAATGAGATGGTTATTCCCATTAGCAGATGAGAAACTTGAGGTCAGAGATAAATAACTTGTCTTAAGTCACATAGAAAGTGGCAGACTCTGGTCTTGAGCCCAGTTCTTTTCTGTTCAAGTCCAGTAATATTCTTTGCAACAATGACCTGTTATTAAGTAGTGGTCAAAGTTCAATTTGTCTTTTGGCTCTACACCAAAACAATATTCTGAGCACCTTAATAAATAGACCAGTAAGAATCCCCATGGCTATATTTACTTCCTGAGCAGCTTCCACAAATTCTGGTGTTCTTGAAGCCTATGAAATGCCAAAGAAAACCAAAATATAGTACTGATTCTCTACCAGACACTTTGAACACGGACCACATTTTTCTCAGCAGTGAAGACAGATAGAATTCTTTCCTTGCAGAAATGATAAAAACTGACACTCAAGGAAATTACAGAAATTTCTTCTAGTCCCACAACTAATAAATACAAGGGTTGGGATTTGAAGTCAGATATGCATGGCTTACTCCAAAGCCATATTGTTCCTACTGAACAGCATAATAGACCTCAGAGAGTAAGCCTTTGTGCCCCAAATCCTCTCATGAAACAGAATACATTGACAGTCTAAGAAAGAATTTTTATATTACATAAATATTCTTATGAACAAGACCCCCTAGACCCATCAGCAATCCCTACTAACTTTTATGCATTTGAGTAGTGATAATTTATATTTTTTCCCAGAAAGATGGTTATCAATTATGATGAGATGGGAAACAAGCTTAAATTAAGGCAAGCAGACATACTTTATTATTCAGCTTGAGCTGGCATTAACAAAATACCACAAACTGAGTAGATTAAACAACAAACATTTTTTTTCTTACTGTTCTGAAGGATAGATGTCCAAGATCAAGGTATCTGCAGGTTTCTCTTTAGCTTGGTATTGGTGACTTTTCTGTGTCCTCATATGGCCTTTCATCTGTGTATTGAGAGGGTGGGGGGCAGGGGAGGAGACTGGTGTCTGTTCTTTTTATAAGGCTGCCAGCAAGATAGAATTAGGACTTCACTCTTATGACCTCATTTAACCTTAAGTACCCTCTTAAAGGTCTTATCTACCATTAAAGGTTAGGAATTTAACATATCAATTGGGGGGGGAACACAATTTAGTTCATAACAGAAGTCCTTCCTTTGCTTGTAGTTTTCTTGTTTTGGACTTTCTATGGGTATAAAAATTGCCTTTTGAAAGATGCTTACATCACTAGGGCCTGTCTGTTTTTAATATAACAGAAGTTAAAAGGGTGCTTTCTGAAAATTTACATAAATGTAACTGAGCTTTGGGATTTTAAAGTGGGCCATGCTTATTTCCTCATTTTTAAACTCTGAAAATTATTTCTATGACATTATTTTGAGAAGTGGTTAGTACTGTGTTTACCTCAGCATTGGGGCTACTCAATATTTTTTCATCAAATTCTCATTTGTAAATTTGGTTAAATGGCATCTTCAAAACTTGATTTTATTTTAGATAGATTCTAGAATTCTCAAGAAAAATTTTCTTTTGCTACAATAACCAATAATTTAAATTTATTTAAAATATTTAAAGTATGTTCTTAAACTTTAAGCATTGTCCTTTTAGTAACAATTAATTCAAACTAATGTGTCACTGATGCCTTCTGGCATTATTTTGAACTTGCACTCAAAGAATGAGATGGTACTTCAAATACATTCCCCCAAACTATGTATCAAAGACACATGGTTTGTGGTGATAACTAAATAGCTTTGGCATGGTACTTCTAAGTACAGAGCACACCAGTGTTAGGAAGATCACTCATGCTTCTATATTATCAGGAACTGTAACACCTCATTGAGGTAATTGTCTCAGTACAAGACATAGTTCTTGAATGTGCTGGTACTATGAGAGACATGTGACTCTGCTCTTGAGTAGCCCACAGTTGAGTCTGAATGGAAAGGCGTGGTCATATATAACCATACAACACATTACAATGCATAATGCTGTAAAAATGGAAACATGGAGTGATGATGGACCTTTAGATGGGGGTGTCATGGCTGTGAAGGATGATCATGACAGCTCCATTTTGACCTTTGTAAGTTGACCTTAAAGTGGGAGACAATCCTGATTTAGTTGGGGAGATTAGAATGTCATCACATATGTGTCTTTAGATGAAGAAAAGGCATAAAGTAAAGTTGGAGATACTACAAGCACTAGAAGAATTTGACAGTTGCCACAAGCTTTCAATATGGATGGTGTCATATGGCAAGGACAGCAGGTGGTCTCTAGAAGCTGAAAACCACCACTCAGCCAACAGCAGCAAGGAAAGGGTATCCTCAGGCCTGCAACTGCCCAGAACTAAATGTGGCCAACAACGCAAATGGATGTGGAAGCGGGTTATCTCCCAGAGCCTCCAGGCTGGCTGACATCTGAAATCTACTAGATTTCTGACTTTCAGAAACGTGAGATAATAAACAGGCATGGTTTAAACCATTTATTTTAAACCATAAATTGCTGTGCAACCATAGAAAACCAATACATCTCATTAAGTTAAAAATGTATTATTTGTGGTTAAACCAACCAATGAAGTGGAGAAAGAACTCCAGGGAAAAAAAGAAAAATCACAGCTTCTCTAATGTGTAGGACAGATTTTTTTCTCCTTTAGGCTTTTACTGCAACTAAGCCCACCAGGTATGAAAGCTTTATAGGTAAGGTGCCTGGGATCTGTTGGGTCGAGGCAAATTCTGCCCCAAGACTGATGTATGTATCCAAATTGTGGAGCAATTGAAGACATCATACAAATCTCTTTCACAGATTTCCAGGGTAAGATGACCCTTCAACAATGGGGCACTAGAAGGAGAAGAGATGGTCATCCTAGATGTTGCCCTGAAGTTAGGAAATGAATGGGGGACATGTCAGACTGGAGAACGAGACTCACCTCTGGTTTAGGAAGCAACTTGTACTTGAGATAAGCAGAGTGGGAAAAATAGAAGAGAGTAAATAAATAAGAAATGAAGAGAAGCTTGGCAAGAATATTTATTTTTTCTTGTGCTTATAATTTTGCTGGAAATCCAAAATGATGAAATTAATGACTGTCTTTTTTTTCTAACACAGCTACTTAGAGATGGAATGTATTTGACAACTCTGGTGTGTGAAGCCTCTGGCTAATCTCTACAGAATTCCAGTTTTATGTGGACATAAAACAGAGTTAAATGTGAAGAATTTCCAGGTAAGGAAAGTTAACATTCCCTGGGGAACTCTTTACAAGGATTAGGGTTTCTGATTAGTTCTGGTTTCACTCTGTATCCAGTATTCTTTCCCTAATGTCTCCCATGGGGGTTGTAGGAAATCTGATTCTAAATGTTCCTGAGATTCAAGGTTTTGTGGGTGTTTTGGGTGTAGCCTAGTATGCATCTAGCTATTGATTTTTACTGAAAATTATTGCGTTATCTTCAGATTTTCCTTTTAGTCCCTGGAAGACTATCCAGCTGGCTTTTCATAAATCTAACTTAATTTAATTAGCCATCAGTTTTTGTTTCTTTCTTTTTTTTTGCTGTTTCAAATTATTTTATTTCAGAACAACGTTTACGAGTGATTTATAGAAAAGTTGCAAAGATAGTACAAAGAGTTCCCAAACACCATCACATAGCTTTTCCCATTGTTAACATCCTATATAACCTTGGCAAAATTAAGAAACCTACTTGGTACATTAATATTAATTAAATTCTGGGATTTATTTGGGTTTCACCAGTTTTCCCACTAATACCTTCTATCTGTTCCAGAATCAAATCCAGGGGTCCATCCAGAAGTGATGCCTCTTCCAGTACTGTGCTTCAGTCAGGGTTCCACCGGAGAAACAGAGTCACAGTCAGATATGAAGAAGACGCATCTGTGGTGTTCTTTCACGCATAGGTGACCATCTTCTCCCTGAGTCTACGTATCATCTTCCATGTGTGTCCTTGTGTCCAAATGCCCTCCTCTATAAGGATATAGTCATATTGACTTAGGGCCCACCATAAGGGCCTCATCTTAATTTGATCATATGCAAAAGTCTTATTCCCAAAAACATCACATTAACAGGTTCTGGGGGTGAGGACTCCAACATCTTTGTGGGGTCACAGTACAACCCAAAACTAGACATGTCTGAAATCAACAGGGCAGGGCACCAAGAAGGGCAAACTGGAAACTCTCAGCAGGGCCTGAGCTGCTGTACTTCAGGGAAGCCTCAGCTCCACTCTAAAGTCTTTCAACTGATTAAGTCAGGCACACCCAGGTTTTCTAGGATAAGCTTTTGTTTTACTTTAATTTTTTTTAATTGAATTTATTGGGGTGACATTGGTTAATAAAATTATACAGGTTTCAGGTGTACAATTCTATAGTACGTCATCTGTACATGGTATTGTGTGTTCACCACCCCAAGCTGACTCTCCTTCTGTCACTGTGTATCCCCTTCTACCCTCTTTTACCTCCCTGCTCCCTTTCCCTCCGGCAGTCACCACGCTATTGTCTGTGTTTATGAGTCTTTCTTTCTCGTTCCTTTTTTCTTATGTTTAATCTTCACTACCATTGTACTTGTCACATTTTTTCTATACCTTGGGTTAAGATATGGTCAAATCTATATCTATGGATCTGATATAAAGTGCACACCCCTATTTAAGATTGCTGTTACCAGTGTCATTATTTTCCTGTAGGTTAAGCTAGTGAGTACTAAAAGCAATTCACTTGTCTGGAGCCCTCACTTAAAATGTTGTGTGTGTGCCATTAATCTGTCCATCACCTTGTCATGTAGAAAACACTTTATGTACTAAAGCCTCATTCAAAGTCCATTCACTAGGAGTTCACAATAGAGCTTTAAGTTGATAAATTTCATGAAAAAGGCAGACTGTGAAAAATAACTCTAATATAAATAAAGAACATGCTCTTCCTAGTAACTAATGACATTCAGTAAGTTTTTTTACATTTCTGTTTAAAAATATCTCAAATATCAATGCCTCCATAAATCCTTACCCTGCACTTCTTGGAACTGTCCAGCACATTTGGGTTTATAACCCTCTTGGACACTTACGTTCTCATTTGTGTGACAACTTTTTGTGATTTGCTCGTATCACTGTGGCCCACAGTTTTCTCTCTGTAAAGACAGAAGCATTTAGTCATATAAACCTCTCTATGAATTCATGAAGAGTCTAGAACATGATAAGATCTTAGACAACTCTTTTGGCTTAGATCTTCCAACATCTATTCATTTGTGTATACACAAATAATTTTTCATATTCTAGGCATAAGCTAGGTTTGGGAAAATATTGACAATTCCTTTTAGTTGTAATCTATTATTGACTGAATTCTGCATTTTGGGCTCATGAGTGAAAAAGCTGATTTCCACAGTCCCAAGGCGAGAGTGAAACCCTATCCAACCCACCCGTGCTCCCTCTTTAATGATTTTTTCATTATGCTCAAGTGTCCTCTGTGTCCTCTCTTGTTTGGTGTGCAGAATTTTTGTGGGCTCATTGCTTTTCTCTCTCAGACAGATTTGTACCATTAATCAATAGCTGAGATGTCCACTCCATCACTGCTCTGACCTCACGCAGCCAGCGTGCTGTATTACAAGACAGTGTGGCCTAACATGCCGAAGCACATGGTCTCTGGAACCAGTACACCTGGTTTTCTCAACAGCTCCAACACAGTTCCCCAGATGTACAAGTGCCTAACCACATGAGAAAATTATATTACATTTATGTAAGCTTTACCTTGAGTTATTGTGAAATGAAAGTCAAAGTTTGTTTTCTCCATGTAGATGTCTCATGGTTTCAGTTCCATTTGTGCAGAAGCCCGTCCTCTCCCCATCAAGTATCTTGCTACTTTTGTTGAAAAACCTCTTGAACATACACATATTCTAATATTTCTGGACTCTCTAGCTTACTCATTGATCTATATAAATATCTTTACACCAATATTGAACAGCAATGACTATTTAGCTTTACATGTAAGTCTTACAATTTAATTTGAATCTTCTTATCTGCTGCTTTTTGTCAAGTTGCTTTAGCAAATCTGTCTTTTCCATGTAAATTTTGATTCAGGTTGTTTGTTTCCATGTAAATTGCATTTCCATGTAAATTTTGCATCTAGATCGTTTAGTGTAACAACATACTGGGATTTAGATCCAAATGGTACCAAATATATAGATCAATTTGAGGAGAATTGACACCCTAACAATATGCCATCCCATTAACATAATATGCCTATTTATTTTCTTAGGCCTTCTTTAACTTCTCTCAGTACTTTTTAGTTTGCAATGCACAGTTCTTGACTGTTTTCCTTAATTCTGTTCTTAAGTCTTTTAAATTTTTTGCCATTGTAAATTGTAAATGGAATTACTTTAATTTCATTTTTTACTAGTCAGGTGCTTGCATATAGAAATTCAAAAAAAATAAAATAAAAAAACCTCTCAGCATTTTAATTAAAGTTGTTTTAAATTCATGGTTGATAATTCCAACATCCTTGCCATATCCTGGTCTGGGTTGGATGCTTACTCTGTCTGTTCAAACTCTGTTTTATGCTTTGGGGTGCCTTGTTAGATTTTTTGTGTGAGGGCAGGCATCATGAACTGGACAAAAGGGACAGTGACAAATATGTATTTAGTAACGTGCTTTTAAGGTTGTGGGGGGCAGTCTTTGTTCCCATGAGTAGGTCTGTCTTTTAGTGAGCTTGTGTGCCTGAACTCTAAACTTGACACAGGCTTTTCGGTTCTGTTTTTTCACTCCTCTGAGTGGTACAAGGTGGCTAGAGGGGACTGTAGGTACGTGTTTTCCTTCTCTCACTTGGAAGTGAGATGAGGCAGGAGTTGGGTGTTTTCTTTACCCTTGGTTGATCAGGCTCTGATAAAACTGCAATAGGTTAAGCTCTGGAAAACTCGTTTCCCCTGAGGGTAGGCCTCATAAACTAAAATAGAATGCTCTGGTGTATTTAAAAATAATTCCTTTCCTCCTCCCCCTATTAGAAGAACAGGGGATTGTTCTCTGATCTTCACTGTGAAGACCTGGTCCAGCTCCTGGAGGTAAAACTCTTTAAACACGTGTCACTCGCCTCTCTGCCGATGACTATGGCCCCTGGAGTTTTATCTTGCAGGCTTGTCCACTCTGAGCATTCAGCAATTGATCAGTTTACAGTTCAGGTTTTTCTAACCTACTGTTCCCAAAGGAAGTTTCTGCTCATGGGCTTCAGCTTTGGTCGGCTGTGATGCTCTGTATTTGCCTGTGTCTCTCCAGTTTTGGTGATAATGGTTTCCTATGACCCCCCTTCTCTGATGGACCTAAGAAGAGTTGTCAGTTTTTCAGTTTGTTCAGTTTTTAACTTGTTAACATGGAGTGCTGACCTTAAAGCACCTTACATGCTAGACCAGGTTTCATTGACTTTACTGTTTGTTTTCTGCTTTTGGTATTTCCGCTCTCATAGTTATTGTTTCTCTCCTTTTACTTAACTGTGCATTTAAATCACTCTTCTTGTTCTAGATTCTTAAGGTAGAAGCTTAGGCCATTGCCTTAAACCCTTAATCTTTCTGCTACAAGCAGTAAAGCTACACTTTAAGAGCAGGTTTTGCTGTGTCTCATACATTTAAGATGTATTTTTAAATTTATCATTTAATAAACTATTTTCAATGTTTCTTTGTGATTTCTTCTTTGACACATGTGTTATTTGGAATTGTGTCTTTAATTGTCAAATATTCTGGGGAATATTTCAAATAGTTTTGGTGATTTCCGATTTAATTCTGTTATGGTCATATATCATATACTATAAAATATCAACCCTTCAAATTTCTTAAAAGGTATGTTTTGGTTACATATATGTATTATTATCTTGATGAATGTTAATTGTTCACTCAAAAAGAACGTGCACTTTGCTCTTGTGGGGTGAGTTGTTTTATAAATATCAATTCAGTAGAGTTGGTTGAGAGATTATTTTATTATTCAAGTGTTTTCTATTTTTTTTAATTTTTTTCTCTGTCTAATGTACCTTGAAAGTTGAGATATGATTGTCAACTATGATTGTACATTTGTCTCTTAACCCCTATATTAGTGTTAGTTCTTCCTTCATGTGTGTTGAAGCTCTATAAAAGGTATATACATATACAGAATTTTGAAGTATTCTTGATTTGTTCATGCATTATTTAATGCCCTTCTTTTTTACTGTCTTAAAAACTACTTTATCCAATTGTACTATTTCTTTTGAAACTTGTTCTGATTAGTATTATGTAATGGTCTATCTTTCTCTGTACTCACTGTGGTTTTTATATTGAATGAATGTCCCTTATATTCATGATATAGTCTTAGTGTCCTGTTTTTTAAAAATAAATTCTAATTTACTATATCTGTTTTGAATTGGGTTGTTTAGGAAATTTTAATTTAATGTAATTTCTGTTATTTGGAAGTTTAATTTTCCTTCTTGCCATTTATTTACTATTTACTCCATGGGTTTATTATTACTTTTCCCCTCTTGTCTTGTCTTTCTGGGGCTCCACTCTTGGTTTATTAACTTTAACTCTTTCTCTCTCTCTCTCTCTCTCTCTCTCTCTCTCTCTCTCTCTCTCTCTCATTATTGGGTTTTAAAACACCATTTTGACTCATTATTATTTACTTTTAAATTGTATTATAATGCTTTGGTAGAATTTAAGAACCCTACAAAAGTATACTCCCCATCCCTTCCTTCCCATCCTATGTGCCATTTTATCCTTTTATATATTATGAACTCCAAATTCACTGTTTTTTGTTTTATTTTGTTGTTGGTTTGGTTTGGTTTTTAACCTAAATCAATTTTTCTCAAATTGAGGTCCAGGAACCTTTTAAATCTATAGATCTCTTTTGGGTTGTTCTTTATATTGAAACCATTTTCAGAATAATTCTAAAAACCTTATTTGCCTTTTAACTCTCATTCCTTAATGAGGGTATATTTGCATTTTTGAGGCTTCATATATATAATTTCTCAGTTCCTAATATGTTAAATATATTAATAGGTATATTTCACATAAACAGAAGCCTTTGGTATCTTTGTTTTGGGGTTTTGTTTGTTTTGTTTTTTAATGTTAATGGGTCTTGAGACCAAAAAGCTTGAGAACTGACTCTTTAAACCTTAAAAGAAATTTTAGAAAGCCTGTCATATTGCCCTGGCTGGTGTGGCTTAGTCGGTTGGGTGTCATCCTGCAAACCAAAGGTTGTGGGTTCAAAGCCTGGTCAGAGCAAGTGTCTCGGTTGTGGGTATGGTCCCCAGTTGGGGGACGTGCAGAAGACAACTGACTGATGTTTCTCTCTCACACCAATGTCTCTCTCCTTCTCTTTCTCCCATCATTTTCCTCTTTCTGGAATCAATAAAAGAAATGTCTTTAAAAAAAAGAAAAAAGAAAGACTGTCAAATTTATTTACACAGGCACAATTTCTACTGTTTTATCTTCCTTCACATAAACATAGGTTTCCATAAAGTGTCATTTTCTCCAACCTAAAGACATTTAAAAAAAAATTTAATGGATTTCTTCAGTGGATCATCTTTGTATGTGTTTCTGTAAAACTGCCTTTATGTCACCTTCGTATTTAGAAAAAAAAAGATGTACATCGAATTCTAGGTTGACAATGGTTCTTTTGCAGAATTTTGTGGTGAACACTGTAATGCTCTCCCCCAGGCCCTATTGAGACATACTGGTTACCCCAACTTCTGGGAACAAATATTTGAGAAGGTCAGAGTCAGCTACATATTAACAAAATATGGTATCTGGAATGAGGAGTGAAAAAGAGCATTGCATCTATCTTTAATTTAATGTGATAAACCTGCCCTTTTTACCTATTCATGCTCCATCTGCAGAAGCTGAAACAAAACAAGTTGAATTCTCCTATAAAGTTTAAATTTTTGCCTTAACCTCAAGTCTTTAAAGCCCTTGTTCTCCAAAATCTAACCTGTCAATGCCCAACTAATGAAATTTTTAGTTAAATTTAAAATTCTAACTTATGTTAATGGCATTGCACACTTTCAAGAAAAGATATAAAAACACAGTCGGGTGAACTTTTACAATTTTTGCTGGTATTTATGTTGATAACAGTGACATCAATAAACATTACTAGAAAATTATAATTCTTTACAGAATGTCATATAGCAATTATATATTTTACTTGGTTTTGAACACAGGTATTTTATGAGAAATTTTAAGGGGACCAATCTTTTCTCCTTTGAAATTTACAAACTTAGACCTATTTTAACAACAAATGCAAAGACCAGAACTTAGAGAAGAGAAACCACAAACCCTATTATTGGAAGATAACAAGTGGTAATTATCCAATACCACCAAATACCAAATATAATTGTGACAGAAGTTGAGTAAAATCTCTTTTTAAATAAATGAGTAATAATTTATATGTATGTTGTATATGACAGCTTGAGACTCTCCCTTTTAGAGAAAGCAGTACCTTGAATAGAAGTAAAAAACCTTAGAAAGAGAAAAAAAAATGTTTGATGAGTCTCTGTCCCATTTCAACGCCATGTTCTGTGATGTCCTAGTGACAACTGTCTTATTGAGACGTGTATTCCTAGGCAGGCTGTGGTCCAAACACTGCAGGTTTACCCCTACGTGTCCTTTGCCATCTGGGCAGATGCGACCTGCTGAGCACATAGACATCCAAGCCCTGCAGGGATTCTCACCACCCAGGCACCGCACCTTCCTGACCTCTGCTTCACCTGGATGCCTTCACCTCATTCGTCTGTCCAGACTCTACTCACCGTCAGGGCTCAACCTAAAGATCAAGTTTTCCAGGAGGTCCTGCCATAAATTTTAAGTGGAATCGGGCTCTTTTCTCTGCAACACAACAGAATGTTGTCTGTACATCAATTTAATGCAACCTGGGATGGTTGTTTACTTGTCTGTGCCCTTCCTGAGCTGTGCACAGGGGTCTCTCTCAGGCACAATTAGCATGTGGTGCAGGTAGAACATGGGTTTTCTGGGGAGAATTTGGGAGCTGAGAAGTAGACGTGCATGCCTGTCTTAGTCTGCTTGGGGCTGCTGTAAGCAAAATACCATAGACTGGATGGTTTTCAACAACTGAATTTCATTTTTCACAGTCTGGAGTCTGAAAGACCAAGGTCAAGACATTGGCAAATTTGGTGTTTGGTGAGAGTTCATGTCTGGTTAGACAGACATCTTCTGGGTGGTCCTCACACTGCAAGAAAGGGTGAAAAACTCTCTAGAGTCTTTGATCAAGACACTAATTCACATTAATGAGGATTTCACCCTCATAACATAATCACCTTTCAGAGACCCCACCTTCAAATACCATCATATTGGAGGGTAAGATTCCTACATAAAAATTTGGGAGGACACAAATATTCAGTCTATAGCAACACCTGAACCCTCACTATACACAATTGAGTCTCCACACCCCTTGTTCAACCTGCCAGTGTCTAGAGTCCCTGTCCTCTGATATTCTACAAGGGACACCTGTTTCACTATTATCCATGTACAATTTCTGGATTGAGAATTTCCTTGTTAGGAAGAGTGAGCAGGGACTGACATCAACATGTTCTTGCAAACACCACCATGCTGAGCCACCTTTGTGTCAAGCTACCCAAAGAGTGGAAGAAGATGTTTTTAGGACCAAACAGTTTTGTCTCTTAGCAGGAAGCTGTAAGGAATGCCATATCTTGTTGATTTTGCTAGCCTAAGTCCTAGCATATGAATGGCCAAGATGAAAATGAAGATCCTAAATGTCATTAACATATGTTTGGTATGAACAGTAGCACTATACAACTAAACCAGGACATGTCTGGAAGTCTGTCACAAATGTGTGACAGGTAGCCTTCATCAGAATATCCCACAGACATTCATTTTGGGTTTTCACCAAAATATCAGTGACCCAACAACCCAACAAGTAAACACATGACAACCAGCAAGATAAACTCATTTCATTTAAGCCTCCAGAGTCCTACTAATCTCCCTGAATTGTGCTCACTTGATTCTTCTTTTGGCTTTAAACTTTATGTCTTCAGCGCCTGTTATTTTTGTTGTTCTCAGATGCTTCTGCAAGAATATAAAATAAAGGTTTTTTTTCCATCTGTTCTACCATGTAATTTTCCAATTCAAATACACATTGCTAAGACTCATGAAAAAGAGAAACTGTATCAAATGTCAGACAAGCTACAGTCTCTGCTTGGACGCTGGAAGGTAACTGTATTTTAGTATGTTTAGCATGCTGAAGAGAACAGAGGAAGAGTGACTTTGCTGTTGTCATTGCTATTATTCAGCAGTTCGGTTGAGGACTGACCGGTATTTCATTGTTCTTTTCTATAATGCATGAAGCAAAGCAAGTATATAAGACATTGTATTAGAAAAGACAGGTTTACTATGTACAGCTTTGTTTAAAAGATGTGTCTAGAGATAAGACAGTGTGATTTCAAATTCAAATCAGTCCAAGAAACAGCAACCAGAAGTCACCCTTGGTGGAGCTTTCATTCTCCATTCACAGGGTGAAAGTTTCTGCCCAATTCCTGATGTTCAGTAACTTAGATTTCTGTGGTTTCAGGAACTATTTGATTGGGAATGAGTCCTCATTTTTCTGCCTTGTTTATTCATTTCTTTGATAGCTATATTATACCTCTGGACTTTAGAGCCTTAGGTGGATAACTCTGTTATATGGTAATCATTTTTATTAGGAAAGTATCTTCATTAGCAAGCAGCTGTGCTTAAACAACCTTGCTAGTGTAATTTTTCATGCCGTCTTATGCATATGACCTCAGTTGAATGCCATTTATCTAGTTCATTGTCACAGCATTAGATAATAACAAATGTCAAGTACAGAATACTAAACCTAATAAAATATAACCCCAGAGGAAAATTGACTCTATTACATTTCTATGGACCTTCTCTATAAATTCTCTCCTTGAAGTCTTACTTATTGACTACAATGTTGCAAAAGTAGCTTTCACTGCAGCATGGCCTGTTCTCAATAAAGCCATTTTTCCAAGAGAACCCAATGTTGTGAATTCTCAGCTTCTGAATTGCTAAGTGGGGCTATAAATGTTTTATAGTTGCCACACATTTAAAAAAAACATACATCTTTTTCGCAAGTAAAACATATTTACTCTGTCAGGATTATCCTCACCATCACATATTGTCCTAAATCACTCTCAGTCAGGCACAAAATATCTTAAGTTTTCAGAAACTGGTTTATAAGATATTTGTTGTGACAGTAACAGATAATCTCAAAACCTTGGTGGCTAAAGATAACAGCTTTATTTCTCATTTGCACCTCTGATCTGATGTGATCTGCCCTTCACAATTATTCATAGTTCTGACGACAAACATTTAATTTCTGTGTGTGTGTTTGCAGTTGCCACAGTAGGTAAAAGGGAACTGGCACATCATGCATCGACCGCCTAAAGCTTCTAACCTGCAGTCTTCTGTTTCACCTCCACCAACATGTCCACGGCCAAAGCAAGTTATATCCTCCCACACCCATGTGCTGGGAAGGACACGATGCATATCTGCCTGTCTACTACCAGTCGAAGTGGAATTCTCTCTCCTGCCTTATTTTTTTCAAATCAGTTTTGGGACTGATTTTAAAAGGAAAAGAACACTTTTGGAACAATTACTTGCCATTCAATACCTATCTTACCTTAAATCAAAGATTCATAGTCCTGGCTGAACTTTGTTGTAAGATGGGAGGTTTTAAAACATAGTCTCGTGCCCAGGTATGATTGCAAAACAAGAAAACTAAAATATCTGGAGTGAGGCCTAGGCACAGGGATTCCTTATCCAGTATATATTTCCTGTATAAAGTCAAGAGCACACATTGTCTGTGGTGTCTACACAGGAACCACTGTACAGAACCAAAAGTTCATCTTTATTGTCACAAGTGCATCAGGAGAGAGGGAGGGTGTTTTCCATGGTAACCAAGCCACAAGCCGTGGACTTCAAGAGAAGTTCAGAGTAGTGCTTCCTGCTCATATGCCTATCTGCCCACAATAAAATACTAATTTTTGTCCTCAATTGAATAATAAGAAAGCTTTGCATCTGAAAAAGCTCTTCCTTTGAATGTTATTTAGACTCTTGCAAACAAAGAGCTAAAACTAATCAAAGAGGCTCTTCTCACAGAAGGGCCCTGACTATGTCTTTGGCCCCCAATGACCATATTTAACACAAATGTATAAAAGCAAAATCAGAGAATTTAAATTTTTAAAAACAGATCAGATGCTATGATTGCTTCCCCTTATTCTAAGAAAACATGAGTGTATTAAAATTAATGAAGAAAAAGAAAAATGTAGGACAGAGTCGCTGTCCAGGCATGACAGAGGAAGTGAGGCTTGCTGACCTCAATTATTATCTGGCATGTCATTACATTTAACAAGTGCATGGGTGCCCAGGTACAGACAAGTCAGTATCAGTCACGTTGGCACTTGTTTTTACATCTATCAAGGGATAGGTCTCTCAGGAGAAACAGCTGTCTCCAGAAATTTCAGTGATGGTATCACTAGAGGGGGATCTGTCAGGAGCAGAAGATGGGGAAAGGGTCCATGGCTGCAGGGGAAGGTGAAGGAGACCTGGGATTACAGCCAATATTTATTCAGGGACAGATCAATATATACTTGGTAATGGACAGATCACTTTGCTAATAAGAATTCAGAGTAGGTGGAGAAGGCAGTGTTTATCTGCATAAAAGAAACAGAAATAATCTAAAATTATGCATTTAAAAGAGTTGCATTAAGTAAATAAATGAACAGCAAAAACACATATAATTATGAAGAGTTAGTTTAGTTTAGCCTCAGTATGTTAATGAACAATTCTGTTGTCAAAATTCTATAACCCCAATTTTTTGTTTTAGTAAAAGGCCATGAAATAAATTATGTGAAATGTTTTTGTAGATGAAATGTATTATAATTAGGTTCAAAATATATGAAAAATGGTCAGTTAAAAACCTAGAACAACCCACGTATAAAAGAGGCAGGAAGAAATATCATTTGTATAAAAAGATTCAATGACTGTTATGTTATGAACATTACATAACAGACATTGTTTGAATGTGTGACCTCATGCTCACCTTGGCATTGGGTTTTCAGTCTTAACATAAAATTATATGAAACTATCAATTTTCAGACATAAAAATATGTTTATTAAGGCTCAGCCTGATTTGTAGATTTTCCAGCAGTGGTGATGAATTTAAATAATGTATACTTCCAAGTTAACAGAGAAGAACAGTTTGAAACTTGGGTGTGGAAATCTAAAGAAATGCTTCTTCTCAAATATGAGTCACAGCGTGTTCAAAGTGACAGTACATTAAAAATGAAGACCTTCTGTCCAAATGAATGGTAGAACTTTCTATTCATTCAAAGAAAAAAAAACCTTTATTTCAGCATATTTTTCCTCTCATGACACAAGGTAATGAGTCTTCTATTTTGACACCATCTTTTTCTGAGGAGCAAGAAGTCAGAGAACACATTCTCATAAGTCCTTATAACTTAATGTGAGACTTCCCAGAAACTTCATTATCCTTTGTTGACAGAAGGAGAAATGAGGACCAGAGGTCACATACCACATTCTACAACGAACACCAAAATTGTGGGAAAGCAGAAAGCAAATGTAACAACACGAGCCTATTGCATTATCACACATTGTCTATCAAAAATCCACTTTAAATTTTTTAATTTTCATAAGCACTACTTATATCTGAACATATTAGCATTCATTCTTGCCTAAATTTACCCACTTTTTCTTGCCTTATATGTTACATATTTTGAATTTAAAAACTTCCATTAATAGCAAGCTTCAGAAGTATAAGTTTAATACATAGTAAATAAATAAAAGACTTTCTGTGGCTACCGCTCTCAGCTTATGAAGCAAAACCTCCTGCCAACCCCATTTTCTCCAGAAATATTTCCCAATCCAACAGAATTACAAGGCAATAATGTTAGTAACCAGCTTATTGGTTCAGATCCATAGTCTTATGAGTTTTTTTTTTTTAATTTTATTTTTTGGTTTTTCAATTACAGTTGTCCCATTTTCCCCCATTGCTCCCCCCTCCCAGCCCACCCCTTCTCCCACAATCATATCCCTCCCCGTTGTCCATGTCCATGAGTCACTCATACACGTTCCTTGACTAAACCCTTCCCTTACTTATCCTCCTTATCTCCCTTCCCCCTCCCCCCTACTGACTACTATTCTAGTCTTTGCCTATTTAGTTTGTTTGTTTGTGTTGCTCTTTAGTTTCCTGTATTAGGTGATATCATATGGCATTTTGCTTTCTTTGCCCGGCTTATTTCACTAAGCATAATTCTCTCTAGTTCCATCCATGTTGTCGCAAATGGCAGGAGTTCCTTCTTTCTTTCTGCTACATAGTATTCCATTGTGTAGATGTACCACAGTTTTTCGATCCACTCATCTACAGATGGGCACTTAGGTTGTTTCCAGCACTTAGCTATTGTAAACAGTGCTGCTATGAACATAGGGATGCATAGGTTTTTTTGAATTAGGGTTTCAGGATTTTTCGGGTATAATCCTAGCAGTGGAATCACTGGTTCAAAAGGCAGTTCCATTTTTAGTTTTTTTGAGGTAATTCCATACTGTTTTCCATAGTGGCTGCCCCAGTCTGCATTCCCACCAGCAGTGCAGTAGGGTTCCCGTTTCTCCACATCCTCGCCAGCATTTGTTGTTTGTTGATTTATTGATGATGGCCATTCTGACTGGTGTAAGGTGGTATCTCATTGTGGTTTTTACTTGCATCTCTCTGATGGCTAGTGATGTTTATTTAGTATGAAAATACAGTACTAATATAACAAATTTTTAAATATTTTATATGATATATTTGAATGGCATATGTATTTTTTTGTTGTTGTTGTTATTACAAATCCTTCCTCACTCAGGGTAAATACCTTGGTGAATTAGATATTCTCAAAATGTGAACTGGAGCTGGAATGGGAAGCTGAATTGTAATAGAAATGCAATGGAGAAGACACAAGACATTTCTTTTTCACAGCACCCTGATGTGCATGCTTTAAAAATATTGAAACAGAACACTTGATCCAGTACCCATCTATCATAAAAACTCTCAGCAAAGTGGGAATAGAGGGAAGATACTTCAACATAATAAAGACCATATATGACAAACCCACAGCCAACCTCACACTCAATGGGTAAAAAGTAAAAATGTTTCCCTTAAGATCAGGAAGAAGACAGGGATATTCACTTTCACCACTTTTATTCAACACGGTACTGGATGTCTACAGCAATCAGACATGAAGAAAGAAAAGGCATCCGAATTAGGAAGAGAGAAGTAAACGCCGTTATTTGCAGATGACATGATACTGTATATAGAAATCCCTAAAGATTCCAACAAAAACTACAATAACTAATAAAAGAATTCAGTAAATTTGCAGCATACAAAATTAATATTGAGAAATCAGTTGCATTTTTATACATCAATAATAAACTATCAGAAAGGAGAACCAAGAAAACAACCCCATTTACAATTGCATCAAAAAATAAATCAGGTACTTAGAAATATATTTACCCAAGGAGGTAAAAGAACTATACTCTGAAAATAATATTATAACAAGAAATAAGTTGAAGAAGATGCAAATAAATGGAAGCATTTACTGTGTTCATGGATAGAATTAACACCAATGCAATTCCTATCAAAATACCAATGGTATATTTCATTGAACTTGAACAAATAATCCAAAAAGTTATATGGAACCACGAAAGACACCAAAGAGCTTCAGCAATCTTGAGAAAGAAGAATGAAGTTGGAGGTATCATACTACAAGCATGGTACTAGCATAAAAACAGACATATGGATCAATGGAACAGAAGAGAGAGCCTGCATTAATATTTGACAAAGGAAGCAAGAACATACAATAGAGTAAAGAGAGTGTACTCAATAAGTGGTGTTGGGAAAATTGGACAGGTAATGCAAAATAATGAAACTAGACCACCTTTTTACACAATGCACAAGAATAAACTCAAATTGATTAAAGACTTAAATGTAAGACTCAAAAAACATAAAAATACTAGAAGAAAACACAAGCAGTAAAATCTCAGACCCTTCTCATAGCAATTTTTTAGTTGATGTATCTCCTTAAGCAAGGGAAACATAAGAAAAAATAAATTGGGAACATCAAACTTAAAAGTTTTTGCACAGCAAAGGAAACCATCAACAACTCACTGAATGGGAGGACATATTTGCCAATGATACATTCAATAAGGGGCTAATATCCAAAATTTATGGAGAACTCAGACAACAGCATAAAAACAAACAACTTCAATAAAAAGTGGCAGAAGACCTGAATAGACACTTCTCTAAGAAAGATATATAGAAGGCAAGTAGACATATGAAATGTTGCTCAATATCACTAATCGTCAGAGAAATGCAAATCAAAACCACAATGAGATACCACATCACACCTGTCAGAAAGTTTATCATCAATAAATCAACAAACAACAAATGCTGGTGACGATGTGAAGAAAAGGGAACCCTCATACACTGCTGATGGGAATGCACATTGGTGCAACTGCTGTGGAAATCAGTGTGGAGTTTCCTCAACAAGTTAAAAATGAAATTGCCTTATGACCTAGTGATTCTACTTTTGAGACTATATCTGAAGAAAACCAAACATAATTCAAAAGCATATATGCATCCCTATGTTCACTGCAGCATTATTTACAATAGCCAAGATTTGGAAGCAACCCAAGTACTCATCAGTAGATAAGGGGATAAAAAAGCTGTGGTGCATTTACACAATGGAGTACTACTCAGCCTTAAAACAGAAAGAAATCTTACATTTTGGAACAGCATGGATGGACCTAGAGGGTATTATGCTGAGTGAAATAAGCTGGTCAGAGAAAGACAAATACCACATGATTTCACTCATGTGTGGAATCTAAAGACCAAACTAAACAAACAAAATAGAAACAGACTCATAGATACAGAGAACAGACTGATGCTAAAGTGGAGGGTGGTTGGATGAAGGGATTCGTCGGCAGCCGTCCGTCTTGAGAGACGATGGTGTAGCTTCTTAAGAGTCTATCTGCACCGCCGAAAATGGCTGTGCAGTCCGACTCGGGAGTGACACGGTATCTGTCTCCTCCTGTGTTGAATCGACATCTTGCGATGACGCTGGAGTGTCCTCTCCAGTGAAGCTGAAGCTACAGAGCCTGGGCAGAGTGATATGGAGGGTCTGCTGTTGCCCATGCAGCAGACCCCCCCTCTCTTCGCAGCTGAAGGGTCCAAGGGAAAGACGGAGTCAATACAGCTTGGCTTCAGGTGCGCCGCAGGAGTTGCCGGTGTTGACTACAACGTCAAACCGCCTTAGGGACTCCGGCTCCGGATTTTCTGTCGGGGTTTACTCCCTTAGCCTTTCCCCTGAAGAGGTATGCTGCAAGGCAGCGGAGGTTTTTTGGAGTCAGAGTTTTCCTTCTCTGAGATGAAGGGATTAAGCAGTACAAATTAGTAGTTGCAGAGTAACAACAGATATGTGGATAATAGCATGGGGAATATAGTCAATAGCATCAAGATAATGGGGAAGAGTTTGAGAAGCATAGCCAGGAGATGGAGAAAGCACTCTCTTGCTGAGACCAGATGCAGGATGTGTTGATGTTTGAGCAGGTGAGACAGATGATGACCCTCTGGGTGATACTGCAGGCCCTCCCCATCAGCAATTTTCAATGGTGCCATCAGGAGAGCATAAAAATGCCCAAGAGTCACCCACCCAGAAACAACAGTGCTGTGAAAGCACCAAGGGGTAGAGGTCTCATTGCCTCAAGGACAAGCAGGGCTGCTTTCCAGAAGCATCATGTTGTCTCCTTATGTTTCATACACTTTAACAATAATCCCGTGGCAGAGAAACAGGTATTTAAGGGAGAGTCTGGTAAACGAGGGCAGCTTGGAAATACTGTGGTAATATACAATGAGCATCTGTTGTCTCTTTGTCCAAATGAGGAATAGATAACTCAGACAAGATAAAATAGCTAAAACTAGATTTTTTTTAAAAAGGGAACACTTGTTGGTTTAATTCTAATGTGTACAACCAGTGGGCAGGTGAACAACAAATGTGTCAACAGAAGGCTTTGCTCATGCTCATCAACTCCTCTTCATACGTTGACTGGGGACCAGCCTCATGACCATGTGACACGTGCTATTAAGGGCCCTGCATTTTGTTTCATGTTCTGCTGTCACTACCAAGAAATTTTAAATAATTTTTGAACAAGGGAGCCTGCATTCCATTTCATACCTGACCCAACAAATTCTGCAGCTGATGCTGCCAATGGGAAAGATATTGAGAGAAAACCAGAAGGTCTGAAAAGTAGGGGCAGACCAATCCTTTCACAGCTGCTTTTTACAATGCTGGGACTTGCGCGTTGGTTGGCTTTGTCCCCCACCCCGAACCCTTGGTCACTAAGTATCTATACTCAACTCCAGCTGGTGAAAGGGCATCCTGTTCCTTGGGACACAAGTTCCTAAAAGGTAATGGTTTAACACAACAATTTCTGAATGCATTCAGCCTTTGGTTTTTTTTAAACTTACTTAACATTATTCCTGATGCTCTAGGCTTAAAGACGCTGGCTGTCATGAAGACATGGTTGCCTAGGGTTAGAGCCCACCTTAATCCAGGATGGCCTCCTCTTATCTTGGTACATCTGCAAAGATCCTATTTCCAAATAAGATCACATTCACAGGTACCAGGGGTTAAGACTTCAACACATCTTTTTAGGGAGGACACAGTCCAACTCACAACAGTGCTTCATTCTTAGCCATAAGTACCAGACAGAATATTGTGATTTTTAAAATAACTATATTTTCCTTAAAATTTTCTCTGAATAGCCAATATTACAGTGAAAACATGACATCATTCCCCTCATGATTATTCTGAAAGGATGATTTTCCTGGCAAATGGAAGTGCTGATGTGAAGAGGATTGTGTTTGATGAGTGATAATAGGGCCAAGAAGAATTACAGCCTCCCTTGATATCAAATCTGTGCATTAGCTAGGGCTCCCTCTGGCCCATGAACAATTTGCATGGGTCTGTTCCTGCTCACTTAGACACAAATTATAATGTGCACAGACAATCCTGAGTGAGTCCAATCGCTAAAGGGGACCCGCATTGATTCTCTGTTGCACATTTTGTTCAGGTCCCCATTGCTGGCAGCTACCCATGTGCAGCTGAGAAATATAGAGCATGTTCTTACTGAGCTCCCAGTGCACAGTGCCCTGCAGTCTGCACTTAGTTGGGATTTTAGAGTGACCAAGAGCAGTCAGCATGTGCCACAGGAAAGCGTTGGATTTAAAGACTATGAGCCCTCACTCTGTAACTGCAGTGCATTGAGAATTCTTTTCCAGTGGGTCAAAGGCATTCTTGATTTAGAGAGGTCTTTGAAACTATCTGAAGATTTATACATATTTTTCTGATGGACTAAATACAAATGTATGATGAAAAGGTTCTCGGTGCCTTAGGAAACAGCCTTGATTGTCCAGCCTATGTGCCAGGGAAAGGGTGGAAATGAGCGGCCTTGAGCAAAAAGAAAGGCCCTGTCTTGTTGATAATAATCCTTAGAGATGAATTAAAACGTTCATGTTCCAGGAAGGGCGTACGGGTTGAATATGTCCCCACCAAAGAAAGGATGTATTAGAGTCCCAACTCCCCGTACATCAGAACGAAACCCTATTTGGAGACAAGGTCTTTATAGAGAAAATCAAGTGAAAATGCAGTCATTAGAATGGGCCCCAATCCACTCGAATGTCCTTATAAGAAAGGGGAAATCTGGGCACAGACACACACACGGAGAAGACGGTGGTCTGTAAACCAAGGAGAGAGGCCTGGAACAGCACCTTCCTCAGGGCCCTCGGAAGGAATCAGCCCTGCCAACATGTTGATCTCAGACTTCTAACCTCCACTCGGCCCCTCAGTCTGCGGCACTTCGCTACAGCAGCCCTCGCAGACTGATACAGAAGGGAAAAATTGATCCTGCACTGGGAATGTCTAGGCTGAAGAGACACCGAGTTTGGCAACAAGAGGTGGAGGTTTAACATTAGTTTCTTCACTCGTAAGAATATATACAGTATAAAAAATGTCCTTTCATTGTTTTCCATGGCTACCACACTACTTTGCCCATAACGTTAATTTTTTAAAAGCAGGCTAGGGTCTAGGATATATAGATACCCCCGAACAGAAAGGTACAGTGTCTGTATTTAGGAATATCTCTTTACGATTTAATGTTCTGGTACCAAAGTATCTCAGATGATGGACACCTCATGAAATTATAGTTTAGAGAATCAAAGGTCACTCGAGCTGTTTCCATCATCAGTTTTGGCCAGCTGTTGTCTTTCTCGTGTTTTATGTTTTAATCAGGTGAGGGGTAACTAACTGCTCACTGCCAGCCTCGGGAGAGGAGCCTGGTCTGTGGTCTGGTGGAGCCTGCAGATGTGCCCTTTGTCTTGTCATCGCCCTCAGTAATTGAAAGTTGTTAATGATTATTACTAAAGAGCATTCCTTTACTTAAAAGCTTTTGATTATGAGCATTCAGTTAGCACAAAGCCACAAAGCTTGCATTCTCCCCCCTTATTTAGAAAGGAAATCCAAAATGTTTAAATATATTGAGTCTTGATTTAAAAGTCTAGAGGAAAAAAAAAAAAACACCAATAGGACAAATCAAGCTCAGAACTGCCCAGTTAGTTTAACTGACAAGCACCAATTTGAACTCTACTCAACACCCTGGGTTTAAGAAAAGTTTCCAAAGGCAGCCAAATGTACCTTTAGGAGGCTGTAATTTTTATATTGTTTTCTCTTACATTTTTATTTATTGACTTTTAGAGAGAAAGGAGAGAGAACATTGATTTATTGTTCCACCTTTTCATGTATTCATTAATGATGGTTTGTTCTTCCTTATATTGAGAGAAGTTTCACCTTCCTGAATTTCACATTGTTACTGTGTTTTGCACCTTGGTGCTACATATACATAATAAAGAGACTCCCATTTTAGGCAAAAATTTGCCAGAAACTTGGATTCTGTGGAAGGTCTCCTCCATGTTGTCTGTCCTTTCCTCGTGTGGCAATGGCTGTCTATAGCTGTCAAGGTTGCTCTACTGTGAACAGTCCCAGTGCAGCTTTGTCCCTGTGCAGGTAGGGCCAGGAACAGAATACTTGGTTCTGGCCATGTTCTCCATGGTACTAAGCAGAGTGGAAAGTCACTGTTACCCATTGAGGTGGACCCTGAGTTTCGCTGAGGCCACATCCACATGAGAGGTAGATTAGTGTCCCAAACATGTAGGCTTTGGATTCTACTGATAGTCACATGCAATTTGACTATAGCTTTATGTTGCAGAACAGCATTGGCAAACTATAGCCTGAAGAACCCAGCCCACTGTCTTTTTTTAATAAATAAAGCTTTACTTGATTGTTTACATATTATTGTCTGTGTCTACTTTTACACTGTAACAGCAGAGTTGAAAAATCATAGCAGAGACTGTATAGTTAACAAATCTTACAATAGCTAGTCCTTTACCAAAAAAGGTTTGCCAATTTATTATAGAATATCAGACTTATATTTTTCTCCCAAACTATCTGACTGTTTGATGATTCCCTTCAAAAACTAGTTAGATAGAATCATAAGATCTTAGGAACCTAGGGGGGCATCTAGAAATAATCTAGCCGAATACCCATGCAAAAACATAACTCTGAAATATTTTTTAAATGTGCACATATTTAACTGAACACCTACTCCATCAAAGTTAGACATATTTTGTTGTTTGAAGCCAGCCAAAATAAATCACCTCCTCCTTCCCATGACACCTTCGGACAATGTGATGTAGGGGTGGGGCACCCTGTCCTGTTGTAAACAGATTCTCGTGTGTTGCCCTCCTCAGTGGCTCTCCTTTGTATGGCCTGGTTGTTCTCTGAGCATGTTCAGATTTCAGCTCCTTAGCCTTTGTCTCATTGGCACAGACCTGAGGAGGGTTCTCATTATGTAGTTTATTTTGTAGTCATTTTGGAGCCTATTAGAAGCACTGAGTCAAAGTTAAGAGGTTACAACAGGAGTTTCATTTTCACAAGCTCTCTTAGAAGTCGCTTCTTGAAGCTCTAATCATTAATCTGGTTTTATAAACCTGAGTAGATATTCCATCTCAATATTTTATTTCTAATAATTAAGTAGTGTCCTGTGAATGCTTTCACTAACAGACTATAAGTATGAAACAAGAAAGCAGATAAATAAAAATGACTTAACATTTTTATGTGTTTTTTAAACGAATATTGGTTTCTATATCCAGAGCTTCTGCTGTAGATTCTGAGGGTCTGTCTGGCTCTCTGAGGTGGGCCCAGATGCTGATATGATCCTCATGACATCATTCACAAGGTGTGATTATTTAAGATTGCTTTATGCTGTAGCATTTCATGAAAAATGTGCAGTATGTATTAAGCTGCAGTCACTTTTAAACTAATGAAGTATGGTGATTTGGTGGTATACAGATAATTCTAAGAAATATCACATTTAATTTATTTCTGCTCTGGGATATGTTCAATAAGTTGGAAAAAACCCCATGGTGCAATGAATTTTAAAATACATGTTGCTATAGGGATGTTCTGATACTTCAGGCACTGTACACATTTCTCTCCTGAATGATAATTGCAAAGTAATACAAACATATGGACTCACAGGCCTTGGCAGTGGTGAAAACACAGGGCTGGCAGGATTGGCTGCTTGATTATTACACTGGTTCTAGAAAGTCAAACAGAAGATGCGTAAAAATGCATTGCAGTCAGGATAAACACTGGAAGATAATAAATATTTTTGAAATCACTATTCCTTAGTGAAGGGCATGGTGCTGGTTACATGGCCGCCTCTCCCTTCCAGGCGGGTACAGCTCTGGGGAGGGACCCTGCACAGAAAGTGCAGTAATTATTTGTTTACCCTTTGGATCCATGGTAGACTGTTTGTTTCTGAGAGGCACCAACTAGGTTGTTCTGGTTCTATGATTTCTCCATCCACATCATCTCCCAGCCATCCTCTGGAGAAACAAAGGAGAGTTACTGACCCAGGGTAGGTGCTAATCAATGATGGTTAAATGAATGGGTGAAGGGTGGAATGAATGGGAGAATTGATGGTTTTACTGACTTCCTTTAATGCAATCCCGTTTTCTGTTTTTCACTTTTGTGGCTTGTGTTTTTGGTATCAGGGTCAAGAAATTGCTGCCAAACTAACGTCATGAAGGTTTTCCCATTTTTTTCTAAGGGTTTTATAAGTTTAGGCCAACATTTAATCACTTTTGAGTTAGTTTTGGTATATGAAGTAAGGTAAAGGTCCAATCTAATTTTTCTACACATGGATATTTAGTTTTCCCAACATTGTTTGTTGAAAAGACTGTCTTTTATCCATTGAATGGTTTTGGCACTATTATTAAAAATCATTTGACCATATCTATGAGGCTTTATTTCTGAGCTCTCTATGCCATTCCATCAGTCTAGATAACTATCTTTCTGTCAGAAGCATACTGCTTGGTATTACTATGGCTTTCCAGTTAGTTTTAAAAGCAGGAAGTGTAAGACCTCCTGTTGTTTTCTTTTTCAATATTATTTTGGCTATTCAGAGTCCCTTAAGATTCCATATACATTTTAAAATGATTCTTTCATTTATGAAAAAAAATACCAACAACCCCCACCATTAGATTTTTGATAGAGATTGCATAAAGCGGTACTTCACTTTGAGTAATATTGACATTTTAATAATATTAAGTCTTCCAATCTATGTACACAGGATGCCTTTCCATTTATTTACGTCTTTTTAAATTTCTTCCAGCAGTGTTTTGTAGTTTTCTGTATCCGAGTGTCACTATAGATAGTTAGCTAATTATTAATAAGAAAAAAAGCAAAGGGAATTGGACATTGTTGAGCATAATCAAACACAGAGCATAAGCCTGTTTGTTTCATGAGGAAGCTACAGCTGCACACACTCCAGGGGATCACAACATTGCCCACCAAGGATTAACACCCTTCCCTTTCCCCCTCCAGTACCAAATTGTTAAGGGGAGCAGGGAGAAGTGTTTGACCACAGAGACCTATCAGTCTAACTAGGGTGTAGACCCACCAGAAGCCCACAAAAGATTGGGAAATTGATTATTTTAAAAAAGCTCCTGGTTCTTCCCAAAATGATATAATCCTGGGGGAACAAAGAAGTCTTCTTTTTTCTCCTCTCCTCTCCCTTCTCTCTCCTTCCCAAGAACCACTGCACTTGTCCGGTGCACTTTCGCTTTCTCTCTCTACAATGTGGCCCTAGTGAACTCCAGATGCCAGCTCCAGGTGGGAACCTGAATAACACAGCACAGCAACGGACTGCGGTGAGAAACACAAGCTAAGCTAGCTGAGTGGGGACTGAGACCACTTAGCAGCCACCTGCAAGCTCCAAAAGACTAAGCTTTAAGATGAAAGAGAGACTCTGGACACTGGCTTTTGTTTTGGCTTTGTTGAAGACACGGTCAGACTTCTTCCATAGTGGGATGGGGCTAAACCCAGGACAGCCCTTTGCATTCACTTCAACTTCAATAAAACTTACCACAAGACCACACCTCCCATATGGGTCCCTAGAATGCTTTCTTTGCAATCCCACAAAAGAGCTCCACTTCCACTGGCTACACAAGTTTTTTTTTTTTGCCTTCTTGGTTAAGTTTATTTATAAGTATTCTACTCTTTATGCTGTGATACTGTAATTTATAATAAGAAATATGTATTTAGTCTTCTTATTTACCATTTCTTCCAGGGAGCTTCTAAAACTCTTGGAATTTTCCAAGTGACAAACGTTATCTTTTTATGATAATGGTGTGGCTTTGGAGCCCATATAAGGATGAGGGCTGGGTGCCAGGGAGCCAACTATGCAATTAAAGGGTTACAATTTTCAGTCTTCCTCCCCCCATCAGGGAGGGGAGAGGGGCTGGAGGTTGAATCAGTCACAAGTGGCCAATAATTTAATCAAACATGACTACATAATGACACTTCTATATAACTCAAAAGGACTGATTTAGAGAGCTTCCTGCTTGGTGAACACATTAAGATTTGGGGAAAGTGGTGCCCAGAGAGAACATGGAAGCTCCACACCCTTTTCCCATACTTGGCCCTGTGCATCTCTTCCCTCTGGCTATTCCTGAGTTATATCTTTTTTTTTAATAAATTGGTGATCTAGTACATAAAATGTTTCTCTGAGTTTTGTGAGCTGTTCCAGTAAATTAATTGAACCCAAGGAGGGGATTGTTGGAACCCCCATCTATAGCCTGTGGGTCAAAAGCACAAGTGACAGCTGGACTTAAGACTGGCTTCTGAAGTGAGGAAGGGGGCAGTCCTGTAAGACTGAGCCCTTCACTTGTGGGACCTGATGTTATCTCCAGGCACACAGAGTCAGAATGAAGCTGAAGTATAGGATATCCAGGTGGTGCCACCCAGATCCCCTTCCAAGAAAATGCATGGTGTACAGAGGCAGAGTGTTCAACAGACATCTGCTGCAGCTTTGGGTCCTCTGAGGGCCTATAAGGGAGCTGCCTCACTCACAGCCATGTCCTTCTCTGGGCACCTACGTCCAGAGACTGAGAAGGTGTATGAACACCTGGTCTGTTCAGCCCACCACAGGATGGTTCTGCTGATAATTCCATACCTGAGCTCCCTACCAGGGTGGGAGGCTTGGTCAGGTGGCCTCATACTTGAACTTCCCCTATGCCCAACCATGCATCCTCCCTTTTTCTTTTACAGGTAATAATTCATATGAACATCTTGCACCAGAACATCATCTTAGTGTCTGCTTCCCAATCTGAAAGAGTAACTCTTTTAAAGGTGATTATTGTTAATTTGTAATTTTTCAAATAGTCTGATGAAAGTTCATTTAGGCAATGACAATAAGTTAAAAACCTACATTCCATTTTTTAGAAACTGTGTACAAGAGATATTTCCAAGATAAAAGCTGTGTTTCTGTTTAATTATTTAAGTCTTATTTTCAGAGAAATTATTAAAGGTGATCTTGGGGTCTCATTTACTTTTTCTTTTGAATTGATGTCAGCCAAATGCAATTGTTTAAATACCAATTTACAGAAAGACAAACTTTCTGAGGGATTATTTCATATCTTGAACTGTAGTTTTAAATAAATCTATTATAAAATTTAAATCAAAATTATCATTATTTAAATAGTTTCCTTTCAGATCTTTTCTGTGCTTTAGAAAAAAAAACACTTTATTTATTAATATGCTTCCTACTTTCTAATCTTTAGCTAATTTATTTTGCATTTTTTGTTTCATAAACAGTGGTTGGGCCCGTGAAAAGGAGAAACACAAATTTCCTCACTTAGATATATGTTCTACTCTATGACTCACAGGAAAGGCAGTGAGTGAATACAAAGAAAAGTCGAAATATCATTATGTGTGTCCCACATTGTTTCCCATAAGATCAAAATGAGTGCAAATGAGCGATTCTTATGTGATTGTGGCACAATCAGCCATGGCAGGTATATTTAAATGATGACTTGAAATAACAAGACCTATATATATTAATTAATATGTATAAAGTCATATATTCATATAGACAAACTCATTTATTTCTCGTCATCTCTGATGGCCTCAGTTCCACCAGTTTTGCAGTTATTACCTTCAGTAGCAATTGCCCAAATTTATAATTCAGGTAAAATTGGCCTCCATTTCAATTATTATGGTCATTGATCCTTGCAACTTTACAATAAGCAGGTGAAATATAAAGTCATTTGGTCTAGCCATTAGACAGTGAAGAAAATCATCTGGGTGCTAATTTATTCTAATTTGAACATTTATATAAATTTTCTGAGAAAATTTTAATACCACCTTCCCTCCATTTTTACTAAAATATTGAACAAGGATAAAGGTGTACTATTCTGACATTTTAAGAACTTTTTTTCAAAATAAAATCTTAATGCCCAAAAGAAAATAAGAAAAACATGTGTGTGTGTGTGTGTGTGTGTGTGTGTGTGTGTGTGTGTGGTGAGGGTGTGTACTTAGTTCTTTTTGTTTTGTCTTTTAGAAGTGCCCATGGCTCCATTTTTGTTGGCATCTTTTATAATGTTTAGTAAGTTTCATGGCACTCTACTTTCTCTTGGAATATTTTAGAGTCTATATCACTTAGGGTTTTCTTCAGCTGCAAGTAACATGAACTTGAAAAAAGTTAATTATCTAAATTATTTCCCCTCAGTTAAATGAAGGTGTTAGATATGCAATTCTGAATGAGAAGAGTATCTCCAAACTGTCCCCCAGGTACCAGGCTCCTTCTACCTTCCTGTTCTGTCATCATTAGTGGGTGACTTTCATCTTCATGCTTACAGTATGGCTGCTGTACCTCTGGGCATCACACCTTTCTTTACTCCAGGTAGCAAAAATGAGAGATAGAAAAGGTCAGATATTATGTCAGCTGAGTCTTTCATTTTTTCTCAGAGAAACTAGGGGCTTTCTTAAAGGTGGTACCCCAGAAAATTCTAATTATACCTTATTAGACAGAACTATGTCACACAATGATTACTATCTCAAAGGAAGCCAAGGAAATTGAGATTTTTAGGTAGACACATGGCTGCCCAAACAAAATGGGGGTTCCCTCAGTCATGGGAGAGTGGTAATAAATATTGCATAAACCAACCTTAAAATCTTCAACAGTTCCCTCTGTGGTTAGGGTTATATATTGATTTTTTGATGTAACAACTGACACTGGGTTTGAATTAAAGATATGTGAGGTTCATGTCTGTGGTGTAGAGAGGAGGGGGATGTGATCTGGAAGGGAATCCTCCAGTCCTTGCTGTGCAGTGTGTGGAAGTGCTTGCAGGACCGTCTGATAAGCCTTGGAGAGAGGACTTGCTCTCTTCTCTGAGCAGCTAGGATCATGTTCACTGGGTATCATGGTACGAGAGTGAGTGGGAGAATGGTATGGGTGAACCTGGAGAGAAGAGGCATGAGTGTTGCAAGGTAGAGAGAGAATTATGTACAAAAACAATGATGAAGTCTCACTTCTCTACATGGGGCTTCAGGTATTGGTTGTATCATCATTTCCCTTGATGCTATGTTCATCACAGAAAATTCATTTTCCTGAAGCCTTGCGACCAGAACAAGGCCTAACTTCTCTCTGTGTAGGTCACTGATGAGCCCATGGATGTCAGCTAACGCCTATTATAAACACAAAAATACCTCACCTTGTGCTGGGTACTGAGCACTCAAGCCCCAGACCCAGCCATGCCCAAAGGTGGACTTCTCTGTTCTATGAGTCATTACATTCTCTTAGTCTGAGCCGGGTTTCTATCTGGGGAAGAATCCTTCTAACTACATTCAACATGCATTTCTTCCTCCATGACTGCCGCAAGGACAACCAGCTATCTGCATGGCCCTGTGAGGAACCCTCTTTACAGCCTGCGTGGGTCCTACAAGCCAACCCCAGTGCAGAGGAAATAAGTCAAGCGCAGCTAATAGGAAGAACAAAATAACGCATGCACAAGTAGACCAACACACAGCTTCCTCCTATCAGGCACTGTGCCTGCTGGGACCTGCAGAGCTGATTTTCAAATCATGATGTGGAAAAATGAATGTGTTCTTTTTTTAACTATAAAATAAATCTACTCACTTTCTCTTCATGTTATTCCTTCAGCTTTGTGTTCTCTGTCAATGCTAAACAAATGTGAATTTTAAAAGAAATGTTCCATTTCCTATCACTTTTCATGTCAGGAAAGTAAACATCTTCTCTGTCTTTGGTGCTATACAGAATCTTTCTTTCACATGGCATTTCTGATATGATCAGGCGAAATTGCTCCCACATCCTATCCTGCAAACTACTGTAGAGATGACACCCCAAACAAGCTTTTTCCCTCTTGGTGGAGCTGAGAACTTTAACCTCACTGATACCCTCTTAGTCTTTTCTGTCTGCTGACAGCGCAAACTTAGTTTCTTGGTAGTCCTTTCATACAGTCACTTGCTACACCCATCCATTTAGATATACTGTTCACTTCTGTAACTCTTTCACCAGGCATGTTTTCATGTTGACAAGGAACTCATTTGGTTTATAAGTGTAGCCTGTCTTCCATACAGGAATGATAGACTTTGGATACTAATTTAGTAGTGTAACTTAAGACTAAGGGAATTTCACATATAGAGATGGATGCTGAGTTCTTTATACCACAACTACTTTTCCACTATTATTTTCCTCAAGTTACAGAACCTTAAACATAATGTAATGAACTTTGTCTCTTTCCCCCTTCCCACACCTATATTTATGATCATAGGAAAAGAAACACACAACTACAGTTCTCTTTAAGTTTCTCAAGTGCATTGCTGCCTCTCATGGTAGCTGAAAATGTCGTTTCTCTTCCTAATGACCAGGACTCCCTCTGCTAGCACTTGGCATCTGTCAAGACTGAAATTAACAGCAAAATTATAGGCTACATTGTTTCCACTTGTAACTAGCTCTGTTCCAGGCCACCCATTGTTAAAAGCAACATGTAATAAATTTCTGCAGTAAATTGTCACCATTTAATCCAATGCTATTAAAACCACCTTTAGTGATTTCTTTTGTTTTCTCCTGCTTTCCTCTGGGTTTAGGGATTAGAAGAGGTTTATGTAACATGTTACATTATAACCAAATTGGTGTTTGATCTTTTTCATAGTGGGTTGTATATTGTGGTTGGTCAGAGGTCAAAGGTCTAGTCATACAAATTCTGGTTGTTAGCTGAGAGGTTGCAGGAAAGGAAGGGTCAGAAGTGGGGCATCTTCTGGAATGTGTGCATCAGTGTTTTATCTGCATGACGTAACTAAGAAGTCTCAGTGAACCCCAAGTGAACATTTATGGGTAGGATAATCATGGGTCCACTAAGACTTGTAACCACACAGATGTAATTATTGGGTTTTCAGCAGTTATTGTAAAAGCAGACAGAAACCAAGAGATGGATAAGCATAGAAAGCAATGCATTTTCTTCATATAAAAGGAAAAATAATGTCTAAAAAGGAAAACCATCAGAAATCAAGACATGAATAGCTCAAATTCAATACCCTTTAAAAATACTGGAATGACTCATCAAAGAATCAATTTGTACAAAACTCTACAACTACAGGGCTTTGTGAAGAACACATTCAAGAGCCCAAACCAATTTCCTCCTGAGTATTGTGACAAGATTGAAATATTGAGTGAATCAACAGAGAGGACCTGGTTTGCTGTGAAAGTCACCGTCTGCTCCTGTGTGTGGCTCTCTCTCTCAAACAACAAGTTAGAAAGTTTGGCTCTTGGGATCTTAGAATAGAATTGCTGATCCACTGTAAAACTAACCAGCACTGCAAACCAATATTCTGGAAACATAAGCCAGACATACTTCCCATCAATAATTTACTAAGAAAAGCAAGGTTAGACAAAATAAAATAAATTTAAGAAGAGATTATCAATAACTATTCGATCAAAAAATAGAAACATAAACTGAACTGTATTAATATCAGCCTGCATCCTCTGGAGATGCATTACTCAATGATTCATTGATTTAATATTTAATTCAATAATTATTTTATTGTTATGATTGTAATATTTATTGGATGATACTGTGGGAATAAATAAAGACCAACCAAAGGATAAAAGCACAGCCTTCATATTCTGAACTTGCTATGGCAAAGGAGTCACCACCACCACTTGTGTTTTGGCAGAGACTTAAAAGCAGTCAGAGGAGCGGGGAAGGTTTATAGGAAAAACTGGGAAGGGTCAGGGGTGTGCTGATTGGAGGCTGTTGGCCTGGGGAAGCTGGCAGTGAGCTGGCTAGGAGCAGGTGTCCCATGTAATCAGGTAGGGGAATGCACTTGGTTTTCTATGGCTAGTCCTAAATTGGAAGGAAGGGGAAAATTGGGGAAGCTGTCTATTTGGGGCAAATTATTACAAGGGTTATTGTTTAGTTTAAACATTGTCACTAGAGATACTGGTCTGACTTCCAATAAGTCTGACTTACAGGGAGCAGATGGGCTTCTGAGCCTGGTTATGGAAATAATTGGTTGGTTTCCCAGGCCGATTGCTGCAGGTCTGGGTGAAAGTACTATTTTTATATATGGTCTGGTATACCCAGTCTCTCATTACTTTATGGCAGGTACTGACATGTAACATTCATTATTTAATTTAATCTCATGAACTCTAATATGATGCTGTAAGAATTCCTATTTTACACAGTAAGAAACTGAGGTTTCATCTCTATGTGTCCAATCCACAGAGTACATGATGGAGTCAGTGGTAAGATTCAGAGTATCTGACCCCAACACCCTAGAGTACCTCTCAATTTTTAGTGAGGCTGGGGATAATTGTGACATTTGGAAGTCAAGTAATAGCTTGAGACCTGCTTATCTGCCTGGTTTTTGTTTCCAGTTTTACTGGAAACTGGAGACTTGACTTACATACTTTCAAAAAATTCTCCCTCCTGGTGTATATTTCTCTGAGAATATTAAATAAACTTCTAAAGCACAAGGATAAACAAAACTCCACAGGGCCAAGAAAATAACCTGAATATGTGATTTCCTTGAATATAAGGCCTTGGAGAAGAGGCCCACATCTTTGAGAGAAAGGATGCCCTCCCTCACCTTGGGCTTCCTCAGTCACCTCACAAGACTGCACTGGATGGGCAGGAGCTCGGAACCATAGTTCTAATATCTGCAGTAAAATCAAGGAAGAAAGGCACTCAAAGTCTGGTCAAAATATAGTTACTTATAAATAATTTGAAGTCTTTTTAGCCCCTTCTAAATAAATTGGTTTTAAACTGGTATCCTCTAAAAATGTAAAAGTAAAGCAATTAGAATGGAGTAGCAGAATTGAGAAATCATACAGAGCAAGAATCAGTTAGTATTGTGGGTGGAAAAGAGGCTCTTCCACAGGATCTGAGCAAAGCACTCCAGCGGCCCATGCCTGGGAGAAAATGGGGTGGCACGGTTTATTCTGGTGGGAATAGAGGCTTCCCCTTGGCTTCCCAATGCCCCATCTCTTTCTGTCCCTCCATAGAAAAAGTCCAACAATGTCCTCAGCAAAGCCAACACAAAAGCCAGTGTCCAGAGCTTCTGCTTCACCTTAAAGGTGAGTCCTTTTGGAGCCTACACCATCTGCGGGCCCCGTTAACTGCTAGACTCACATGGTCACATGCTCCCAGGGAAGAGGAAATGTCCAAATGCACAGGGCAAGTGAACTGTGGGTGGGCAAGGAAGAAAGAGAGAGAGAGAGAGAGAGAGAGAGAGACTTTCATTTATTCCCCTGGGATTATATTAAGTTGGGTGTGGGATGAACCAGGTCCTTTTTCAAAACAATCAATCAACTTTCCAAGTTTTCTGGGCTTTCAATAGGCCCACCCTGTCACTAGAATAATAGGCCTCTTTGGTCAAGAACCTCGCCCTGTTTCATTTGACTTCTATTGTTCATGTGCCTGCCTCCCCTTGGTCCCCTGCCTCTCAGCAATCTGTTACTGGAGGGAGAAAGAGTAGACTGTTAATCCCCCTGGTGAAGCAATGCCCTGATTCCCTAGAGTGTGAAGCTCATGCTCCCCAGCTTAGAAAGCTCAATGTGTAATTCCGTTTGTGCCCCTTTCTTCATTAGTAATTAGCTAAATACTGATAGTAACAGTATGACTATTTTAATTAGATGAATTTTTTAAATTTTGTTACTACCATAGGATTCCATATTTTCAAAGATAAAAGTATTTTGTTCTCTTCTGCCCTGGTGGGTCTGCAGCCACCACTAAACAAGAAAACTAGGGATGTCAACATGGAATTATGGACATGTGCAAACTACTTAAACACTGAGTACCATTTCATAAAGTGATTACAGAACAAAATTAAAGAGTGTTTGTTTGTTTGGGTTTTTTGCCTATATTGTAAAATATTCAGGGCTGCATCTTTGATGGCTGAGGATTATACTTAAGAGCGTTGATGAATATTCAGGTACCATAGAAATGCAGATCTGCAATTGCGACATGCAGTTGTCACATGGTAGCCCCTGGGAGGCACTGAAAATAAGAGATAAAAGTTCAAGCCTTATATATCTTATCAAGCTCCTTACTGATTCCCTGTTAAGATAAAACTTCAGGAGAGTTACATAGCAAACATTAAAATGGTAGAATTTTAAAAAACATCTCTGTAGTTTTAACTATTACTACTTTTGCTGAAGCTCCTGATAAATGAATGAGACAATTTATCAGTTACCTGCTATGTGCTTAGAATTTTTCTAGGTAGTCCAAGGATAGAAAATTATAGACTTAGCTCATAAGTTCAAGAAAGTTTCACTAAGGGGTTTAAAATATCATAAAATCCAGGACATATCAATTTTGGTTTTCATACTAGCAAGAACATTTTGATAAGTATAAGTGTAACCTGGTTTTTATATGTTGAGTACACTTAAAATAGACGAAGAAGAAATTATTTGGAAGGGCAGTGTCTCTGGATAAAGGAATTGAGGTTTAATAACTGCCACCACACATGATTATGATGTAGAACTTTCAACAAACTCATGTGTACAGACTACCTCTTGTGTCATAAATAAGAGACTGTTTAGTTCATTAGCATGATAAACTTTAAGTAACAAAGGATTAGCTGCATTGTTTTAGATCACATAGCCAAGTAGAAATCGAAATGGAATTATCGCCTAAGACTGCCTCCTGGTTAAAAATCTTAGGTTGCAGCATGCTTCTCTAGTTTGAAAACTGTTTCAATATTTTTAAGAAAATAATAATAATTTTCAAAATCAAAACAAAAAATTCCTTATTAGTGCATTTATATTAATTCATGGTACCATCTGCTACAAAAAAGCCATACACCGACTAGCATTATCGTGCCTCAATAACCATACAAAAGAAAGCTTCGTCTTGCGCTTGCAAAATGTGAAACTGGATGGCTACATTTAAGACTTTAGTTTCTTTACTATCCAGTTTAGTTGGAGAAGAGTCACGCTAAATCCATTTGCTGACTCTTCAAGCCTTTCATCTCTGCATGTATTCATAAAATAAAGACTAAAAAATCTCTTTTCCAATTTAAGAAACCATAGGAAATACTCTCCAATGTGCCTTCAAAAGCCATTCCATCCCCCTGCCCAACACCCCATAGGCCAGTCATCAAGTCATCATTTCTGATTAGATCAGACTCTGGTCAAAAGGCACCCAAAAGCTCCTGCCATTCACTGCATAAAAATAAAAATAAATACCTATATATGCACAGACACACACATATATTGATACATGCATATATTGAATACATATTCTTATATGCACACACAGATATGAATATTTTTAAATAAAAAATAGAGTACAACATAGAGTTTAGACATTTTTGTTTACCTGAAGCCAATATAATATTGTATGTCAACTATAACTAAAATAAAATTTTAAAAATAGTCTGAAAAGGATTTTTAGAAAGGCATTCTTTAAAACAATAGAATAAATATCTATGGATCAGAACTGAGTGGGGACTAAACATTAGCCTATTTAGCACTAGGATTAGAAGCAGTCAAAGCCACCACGTATTAAAATATCCAGGAGAAACTGGAATTGAGTGTAACTCTCTTGTATAGGCTATCAGGTCCCCTATATGATGTGTGGGTCTTAGTCTGTGTTTTTTTCTTCAGAATAGAAGCTGAACTGGCCTCCCCTGTGCTTGGAGTTTCAGTTTGAAACAATATGCTCACCTATGCCAGAGGGCAGAAAAGAATATAATACATGGCTCATCTCTCACGCAAACTTTCATTTTTACTAAAGAATTATACAATAAAACTTATGCTACCTATGTCTGATTTTATTTGATTTTTTTCTTTAGTAACTATTGTGAACGCTTTTTTTTTTTTTTTTGCTATTTAATAGCTTATCAATAAATTATAGATATTTCCCACACGTGGGGTTTTCAGCATAATTTTTCATCAAGATCTGCTTTATTTGTTAGAGTAGCAGAGGTGGGGATACTGTCTTCTTGGGTACGTGTTCACATATTCCCACAGGCCTAGGCTTCAGTAACCTTTACTTGGGTGAGTGAACCGTAGGAGCCCAGCTATGCGCTGGCGCTGCAGCCAGCCTCTGCCGCCACGCACACAGTCTTCCCTTCAGGAGGGAGTCCATATGTCCCTTCCAGACACAATCCTAAGTCGTTTCAGGGGTGACCAGAAATTAGCAGTTATGTCTAAAAGTTAACCCTGGTCTTCTCCTTGATGCAGTGACCACAATTTTCTCCTAAGCAGTTACTTTTAAGCTGCTTTGCATGCTGTGCCTTTTATTGTTTCCATTAGACACAGACTTCTCTGTAGTCCATGACTTCAGATATCATGTGGATGTGATGTCCTCACTTGAGCTGTCAAGTGTGCATTTTCATGGGCAATCACATGAGACACTCATTCCTTCCAAGTAGACTTCAGAGGGTACGTTTTGGTGCTGTGCTGAAATTATTGTTGTAATGGGTTCTGTGAGGCCCATTTAATTTTTCTGTATCAAAATTTACCAGAAACGGTGATATAAAATAAGATCTGATTGAACACCTGGGGTGTTAAGAACTCTTGGTGTTAAGAAGTCTGACCATCTGACTCCCCCAAAGGTGAGATGAAAAGGTCTCTCTAACACTTCATGGCGTCCTTCGTATTAGGAATAACTGTGCTGTTATCTTCGGTGTGGGGAGAACCTCACGTTCTTTCTGATACACCATCTGTATCTCTACTTCATTGCCAGCCAGTTCTTCCTACACAGATGAGTTGAGTGTTTCCAGATTGTTACACCTGCTTTCTGCTACCCATTTTCTTTTTCTTCAACTAAACAAAAACGGAAAGGTTTAAATATCATAGATAGTTACACCTTATCTATGACAGTCTGCACACAGCCCACTGCCATCACAGTGAGTACAGTCCTGTGCATCTGCAACATTAGAGCAGTTGTCACACAATATTAACCAACTTGTGCACATTCCAGTTACATGGGGGTTAGAAATTTTTATAATATGATTTCAACATATGAGTGGTTCATTATGAAAAGTGGGAAGGATGAACATTCTCCTGTTCATTCATTCATTCATTCATTCTTAATCTAACTGTCAGGAAAGCCCTGTTGTGTCCCATAGGCCATGTGAGATATGGTGCATATTAGAATAAGTAAGATAAAATATTTTGTTTCATAAATAGCAGAGTCTAACAGATTTTTTAAAGTTGGTACTAAATAAAGAGTAAAAGCAATCTACAGGCTAAAGCTACCTTGTTCCATCTCTTCAGTTAACTCATTTTTCTCAATTCTGCAATGATGTCAATCCCTGGATTTAACCTAATGGGTGTGCCCAGTGGAAATGGAATAAAATTATCCTAGGAGCTTCAGAAATGTTAAATGGTGTTTGAAGGTACAGAGGCCAAATTAAAAGGTATTGTTTTAAAATCCAACTTCAACAATATCACTTTTATAAAAGTTTATGAAGTATAAAAAATCTCTTAAATCAATTAAATTATGAGCTCCCTAGTTTTAAGAATTTTTTATTTATTTCAAAATATTTTAATGCACAGGCTCACACATGACCTTCTATATGTGAAGAGTCTATGTTTAAGTGAAGCGTTGACTTTCTAGAACCATGATGAGCATTCGTTGTGTTTGAAATTGAAAGGCACAGGTGAAAATTTCTTTCCCACTGAGTCACAGGAAAGCATATGGTGTGAAGTTATCAGAGTCTAATAAACCACTCATATCACTTTGCTGAAATCAAACGGCATGAAGAAATGGTCTCCCTTCTTTCCTTCTACTGGACCCATTGGGAAATTGGCTGCCCTCCCTTCTGAGTTAAGCCATCACTTTTTACCGCTCTCTGAGAACAGAGTGGTGTATCCCTGATATTCTTACATAAACACATAATAAATTATGGGCTTCTGGAGGGCACACTCTGATCATTTCAGATCCCAAACAGCACCCATGACAAAGCTTTCCTTGAGGTTTACTCCCCACCATAGCTTCTTGAATGTGAAAGGATTAGTCTGGGGATCCTCAGTGATGCTTTTAATCCCCATTCCCACCCTCAATAGGGCAATAGCAGCACTGTGAACAGTTCCCTTATATTTAAGAGATAAAATTCTTCCAGAACATGAAAAAAATTGATATTTTTCCTTGTTATAATGCACATTTGTGCAGAACACATCTGCTCTCTGCTTTGTTGATAAAATATACCTGTCCCAACTTGTCAACTTTTATTGATAACGTGTCTTTATTCCAACACTCTCAGTTCTCTCTAACACTCCAAACCCACATCAAGTGCAGCAGAGCTCCATGACCTTGGGCACAATCCAGGGAGAGACATGTATTCATACATCTCCTTAATCCAGCTGGAAGATCAGTCCTGTCCATAGACAACTAAGGTAAGAACAAAACAGTGCTCAGACAGGTCATGGAAAATGGGTGACTGTGGCTTCGTGCAGCTCAAGGCACTTCATGCTCTTTGTCTGGCTAACCTGGGAGTAGGGAATCTTGGGGACTTGAGTGACACTGGTAGATGGGAGATGGGCTGCATGGACCATCCCATACAGGCTGCTACAGTGTATGTTAAGACAAAGGCACACTCAGAAGACCTTACCCAGGTCACTGAACAGAATAAGACTGGGGTCCCAGTCCTGAATCTGCCCCAGGGAGGCTTGTGACCTGGAAAGTCACTGTGCCACTCCTGCCTCAGTTTCCTCAAGAGTGGAATGAGAGGGTTGTTTGTACCTAGCTTAGTTCCAAAGGCAATGCAAGCTTTGATATTTTCTTCTTTCAAAACATTAAGAATAAACACAGGTTGTGTTGAGAGTCATAGCACTATAAATACATTCAAGAATTTCATAATACAATAAGAATGTACCTCTGGTACCATGTCTTAAATACATGTAATCCCCTGCCCCCACCAAATACATGCACCTATTCCACATTGGTACTACAGGTATTAGAACCACATTTGACAGATTTACATTTTATAAAGTATTTGTCCCAATGAGAGTTCACATATACAGAATGAGGCAAAAGTAGGTTTATAGTTGTGGATACATGAAATAGTGAGTTGATTCTTATGTTAGTCTTTATTAATGATTATAGTATTTTACATATAAACAACTATAAACCTACTTTTGCCCCTCCCAATATATGAATATAAAAAGGTTTTCAGAATAGTCTACTAACAATATTTTTTGTGTGTGTGATAGCATTAAAATACATTATTTTCCCACTTCCAGCCAGGATGGATGCCTAGACAGACATGATGCATCTCCCTCCACAACTAAGAATGAATACAACTACCTCAAAACTAGAGAAAACCAGAAGATCCAGAAAATCGAGCTGCATGGAAGTCTAACGAACAAAGATATAAGGAAGAAATACTGATCCAGACAGGTAGGAGGGACAGAGGCAGGGCAGAGAGGACACAGTGTGGTGGTGGCAGCAGCAGTGGCAGTGACAGGCCAGAGGAAAGCATGGTCTCATGTTTTAAAAAGTAGGGAGAAAAAAAAAGTAGGGAGGGACACCTAGGGAGCACTCCCAGCTGCAGACCAGACCACGCAGATCACAGTCCCAGCGCTGGTGACAGTAGAGCCTCATTGCTTCTGACTATGCAAACCAGTGAGGGTTGGGGCAGAGGCAGAAACTGCTTGTCTCTCAGCAGAGTTCACTTGTTTAAAGGGCCCCCCTGGTCCTAGAAAGTTTGCAGACCCACCCACTTGGGGATGATGGTCAGGACAATGGCTAGAGAGGTGCCAGGTTCACACAGAAGTGGGAGAAGTGCCTGGAAAAGGGGCAAGTGCTGGACAAGTGGCATTGTTCCCTCTCAGACTGCTCCCCCACACACAGTGCCACAACATGGTGAAACAGGTCACCCTGTACTGATGAACACCTAAGGCTCCTCCCCTTACAACATAACAGGAGTGACAGCTCTACTTAAGACACACAGGCAAACAAACACAGGAGCCTGGCAAGATGAGGAGACAGAGAAGTATGGCCTAAAAGAAGGAATGGATCAAAATTCCAGTGGGAGAACTAAGCAACGAGGAGATAGACAACCTAACAGATGAAGAATTCAAAACACTGGTGATAAAGATGCTCACTGACTTGACAGATATGCTTAAGTATAGCAGATGCATAAGGGAAGAAGAGAAGGCTATGCTAAATGAAATGAAGGAAAATCCACACAAAACCAATGGTGAAGAGAAGGAAACGAGGGTTCAAATAAATGATTTTGAACATAAGGAAGAAAAGAACAGTCAACCAGTGCAGGAGGAGGAGACAAGAATCAAAAAAAATGAGGAGAGGCTTAGGAACCTCTGGGACAACTTTAAATTGCCAATATCTGAATCATAGGGGTACCAGAAGGAGATGAAGAAGAGCAAGAAATCAAAGGCTTATGTAAAAAAATAATGAAGAAAAACTCCCCAAATTTGTTAAAGGAAATAGACATACAAGTCCAGGAAGCACAGAGAGTCACAAAAAGGACCACACCAAGACATATAATAATTAAAATGCCAAAGGTGAAAGATAAAGAGAGAATCTTAAAAGCAGCAAGAGAAAAGAAGAAAGTTACTTACAAAAGGTTGCCTATAAGACTATCAGCTGATTTCTCAAAAGAAACTTTGCAGGCAAGAAGGGACTGACAAGAAGTAGTCAATGTGATGAAAAGCAAGAACTTACAACCAAGATTACTCTATCCAGCAAAGCTATCATTTAGAATGGAAGGGCAGATAAAGTGCTTCCCAGACAAGGTAAAGCTAAAGGAGTTCATCATCACCAAGTCAATATTATATGAAATGTTAAAGGGACTTATTTAAGAAAAAGATCAACACTATGAACATTAAAATGACAACAAACTCACAACTATCAACAACTGAATCTAAAAAATAAAAACAAAAACAAACTAAGCAAACAACCAGAGCAGTAACAGAATCATAGGTGTGGGGATCATTTGCAGGGTTATCAGCTGGGAGAGGGAAGGGGGAGAAACGGGGAAATGGTGCAGGGATTAAGAAGCATAATTGTTTGGTACAATATAGACAGGGGGATGTTAAGAATACTATAGGAAAGGGTGAAGCCAAAGAACTTATATGCATGACCCATGGACATGAACTAAGGGGGGTGGGATTGCTGGAGGGAAGTATGGTACTGGGAAGAGGGGAGCTAAGGGGAAAAAATATGGACAACTATAACAACATAATCAATAAAATATACTTTAAAAAATACATTATTTTCTTAAATGCCCTTCTCATCAAATTTTTATTGCTGCTTAAGCACCTCATAATACTAGGAACCGTTCTAGGTATAGCCTAGAACAGCGCTCAGTGGTCCTGGAGAAAGAAGGAAAGGCTAAATCTCCAGTCTGAGCAAATGCCATGTTCAAAGGCAAAATCTACATTTTTAATGAAGTCACATTTCTTCCTAAGTGGGCCAATAGATCTGAGTAAATGCCATTTACCTTCCCACCCACCCAACAAACCATAGCACAACCCTTCCCTGTTGCTGAGGGTGGGATTTGTGTGTGTCCACTTCCAACCCTGCAATCACAGTCTTTGTAGAACACCAGGGAGGCTCTCATGGGATTCCACTCCTTTAAGATGAAGGAGTTGAGACAAGAGAGGATCTGATCCTTGGGAATGTTGTGGGATAGCTTAAGCAGAAAAATAATCAGGTGTGTGGATCTTGAGCAAGGATCCTGAAGAGGTCTAATACATATTTACAATTAGGCTTAGGGAATCTTTTCCACATCTCCCAAAGACCCCTAAGAAAACAATTATTCAAGAAATCTTAAATATACATATCCTAAATAATTTCCCTTAGAACTGTTCAAAAAGGTTTTGTAATTTTAAACACAAATCAAACATTTTTACTCTATTAATATTTCTGAATATTTAGTAAATACCTATAGGCATGCTTAATTGTTCACATTTATTTTATTTGACTTCACCTATTTCTACTAGTGTTAAATAACCCCTTTGTTCTTTCATTCTGACATTCTGCATGTTCTGCTACATGCATTTCTTCAAATGCTTATAAATATGTGTAGAAAAGCAGATATGTACATAAACCATTTGAAAGTAATAATCAAACTTGATTGTTAAAATAAGTTATATGTATAAATTTTTCAATACAGCTAAGTTAAATGCTGTGAGGTTGAAGTCATTTAGACAAAGAAATTGTCAAAATTATAGAGATATTTAAAGGTTGTGAAAACCCCAGATTTGTCTATTTGTAATTTCAGTTCAGCTGATGGCAATATTTCTGTAATAAGTGCCAGAAGCTTTTAGTTCTAGTGACTCCATAACTGAAGGACTGAGGTAGGAACAAATCAATGATATGTTTGTAAAATGGGGAAGTTGAAAATATTACTTACTCTAATCTCCAGTCTGGAGGTTATTTTGAAGCTAATGGGAAATGTTACAGAAGGAATCTTGGTAAAATATAAAGCATTAGTCTCATATGGAAGATAACTATTATAATTACCCTTGCTCTTTTTCTTCAAATGTGTGTACTTTATGTCTAGCATACAAATGCAGATGCATAGGCATGTTTCTGAATAATGAAACACAGAAATAACTTTTAAGAGAAAGGGATAAGTGTTATATCTTCACGAATCAGAAATGTTATGAGAGTCAAATCTCTCATTGCCTTTGACAATGTTTTCATTTGACTAACCAGCTTGACCAGTTCACCCACCCCCGACCTTTTTTTTTTTTTTTTTTTTTTTTTTTTTTCTGATAGTAATGCCAAGATTTCCACAGCATGGTTCAGGAGCAGGACACTTAGACAGAATGGGATTAACTCCAGGACTTTGGTAGTAAAATCGGTAAGATTTTCTTCTGAGCTGTGCAAGAGGAGGGACTTGCAGAGAGTATAGCCATCTGGGACACTGCATAGTCCTAGCATGCCCAGGTTAGGACAGCCTGGCTGAGAATGGAAAGAACAAAGAGGCGAACAGTGTGACAATGGGGACAGCAAGAATGAAGACAAGAGCTTCATGTGGGCATGCCTGGCTCTTGAAATTTGGAACTGATAAATATCTGATTTCACCAGTCTGAGTTGAACATCCATGAACTTGGAAAAAAAAAAGGCCTCTACCTAACATGTGTTCTAAGAAACCACCAATTTCTTTAAAAATGTATTTTTTTTTTAGAAATTGCTTACTATATTAAAGTGATAGGTTATTACACTTAAGCCACTAAAGTTTTATAGGTTAGGTCCTTGATTCATTGCAAAAATGTATATGAAACATCTCCCAAATGCCAAATAGACAGCTACATTCAAGGTATTTGAAAATGATTGGCAAAGTAATGAGTTTCAGAGTTAAAAAAAATCAGGATCATCTAAATGCTCTCAGAAGGGAAATTTGCTGTGAAATAGCTTTGCTCTGCCCTCCCAGCTCCTAATGCCAAATTGTGTGTCAACTTGCAAATGGAGAATGTGCCCCAGGAGATTCTCCCCAGGATTCCAAGGGAAGCAATATCTCCATTTGTGTTCCCTGACTTGGAGACTTTAAAGACACAGCCACAAGTCCAATATATGGAGCAAAGGGTGCCAAACCTGCCTACTTGGCAGGCAAGAGAGACACAAAGAAATTCCACAGAATTTCTTCCAGTACTTACACATGACACATCTATGTACAAATAATCTCTTAGTACACCATTTGCCCGGGCACCCCATCTTTTCATTTTTCAGTTTGTCTACCACTCCAGTTGGCTACTGGCCCCAAACCATTAATGAGGATGCTGTAATGATGGGAGGTAATTTCACTGCTAGTTATTTTGGACTTGCTGTTGACCATAACTGAAGAGACTTTTGTGCATATTGTGCACCAGTATGCATTCCAAAAACAGAATGGTTCATAAACAACTAAATCATGCATTTTCACCTGATTCAAAACACCATTATTCAGATCTCTAAGACATTTCAAATGTTCTATGAAATTTGATTAGTTTTCTCAGTAAGACTAAAAAAAAAAAAAAATCATAGTATAAATCCCTAAAGCAATCTATTAAATCTTCCCACAGACAGTTACAATGTTTTTATATTCTATACAACTCATTGAAACTTCTGTTACTATTTTTAATCTTATAGTGTTTGGTTATTATCTTTCTTCAGCTCATGCATTTATTTTCTAGAATTAGGTTGATTTTTTTCTTATTTGTTCTTTTTGTTTCAAAATTGAAATGGCCTTTTGTTTCTGATTACAAAATTAATGGATGCTCATAGAAAAAACTCACTGACTTTTAGCTAACCACTCATCATACCTGTTCTCCACATGTTCAGAGCACTGGGGGGAGCTGCTTCCCATGAGCAAGGGTGACAGGTGGTATCAGTTTGCATCTTTTTCTCTCAGTTGGCCAAAGCCCATCAATGGTTGATGATCTGATTTCTGATCCCACTATAATTCTTCCTACAGTCCTGTGGCTCCTATTTGTCAGGATTTTGACCTCTTGTTGCCTTGAGTTTTGATAGAACCCACCTTAACTACCTGACTAAATTACAGCCTACAACAGAATGGGCCACAGCTTCACCTCTATCTGATTTTGTCACTACATTCTTGATCTCTGATTCTGCCTTGATGAGGGTCTTCCAGAATCTACTCCATGAACAGGAATTTTCACCTTGCACATTGTCTCAAATCTCAGAATCTGACCCTATAATCTGTGACTCACCATGTTTATAGTTCTGACACCAAAGCTAAGCATTTTTATTGAATAATTAGAAATGAGATTGGAAAAAGCATCTGAAGTACAGTATTCCCTAACTTATCGTGGGTATTACATTTTAGATCCCCCTGCGAAGTAGGAACCTTACATTTATTCTACACTCTTAAACCTAGGTAACTTTAACAACATATGTATAAAGTACCACAAAATCCTGCAATATAGCAAAAAATCCGCGATAAATAATTAAATATATTTTTAAAAATCCCACGGCACAGTGAGGCTGTGATAAGTGAACCACGATATAGAGAGGGACTACTGTAATCTATTTAGTTTCTTAGGGCTGTTGTAACAGATTATCCCAAATTTAGTAATTTAAAACAATGTAAATTTATTCTCTCACAATTCTGTAGGCCAGAAAGCTGAAATCAAGGTGTGAGCAAGACCACAGTCCCTAGGGGAGAATCCTTTCTGCCTCCTCCAGTTTCTGGTGGCTCCAGATGCTCATTGAGTTTTGGCAGCATCCCTCCAATCTCTACCTTCAACTTCACATGGCTTCCTTCCCCCCATGTCTCGGTGTCCTCTCCTCATCTTATACAGATACCAGTCACTGGGTTTACAGTACACCTATTTCAGGATGATTTTATCTTGAGATCCTCAATTACATCTGAGAGAATTATTTTTTTAAGAGCAATTCTGAGGATCTGGGTGGACACAAATTTGGGGAGCAAGGGAAACTATTTAACCCACTACTTATAAGGTGGTTGAGATGGAGGTCAGTGACTTTTTGTGGGCTCAACTCTAAGTGGTTGTTTTAAAAAGTGCTAGAGGAAAACCAAAGTGGAAATCTATGGTGAGAATTCCAAGCTCAAGTGCATATCTACATGTCCAGACTCTGGGTGTGAGCAGTGTTGTCACACTGTAAAGTGACCTGGAAGTAACTCAAAATGTCTGTTTTCTCTTCACAGTAGGTCCATATTTCCAACTGGTATCCTTTTTGTTCTTTCTGAATAATTTCCATTAACATTTCCTTTAAGGCAGGTCTGTTGGTGATGAATTCTCTCAACTTTTGTCTGATTTATAAAACAAGTCTTTATTTTGTCTTTTTATAAAAGATATTTTTGCTAAAAGTAGAATTTGACATTGATATTTTTTCTTTCAGTACAAGTACTTAAAATGCTGTTCCATATTTTTCTGCTTTACATTGTTTCTTATAAGAAGTCTGCTGTCATCACACTTTTGTTCCTCTGTAGGTAATGTTTCTCTTTATCACTGGTTTTCAGAAATCTGATTGTAATATCTATTGGTGTGATTTTCATCTTTTTCTGTTTGGCTTCTGTCATCTTTATTGAATCTCTGGGTTCGTTATTTACAGTAAATTTTGGGGAAAATGGCTACTTCTTTTTTTCAAATATTTTGTGTCTCCTATTTTCTCCTCTCCTCTGGGACTACAATTATATATAACCTCATACAAGCCATTGATGTTGTGTGTTTTTTTTCCAGTCATTTCACCATTTGTTTTATTTTGGATAAGTTCTATTGATATGTTTTCTCTTCCACAGTGTGCAATCTGCTAATAAATGTTTAATTTCAGATACTGCATGTTTTTCATCTCTGGAAGTTCCATTTAGGTCTTTAAAAATTGTTTTTTCATTTCTTAGTTTATCATATTTATGTTTCCCTTTATGTTCTTGAGCATATGGACAATATTTGTAATATATCTCTTTATCATCTTTGTTAATTCCATTATTTCACTAATTTTTATTTATTTATCTTTTTCCTGGATTGGGGTCATATTTTCTTGTTTATTTGCATGTTTGGTCATTTTGAATAGATCCTAGACATTATGCTGTTTGTTACAGTTGGGTTCTTGGTTTTTATATTCCTTTATAGAGTGTTGGATTTTTCTGTGGTATCAGTTAAGTTACTTTAGGTCAATCTGATTCTCTTGAGGTTTGCTTTTAAGCCTTGTTCTGGTAGGTCCATGGCAGCCATTAATCTGTATAAAGTAGCACTTAACATTAATTTCTATACTAATCTCTTCCATTACATGTAGTATAAATTAAAAACCCCAAATTAATGCATATTAGAGGCTTGAAGTTGTGCTTTCTAATGGGTTTCTGTTTTCTAAACATAGCTCAGAAGTAGAGCTCTACAGGAGCACTGGTTCCCTAAAGAGATCAGAGGTTTCCTAGTCCTTACAATGTGGACTTCTATAAAAAGTTTAATTCCTGTTCCCCCTGGATCAAGATACTATCCTTACAGGGACATTGAAACAGCTAGTATAAGATACTTAATGTCTCTTTCTGATATCCTCAGAGGGATGTTCGATTTCCATGTTCAAATTATCCAATGCTCACTCGGGCTCTAGATTTATGTCCCCTCTCATTTTAGGCACTCAAGATTTTTTCTTTCTTGCAATAGCAGCTGTGCATTTTATTTTATATTTACTGTATTTATTTAGCATTTGTATGATTCTTGGGATTTTTACATTGATGGGACATTGAGGGAAAAGGCATCCCAGGTCAGTGCAATTTCCCATAGACCAAGATTCTCTTAGCACTGTCTAAGAGAGATGGTCCCAGAAACTCATGGCTGCCACGAGTACTGGAAGATCCACTGACCAAGGAATTTGGGTCTATATATGAGCTTTCATGTGAGTCTATTGAAAAATATTTTAGTTTGTTTATAGAGTCCAAAATAAATGTATTATCTCTTTACAATAAAAGTTGGTATCTGGTGTGTTAAAGAAAGAGAATATATAGGAACCTCAAAAGTTTCATATACATGAATGTTAATCAGTCATATACCTGGAAGTCATTCTCCTGAAAATTTTCTTACTCTTCATCTTAACTATGTAATTCAATAAATCAGTAGTAATTTTAAAATGTAAAGCAAAACACTTTGCTCAGTGTAAGTTCATTAAGCATTCTTAAATTCTAAGTAAAAAAATCTTCTGTTTTAATAAATGATTTGTCTTAAGAAAATTTAGGCTTTATTTTTTTATATACAATTTTTGGATGGTAAAGCTTATTGTATCATAACTTTATCTAGTTTTTTCCCCCTAAAGGCTCTTCTTTGGGTATTAGTAGAAGGAGCTGCAGGAAAATATAAGGCTTACTTTAGGATACACTGGTCATAGTACTTTGGAGGAGATATAAAAGTAATACAAGATCTTCATAGATCCAAGATGGCAGAGGAGTAAATGGAAGCTACACTAACCTCCTCCCAGGACCAGTCTGGATTTACAACTTAATTTTGGAGAAATCATCTGGAATAACCAACTGAACACTAGCTGGAGAGAAGTCTTATAACCATGGAGAGACAGAAAAGGCCGCTACATCACAACATGACCAGTAGGGAGGGTGAAGTCGTGGAAGGGCTGACTGGGCTCCCACAGGTGGCAGCTGAAGGGACTGAGAAACAGCTCAGCAGCTGGGGGTGGGGGTGGGGGGGTTCTGCCTGAGAAGAGCAGGGTCTAAACCCCCAGCTGGGCTTCCCAGCTTACAGCAACAGAGTGGAAAGTAAAATAGTATCCAGCTGTGAAAAGCGAAAAGCCACAGGGTTTCTTGCTAGCTGGAGAAAAGCAGCTGGAGAAAAAGAGCTCTTAAGCAGATCACATATGAAAATATTTTGGCCCCCACTAACCCCGGGCTCAAGCAGAGGGAAGGCAGAGAGAACTGGAGATGCTCGGGGAGAGTTTGGCGCAGTGGCTTTGAGGAGAGAACTGGGGAAGCAGCTGACCGGGTCCCAGTGCTGATTCATCCCAGGTACTATAGGCAGACCATTTCCCTCTGAGTGGAATCAGCTTGAGGGGAAGCAAAAGCCCAGTCTACAGGAATTAAGCTGCCACACCCTCAGCCCTAAAGCCTGACAGCTAATCACAGATTGAATAGATCGACAACTAAAGGAGACAGACAAAGGCAGTAGATCCCTGGAAGTCTCCAACATGCTGCCTAGGGCTAGACTGGTATACAATCTGATGCCACCAGGGGAAGATCCAGGAAGTGCAGATCATTCTAAGAAGCAATAACAAACAATAAGAGCCACAAAAATGGAGAGACAGAGAAACAACCCCCCATCGAAAGAAAAAGTAAAATCCCCAGAAAGAGTGCTAAATGAAATAGAGGGGAGCAAACTATAAGATATGGAATTCAAAACATGGATTCTGGAGAAGCTCAATGAGCTCAGCGGGAACTACAGAGAACTCCAGGGAAACTACAAGGAACTCCAGAAAAACTACAAGGAACTTACTGAGAATTACACCAGCATGAAAAAGGACATAGAAGCTATCAATAAGAGCAAAAAGGAAATGAAGAATACAATCTCTGTATTGAAGAACACAGTAGAAGAAATTAAAAGCAGGCTAGAGGAAGCAGAAGATCAAATCAGTGAGCTGGAGGACAATGTAGACAAAAACTCCCAGACAGTACAACAAAATGAAAAAAGACTGAACAAGATTGAAGAGGTTCTAAGACAGCTGCAGGATAACAAGAAATGTAATAATATTCGTATCATAGGAATTCCAGAAGGGGAAGAAGAGCAAGGGATAGAAAACCTCTTTGAAAAACTAATGACAGAAAACTTCCCTAACATAAGGGGAGAAAGGGTCACGCAAGTCCAGGAAGCACAGAGGGTCCCAATGAAGATGAAACCCAACAGGCCCACTTCAAGACGCATCATAATTAAAATGGCAACATTAAAAGACAAAGAGAGAATCCTAAAAGCAGCAAGAGAAAAACAACTAATAACATACAAGGGAGCTCCAATAAGGCTATCATCAGATTTCTCAGCAGAAACACTACAAGCCAGTAGGGAATGGTAAAAAGTATACCAAGCAATGAAAAACAAAGGCCTACAACCAAGAACACTCTATCCAGCAATACTCTCATTCAAAATGGAAGGTGGAATAAGGAGTTTCCAAGACAAAAGGAAGCTAAAAGAATACATCTCCACCAAACCAGCATTGCAAGAGATGCTACAGGGTCTGATTTAAGAAGATGAAGAAACAGAGAGAGACAGAGAGGAACACAAGTAGAAAGGGGAAAAAATGACAATGAATAAGTACCTATCGGTAATAACCTTAATTGTAAATGGATTAAATGCTCCAATCAAAAGATATAGGGTGGCTGAATGGATCAGAAAGCATGGCCCACATATATGTTGTCTACAAGAGACCCACCTTAGAACAAAAGATCTACACAGACTGAAAGTGAAGGGATGGAAAAAAGTATTTCAAGCAAATGAACATGAAAAAAATCTGGGGTAGCAATACTTATATCAGACAAAACAGATTTCAAAGCAAAGGCCATAAAAAGAGACAAGGAAGGACATTTCATAATACTTAAGGGAAAAATCCATCAAGAAGATATAACACTTGTAAACATATATGCATCCAACTTAAGAGCACCCAAATATGTAAGGAAAATTTTGAAAGACTCCAAGAAAGATATAGATAGCAACACACTCATAGTAGGGAACTTTAACACACCATTATCAACAATGGACATACCTTCAAAGCAAAGAAACACCAAAGATATTGAGGCATTGAACAACACTCTAGATCAAATGGACTTAGTAGATATATATAGAACTTTTCACCCCAAAGGAGCAAAATATACATTCTTCTCAAGTGCACATGGAACATTTTCAAAGATAGACCACATGGTAGGACAGAAAACAAGCCTCAACAAATTCAAGAAAATTGATATCATATCAAACATCTTCTCAGATCACAATGACTTAAAAATGGAAATCAACCTCAAGGAAAAAACTCAAAAACATTTAAACTCATGGAAAATGAATAACATGCTATTAAATAATGAATGGGTTAACAATGACATCAAGGAAGAAATCAAAAAGTTTCTGGAAACTAATGATAATGAACACACAACAACCAAAACCTATGGGATACAGCGAAAGCAGTCCTGAGAGGAAAGTTCATAGCAATACAGGCCTACCTAAAAAAGCTAGAAGAATCTCTAATAAAAAGTTTAACCCTACAGCTACAAGAACTAGAGGAAGAACAACAAGCAAAGCCCAGAGCAAGTAGAAGGGAGGAAATCATCAAGATCAGAGCACAATTAAATGACATAGAGACCAAACTAACAATTCAAAAGATCAACAAAAGTAGGAGCTGGTTCTTTGAACAGATTAACAAAATTGACAAGCCTTTAACCAGGCTCATCAAGAAAAAAGAGAGAACCCAAATAAATAAAATTAGAAATGAAAGAGGAGAAATCACAACCGATAGCACAGAAATACAAGAGATTGTAAGAAATTATTATGAACAACTGTATGGCAAGAAATTTGACAACCTAGAGGAAATGGACAAATTCCTGGAAACATATAATCTTCCAAAACTGAATCAAGAAGAAGCAGAAAGTCTGAATAGACCAATAACAGCTAGTGAAATTGAAGCAGTAATCACAAATCTCCCAGCACACAAAAGCCCTGAACCAGATGGCTTCACAGGTGAATTCTACAAAACATTTAGGAAAGAATTAACTCCTATCCTCCTCAGACTATTCCAAAAAATCCAAGAAAAGGGAAGACTCCCAAACTCGTTCTATGAAGCCAGTATTGCCCTAATTCTAAAACCAGGTCAAGACACAACAAAGAAAGAAAACTACAGGCCAATATCACTAATGAACATAGATGCTAAAATCCTCAACAAAATATTGGCAAACAGGATCCAGCAACACGTTAGAAAGATCATACACCATGATCAAGTGGGAATCATCCCAGGGATGCAAGGATGGTTTAATATTCACAAATCAATAAACATAATACACCACATAAACAAAATGAAAGACAAAAACCACATGATCATATCAATAGATGCAGAAAAAGCATTTGATAAAGTACAACACCCAGTTATGATGAAAACTCTCAGCAAAATGGGACTAGAGGGAGCATACCTCAACATAATAAAGGCCATATATGAGAAACCTGAAGCCAACATCATACTCAATGGACAAAAACTGAGAGCACTCCCCCTGAGGTCAGAAACAAGACAAAGATGTTCACTCTCTTCACTCCTATTCAACATAGTCTTGGAAGTTCTAGCCACAGCAATCAGACAAGAAAAAGAAATAAAAGGCATCCAAATTGGAAAAGAGGAAGTAAAACTGTCATTATTTGCAGGTGACATGATAGTGTACATAGAAAACCCTACAGAATCCACAAAAAAATACTCGACCTAAAAAATGAATTTGCCAAAATAGCAGGGTACAAAGTCAATATTCAGAAATCGAAGGCATTTCTGTACACCAACAATAAAATCTCAGAGATAGAAACTAAAAGAAAAATCCCATTTACCATAGCAACAAGAAAAATAAAGTACCTAGGAATAAACTTAACCAAGGAGGTAAAAGACCTGCACTTGGAAAACTATATAACACTGAAGAAAGAAATTAAGGAAGATACAAATAAATGGAAGCATATACCATGTTCATGGATGGGAAGAATCAACATCATCAGAATGGCCATACTACCCAAAGCAATTTATAGATTCAATGCAATCCCTATTAAAATACCAATGACATTTTTTCACAGACCTAGAACAAATACTTCAAAAATTTATATGGAACCAAAAAAGAGCCCGAATAGCCACAGCAATTTTGAGGAAGAAGAACAGAGTAGGAGAAATCACAATACCTAATATCAAACTATACTTCAAGGCCACGGTAATGAAAACAGACATATAGATCAATGGAATAGAATAGAGCCCAGAAATAAATCCAGGTCTATATGGTCAACTAATATTTGACAAAGGGGGAATGAACATCAAATGGAGTAAAAACCCTCTTCAAAAAATTGTGTTGGGAGAACTGGACAGGGACATGCAAAAAAAATAAATGATACTAGACCACCAACGTACACCATACACCAGAATAAACTCAAGATGGATCAAAGACTTAAATGTAAGGTGTGGCACCATAAAAGTCCTAAAGGAAAAAATAGGCAGGAAATTTTCAGATAACCCACGTAACAATATTTTCATGGATACATCTCCTAAGACAAGGGAAATAAAGGAAAAAATAAACAAATGGGACTACATCAAACTAAAGAGTTTCTGCTCAGCAAAAAAACATGAGCAAGATGAAAAAGGAACCAACCGTATGTGAAAATATATTTGCCAATGATATCTCAGACAAGGGATTGATCTCCAAAATACATAAAGAACTCATACGACTCAACACCAAGAAAACAAACAACCCAATTAAAAAATGGGCAAAGGACCTGAACAAACACTTCTCCAAAGAGGACATACAGAGGGTCCATAGGCATATGAAAGAATGTTCAACATCACTAGCCATCAGAGAAATGCAAACAAAAACCACAATGAGATACCACCTCATACCAGTCAGAATGGCCATCCTCAACAAGTCAACAAACGACTTGTGCTGGCGAGGACGCGGAGAAATGGGAACCCATAAGCCTATGGTCTCATTACCTGAGTGATTGCCTGTACGCATAGGCCTCACTTAATCCTGTCTGCATTGCTGCCTTCTGAGACTCAATGGTTTGGCTGAACTAAGTGACTGGAATACAACAAGGATGCCAGCCTCTTAAACCAAGCACGCAGTTGTCCGGGGACAGCCAACTGACCTGGAGTTTGCACGATCCTTCCCCATGTGGGAAGGCCACCCTCCCCTCCACACCCCCACTCTTATTAGGGATTTCTGGACCCAAGGGTAGGTAGGACGATGACCATGTCCAGCTTGAAGCAGCTAGAGGAGCTCAAGACCTTCGCCCATTGTCCTTTATAAGATTATAAAGGGTCTTAAGTCAGAGAGGGAGGGATTGTTATTTTATATTGTTAAAATAATTAAGTAATTAATTAATTATTTTTCTAAAAAAGAAGAAGAATATATGAAAATGTGAAGCAGAAGAGCTTGTATGTACGACCCATGGGCATGGACTGGGGGGGATTGCTGGGGGAACGCGGTGCTGGGTGGAAGGGAGCAAAGGGGAAAAAATTGGAACTATTGTAACAATATAATCAATAAAATATACTTAAAAAAAAAAGTAATACAAGACCAGCTTCCCCAGAGAAAATACTTTCTCTCCTCAAAACCCGTCCTTATCAAAAGGAGAAAATCCAGTGTAATTTATCAGACACAATGATCATCTTCCCCAAAGAAATAAAAATTGGAAACTTTTTTTTAAATGCATCCATTTGAGATCAGACATATTAACTTGGTTTTTCACCCCAGGCTGTAAAAGTTTTGTAAACATCAATGTCTAAAACTGGTAGGATGGGTGTAAAATCAAGACATGGCCTAGATTTTTGCCCCTAATCCCTTCCTCTCCCTCGTTTCCAAACATCCAGTCTTTATATATATATATATATACATATATATATATATATATATATATACTAGTGGAATTAAACTTGGGCAAGGTAAGTACAATCCTATCTCCACCTGGGTTGGACAATAAGTCATTGTTGGTTTCAAATGACTTTGGCATTCCCTCACAAAGGATGACCTTCACAAGCTCCAAATATTTTTGTACAGTCCAACAACAGGATTTTCTGTTACCCAAATCCCATTTCAAGTTTATCACACTGCTGAAACTTGTTTTCTGAAAAGTTTCCAGAAAATAACCAGACTAAATTGTAAAGTTAACAGTGAAGGCTTTTGAGACAAACAAGACAGCTAGCTATTTTCTAAGCCCTGAGAGTCATTGCTATACCCTGACCTCCAGGTTTAGCGATCTGACATTTGCCGACTGCCAACAACAGAAGATCCAGCCCCAACAAAAGCTCCAGTCGCTGTCTATGGGGCCTTTCATTGTCTCAACATACCCATCATTTCTCCTGTCTCTCTATAATTACAGAACTTTTTTTACTCTGTTGTGCTGTATTTATTGCCTCTGAGTCTATTATTGGACTACCACTTCCCAGTGATGTCCCCAGAGTGCTGATTCTTCCCAAAGCAGCAGTTTGATATGGAGCTGAACACTGGTACCAGCAGCAACCTGCCCCTGGTCAACAGCACAGGAAAAGCAGATCCCTCCCCTAGTTCTGCCATACCAGTTCCACCCTTCACTGTTCTACATATTTGTGTTTCACGTAACTTTTTTTTTTTTAATTTTAAAAAGAAAGGAGCTCCACAACGTACATCAAATAGAAATGAAAGCCTCTTGTCCACAGAAGTAACAGTTTTGTTTTTTGACAAAAGTACTTAAGGCCTCTAGTGTGGGGCCCCTCCTGAATTTCAGCCTTCTCTCCCTCCCTCTTACCTCCCACCACAGAAACCCGAATCAAGAAAAGATGGAAGGAAACTGTCCCACCTGGAAGGTTTCTGGGAGGGGATACCCCAGAGGACCAGGTCTCACTTAGCCAGCATCTCCTGACCCTACTAGTCCGAGGGCCTTCCAAGGAAGGTTAGGCAACCTCACTTGTCATCCCCTAGCTGATGACTGTAAAATAGCTCTCCCACTGTATCAACTTACTGAAGAGGTTTTTGTTCACTTAAACACAGAATATCGTACCAACGTGAGGAGGCACGCCAAGGAGAAGACAGGGAGGAGGGGCAGCAAGGGTTGTGGGACTAGAATGGGAAGCACTGTGAAAAACTGAGAGGACTAAGTGGTAGACAACCCTAGAGTGGTGACTGGGGAGCACTGGGAGCCAAATGGGCTTGGTGACATCAGGAAACTTGTGTTTGGGAACTCATGGGATGGCCTCTGTATTATCCCCACCAGCTCCAGCCTGTTGTGAGCTCCTGCCCTACCCAGCTCCGAATCCCTGTCTTTCCCTTCCACTACTTACCAGGATCAGCACCATCTTACCTTATCACCCTTTCCTCCTATCTGGTCAAAACCCCAGAGGCAGATAACTTAACATCAAGAACTCTTAAATTTGATAAAAGACAAACAGAAAAGGAAGAAAGAGAGAGAGAGAGAGAAAGGAAGAAAGGTGAGGCAAGATAGTAAAAACTAGGAAGATTCCTCAGCAAGTGGAACAGGGAAGCTGAGACAGCTGAACACAATGGCTGAGGAATTTACAGCCAGGTGCAGATGGTCACCTGGGCTGGAAGGCCCTGGAGTGCCTGGCAGGGACAAAACTGGGAAAACAAAGACCTTTCCTCCAGGGTAACCTTTCCTCCCCTGGCCTTCACCACCTGGAGATGACATCTAGGCCTTAGTTGTAGTTCAGCTCCAGGCCCAGAAAAGCAGCAAAACCAGGTGTGCAGATGTCAGGATCAGCTTCAAAGAGTAACGTGACCCCTTCTCCAGCACTGACCATTTGATGGAGACCATGACCCTGAAAGGGCACACCTGGAGAGCTGATGAACATTCTGCTGAAACCCTCCCCTAAGATTCCCACCTACAAGAGAGAAAAGCCTCAACACAAAGAACTCTCTGGGAGCAACCCTCACCATTTTCTTTCCCTTCTTCTTCCTCTGCTTTTTTTCCCCACAGGCATGAGTCTCCTAACTTCTAAGGCAATGAGCAGCTGGCAGCTTGTCCCAGGCTAACCCCCTTGAACCTGTCCGCAAGGATCCCTCTTCACTGACTTCCCAGTGGGCTAAGGCAGCCCAGCCTAGACTCTCCTGTTGCTTTCTCTACACTATGCCCTTCCTTGTTTCACTGTCCCCAACTTTAGGAAATGTATCCTCATAGTCACCCGGACTTGTGCTGTGAAATCTTTCCTACACACTGTAGCTGGCCCTAGGCAGACCCACGAGGGCCAGGCCCCTGTCTGGTAACAGAGGGAGAAAGGCACGAAGGCTATAAACACTTTAGAGCTACATTTATATAATAGGAAAATGCCAACATCTGTTTTGACATATCTCTGGAACCGGCAGACTAATTTGCTAAACAGTATTCTACAGGAAGTTGGTGATATTTGAAACATTAGATGAAAATAATGAAGCTGCGTTTTCCACAGCTTGGCTCCATTGCTAAAGCGGAAAAAAAGACAAGCCACTACATTCTGACATATGGCTTGATTTTTTGACTAGTACCGAGTACAGAATATCATATAATTTCTGAATTGAGCTTTTTAAATTATACAAATAATGACGCTTGATGGCATCTCACAGTTTAAAATATTTGATAAATTCTTAAAACACAGGCACTTAATTTAAAAGCAAAAGTAACTATGTTGCCTTTCATAGGCCTCAGAATGTCCACCTAGACCTGCATACTATTTTACCTTGAGTTAAATTTGGAAAAGTTTTCAACTCTCTGAGTTTTGTTGTGCTTAAAATCTCTCAACTTACTTTTTTAACATTTGGGTAAATCAATTAATACTTTAAATTCTTTAGAGGAAGAACTATGCAGAAAGCCCCAATCTTCCTTGGCATCACAAGAATGATTTCCAGTTTTTGCAGCATATTTCCATATGCTGTCTTATATCTGGGGAAGACTTTGGGCCATAAATTAGAAAAATAAACTTAATTGGATTCCTCAAAGGAGTTCAGAAGTAGGCAGTGCATTTTTTCTGAAAGAAAAACAGAACCACTGGAAATCAGTATGCAATGAATGGGATAAAAGAAAGATCCTGGGCTGGGTTTTTATTATCCTGCTTGTCCCCTACCTGTCTCCCTCAGGACCAGGGACAAAGGAAGCCTGCCCCAGGCAGGATCCTTACAGCCACCCTTGCCAGTTCTCTCCCCTGTCCAGGTCCCTTCTTTTGACACCCCACTGTCTTCTTCAGTCACCACTTCATTTTACAGCAATCTCCTGAAACCCCTCACCCTCTCTCAATGCTCACTCAGCCATTGCACTTTTACAGAAACCCCAGGCTTAGCTGGAGGCTGCTTTTTCATGTGCTTCCTATCATCATCAAGGAGGAAGAAAGTTCCTTCCCCCGCCTGCCAGTGAGCAATCACAGTGATACGCACCACCTTTGCTCCTGCTTCTCCTGTGGGTGCCCCGTGCCACCTGGTACGATTCTCTCTGTGTTCTGGAGCACCTCTGTGGGTTACTAGTCAATTACTGCCCTTCTGCTGGTCAGGAATTCTGCTCTGGTTCAGCATTCCACCTCCACTTTACCCCTTGCCAGCACCAGAATGACCAGAACTCCACGTGTGTGCCTAATCAGTGACATACTATCAACCCCAGTGATGTTCACCTCCAGATATTTATTGTCTTCAAATGGCGTGGCCACACCCCAGGTGGTGCCATTACTCAGATGACTCAACCTTAAAAGATACAGGTCTGACACCCTTTGTTCTGACAACACACCCCTTTTCCGGCCCCGCCCCCTGCACCACAGAGGGCTCTCAACTCACTGCAGCGATTCTTCCCATTCTCCAGGCTCTCACCCTCTCTGAGCAGTACTTGGTCCATTAATCACCTGCCTCTCAGCTCACCTCCTCAGCTTCATTATCATGCAGGCTCTATAAATCACTTCCCTGTAGAATCTGCCTTCCCTGCTTTGAACAGTCACCACTGAGGCCAGATTGGGCCAACTGTCCATTCCTGGGCTGCTGGAGAGAACTGACAGCTGCTGACGGCCATTCCAGACTCAGGCTCTCCCTTCAGTTCCCTGCTCAGAGTAGCTTTGGGGTCCTCTCCTTCATCTCTGGTTAGTGCACTTTCTAATTCCTCCTGAGGCAAGTACTTTTCCCTGAAAGTTCACTCCTCCATCCACCACACCTTTTCACTTGTAGATGTGATTTCTGCTCATTTTGTTGAAAATGAGAAACCATTGGATATGGATTACATTAGTGTCAATCCTGACTTTTCTCCCCTTTGTCCTAACTCTTCTCTCCTATATCAGAGGGAAGCATCTTCCCGCTGTTTCCAGGGCTCCCACCTTCACACTCAGAAGCCAAGGTTTAGGAGACCATGTGAGCACAAGGTTTTCCCTCTGTCAAATAAGGAAAATAACAACAATAATTACTAAAGATATAAAGATGAAATTATTTGATACATATAAAAGTATGCAGTGTATTCCAAGAACACATAAGCATTCACTGATTATCAGCTGCCATTCATAGACAGCATTAAATGTGAAGCAATTCATCACAGTGAAGGAGTAATTATCTTTGGGTCGTAGGATTATGGACATTAATTTGTCATTTCTTACTTCTCTGCATTTTCTGTGTATTCCATAATAAATATACAATGCATTTGTAATAAAAAGGGAAATAGAACAGAGATCTGTCATTTTTTAAAGATTGTATTTTTCTCTCCATTAAAAAAAAAATTTACCAGACTTAGTGTGGGGATCACACTATAAGGCATGTAAATATCAAATCACTATGTTTTTCAACTACAACTAATATAATATTGTACGCCAACTATATTTTAATACAAAGTAAAAAAGCCAATTATTATTTCTTAGCCTATCTAGCAATATTTTTATACTTTCTTGAAAAGTGCAAAGAATAAAAAATATCAATCACTTTCAGTTATTTAACATTCTTTGACAATCACATTTTCTTTCCAATACTTACTAAAAGAAATTTAGACAGGGTTCAGGAATGTATGTCTTCAATCCTATGAGCAGAAAAGTGCTGTACATCACTTTGTGTTGGTACCTGGTTGTATATGTTTCTTAGGAGAAGTGACCTAGCTCATGGGACCCTAGCTTCATCAAAGACCCCCACTATCTAAACACAGCTTATAACACTGAACAGATCACATGGCTTCACAGTCTTTTGGTGTCTTGGTTGTGATTGGTATTACTGAGTGACAGAGCACCAGTGGTATCCTCCATTCCTTATTTGGACCATAGAAGCTTTGTACCATTTAGAAGCAAGATTGGGTGAGAGAAGTCCTCAGAAAAACCAAGGCTGAAGATTGTTTAACTGATACAAAGATAATGTGAGTAAACTACTTCATGTACATCTGTGTTTGTAAACTCAGTTGTGAGACTTGCAGAGTACGTTATTATGCCTCTTATTGTACCTTTTAGTTAATTTCATGATGAAATTAAAGATTCTTAAAAGATTAAAAAATGATTTTCTGTTGCAATTATAACTAAGAAAAAATGTAAACTATGATTGGGGGAGTTGATCTTTTACTCTGTTATTGCTTTGGCTGAACTGCCACATCAAGCAAATTGTTGTTTAATCAATCTGATTTTTAAAATATAACTAAATCATCTTCCACCTGTTTCTTCTTATGGCTGCACTTTTCCCAGCGCACCCATGGACCACTTTGCTCCCACCTTTTCCCATCCTCTTGATGTGCCTACTCCCTACTCATCTCTTCACTGAATCTTAGCTGAATCTTCATCAGCGCTCTCTCCCTGGTTGCCTAAATAACTGCAGAGAGAAAGGACTCATGTCAGCCCACAGGTAACTTTGTGACATAATCAGAATCATTTGTCCCATCATAAATTACTAAAATAACCAAGCCCATATACATGAAAATTTTAAAAAATCACAGTTCAGCTAAGTTCCCTCTGTTCTCTAGCACGACTTTTTAATATTTATTTTTTTACATATAAATATGTAAATCAAGAGCAGTTTCCAAAATATAAATTAGAGTTTATCAATAGTAACTATATTGACAGCTTGACTTGGATAATTCTGTTTTATGAAGGGCACTTTTGTGCATTGGAGGACGTTTTGCCTACTAGTTGCCAATAACAACCCACCTTCCATATGTGACAACCGAAAATGTCTCCAGACATTGCAAAATCACTCCTGGTTGAGAACCACAGATAGAGATGAGCGCTCACATCTTCTATGTATCGTGTATAGAATAATTTTACAAAGGATCATCTTTCAATTTGACTTACTTTGTAATTCTTTCAGTAGCCACAATTTCAACAACTTTGAACCCCAAATTAGGTTTTTCATGTCCTGGTTCTCATTGTGGTTAGCAGGGGTAATGTGAGAACTTCAAATATTTCCACGTGGAAATGTATGTAGAACAAATTGAGAGAAAAGCAGTTTCAGATTTATCTTCATATCTGTTGTGAAAAAAATAAATCAAGTATATTCCAGAAAAAATACACCTGATTTAGATATTGTCTTAACAATCTCCTTTTGTATTACACATTCACAGTGATGCAGTAGGTGCCTTCAGTCATTTCCGCCATTCTCTACAAGATGGGCTCAAGGAGACACTTTAAATGCAAAATTCTGTTATATATCTCAAATAGGTCCAGATGGAAATTTTAAGTTATATTTGAAATGTTTTTTATTTAGAACAAATGAAGCAGATTCTAAGAAGAGGGTTCAGATTTAACAACATCATGTGAGACCATCACAATTTCAGAATATAGATTTCTATAATTGTAAAGGATGCTTCAGGAAAACAAGAACCAAGAAAGCAAGTTGTGCCCAGACACACTGCATCTAGCTCACCTTATGAACTGACAGAAAAATGTAAACCATTATTGGAATTCTTCAGAAGTTCAACATTTTACAACTTGTAGTTTTGGGTGTCTTTTTGGCCTTTTCATTAAGGGGGTCCTTTAGTGTTCACAATCAACTAAAAATTTACACACACACACTTTTATTTGCATATATTACAGCTGACCCCTTGAACAACACAGGGATTAGGGGCACCCACCCACCCACACACACACACACACAGTCAAAAATCCATATAGAAAACTTGACTTCCCAAAAGTATAACTACTAATAGCCTCCTGTTGACAAAAAAACACTGATAGCACAAACAGTAGTGAATTAACACGTTTTTGTATGTTATATGTATTACCTATTGTGTTATTATACTAAACTAAAGAAAAAATGTGATTAAGAAAATTATAAGAAAGAAAAAATACATTTACAGTATTTATTGGAAAAAGTTTTACATATAAGCGGACCCACATATAGTGTGGTTTCCTTGGGCCAGGCATCTTCTGGCTGTGTTCATGTTGGTTGACAGTGGTTCATTCAAGACAAGCTTTAGATATGTTTATTACCTTGATTGTGGTGATAGTTTCACAATGCAAGCATATGTCCAGACTCATCAAATTGTCTACATTAAATATGTATAGTTTTCTGGTATATAAATTATACCTCAATAAACCTGTTAAACAGAATAAAAAATACTTTTTATGCAAAGAAAAATGGAATATGGTGCACTGGAGAAAGGGTTGGTACAATATAATTTAATCAATCAATTAGCAGGACTAGATACCAACTCCTGTACCTTGTTGGCTTTACTATCACACATTTCCTTTTGCCTACCGAAGTCCTTGGTAAAGTTGTTTACAACATCACAGAATATCAAAGAATCATTATAAGCCTGGCTGGTCCTTTCTAGGCCTCAACAGAAGAAGTCATAGGATTTGAAGAACACACTGGAGTATGTTATGAGGTTTACCAGGAGGTCTCCTGCAGTCTTGTTCTGATGAATGCGGTTCTTAAAGGTTAACATGGATCTTCAAGTGGCAATCATGCCTTTGCACATCTGGAGACACAGGGGACTTTGAGACAATGCAAAGAAAAATGGCATCAAATTATTTCCTAATGGGTAAGATTTTTTAAAAGTTCTCACATGCAATTGAATGAAGCAAACTATTTACATAAACATACATAAAAACATCGTAATGCAATTTATAATGTGCATAATTAAAATTCTTTTATTTTTGCCCAGAAAAATATTGGCCGATAGAGATGGCAGAGGGGTTGCTAAAGGAAGACTGTTGTACTTTTAGCAGTACTTAGGATCATTCTTTTTTTATTTTAAATGATGAATTTGTTTGGGGTATAGACATTGGCAATTTACCAAGGCAATGAGTGAGCACATACTTATTTCTGTAATAATAGCTCATCTGATCTTATAAACATGTTGTTTTCCTCAGAGTTGAGGCTGGGAGCAGGTGTGGACTGGTTTCTGCTGATTGGTTGGGAGCCTCCCATCTGCCCCTTCTCTGAACTCCCACAAGTGATCCGGTGCAACAGGCAATGAGCTCCTGCCTGGGCTGCCACCACTCCTCCGTTAAACTGATTTTTACAAACAATGTGGCTGTCAAATGTCATTAAACAACCTTCTTAGATATAGACCTGGACAGTTCTCAAGGGAACACTTAAGACCAAGAAATGAAGTTGAAAATTTTTATTGCTCATGTCTAACAACAAGATTTCAAATGGCTGTAATAATTAAGATTGTAAGTACTGAGAAGCTGAATGTTGTGCCCAATGATCTAGCAATACACAAGCATCCCAACAGGAAAACCTAAACTCCATTCTCTCATTCAGGTGAAGATGGAAAGATGATGCTAGATGCCATTTCATTCTATAAAAGCTCCATTGTAATTAATATGGCATTTTTTTAAAGGTAATTTTTGAGAGGCATGAGGTCAGTAACCTCCTGTACTTCTACCAAGGTTTGAAGTTGATTTTTGGGAATGTTCAATGATAAAATAAAACAATTCTAAATAGCTTTATTTTTTATCACAAAACAGGCAACAGGATTTAACACCAAATTAGGTATTTATTGTTTCATAGTGTCTTCAGAAGTTACATCCAATGCTGTAACAGTTACTGTCACATAAAAGAATCCTATAGTGGACCAAGTTTATGCATTGTCTCTGCAGATTATGTAGTTTTCAGTGGTGAATCTAGATGCTTGGGAGAATGGTTTATACTGTACTTTCCTTTCAAGGGCTTTAAGTTCAAGTTCAATGTTGGCCAAGAGTTATGGTACAGGGAAAAAGCAATCAACTTCAGCAGGAAAAACATTAATTTTAGTCAAAGCTAAGAATGACAGCTTTTGTAAACTTGTGAAGCAGTTTGAAATTGACTTTGGAAAAAAATCACTTGATGTCTAGGTGGTCCTCAGTGAGCCAGTTACTACTATATTTGTGGCAGCTGCCACCAGCATGTGCCTGATTTTCCTATAAATGGGTTTACATGCAGAGGAACAGGAACACATCTTGTTTCTCCAGGCATTGCATTGACATTCCTACTGTAGGACAACACTACAGTGGTATGGGCAACTGTTTGTTTCTATTTCTGTTTGGTTTTGGAAGATGCAAAAATCAGAGGAATGTCAGATTCTGGAAGTCTGAGACTGGCCTAAATTCCCACTTCCTTTGGAGCCACAGATCCAGTGGAGCAGCATGACAATGGGTGGTGGTGGCCCTTTTCCTATTCCTGAGATGAAAAAGAGGTATAAGAGCAATTTTATTGAAAGTGTATCCTACCAATCCTCTACTTAGAATTGGAACCAATAACATCCAAGAGAAATGACAAATCATCGTCTTAAACAAGGTACTAGCAAATTTTTATAGGCCATTAAACTATACACTTATAGAGTAGGAAGCTAATTTACCAGATTCCGTCTCTCCCTCCCAGTGTTTGAGCCATTTTTAGTTCTCCAGGTAGCTGAAGAAGAGAGGGAGCACATTTACCTTCTGGCCCCTGATGACTGATTAAATTAGAAGACCTGGGATACAGCTTCTGACCTGATCTACATTTTTGTTTAAGAATTACTGTAGACTGATTTCCTGCCACTAGCAATGTATAATGGATTTTATACCACATTTCTCCTTCCTGATCTGAAAATGTTCTTGACTGGCTAACTTATTCTTGTCAACACAGTAAAATATGTTTATCTGAATTAGATCTGATATCAACTTTTATCATGGGTAATAAGCTTGATTTTCTCAATGGCAGAGCTAATATGATCTTTAGAAAAGACTGTATGAGGTCATTTTTTGCTAAAAACAGTACAATTGGTGTCAGGCTCTGAATTAGGCTTTTATGATGCTCTAAGTCACTTTGCTCTGGGAATTATATTTGCAGTAGAGAACAGGTCTTCATTCCTGATGCTTCTGCTACCGAATTTCTGATAATAACCTATATTAAAATTAAATAAAACCTTGCTCCATCTGCTAAAAGAAATGTATAATTCATCTTTACTATAAGTCCATCTTTAAAGGAGTGTGAAATACTGTCATTTTAAAAATCACTGCCAACACTGCAGCCTTGCAGATAGGCAATCAGACAGGAACAATATATCTCATTCATTGTTTTCCAAAATCAAAAAAGAAAAGAAGCAAAGGTTAAAGCAATCTATTGTCTCTAGTTTCGTAGCTTTGAAACAAAAACTGAATGCCTTGGATCAGTATTAATTGAGTTACAAAACATAATTAAATCAATTACAAATCAATTATTATTAGTGCTTTCAATAGGGGAGGACAACAGAAATAAATTCCAAAACAATTCTTGGTCTACAAATATTTTACGTGGTACCGCACTGTGTGATATTTGGTATTACCTTTTGTGCATTTCTCAGGTCAAAGTATTATTATAGCTTCTCTCATTTTACAACCACTGATCAGAGAAAAAGGGAGTCAGAATGTCTTAGATAATCCACTGTACAGAAATCACCAAGTATACCAGGAATGAATGGATGTACTGCACATGACCAATGCCGTTTCCTTAAAAGAGTAGCAGAGAGTCTGCATATGAAAGATTTATGGGTGTCATTTGAATACTCTACTTACTGAAGAATTTATTACTGGCGCCTTGAGATGAGCGTGAGGGAAGAAAGACTGCTCTGAGGTAGGCTCGGTTCATTGTTATTCGTTATGTACCCAGAGCCCTGTAATGAGACAGAAATGCTGAGTGTGGGTATAGGCGGTGGAGATACTTCAAAAATGCAAACAAAAATAAAACAAAATAGTAACAACAAAAACTCCAATGGAGCATGAACGCCACCCTGCAGCTAAAGATAGTTGACAGCCTTGTTGCAAAATTAATAAGAAAATGGTTTGACAGTGCTGGGAAATGCTCATAATTAGTTCTGAAAATAGGGAAATTTTGTAAAAAAGCATCAGGACATTTGTAAATTCCAACACTATCAAGGCTGTACCTTCAATGAGTATTAAGGAAGTGTTTACACAAATTGATTAGCTGAGTGCAGTCAGTATATTGTTAAAATAATATGTCCTTTGATGGTCGGTTACCCTCTAATGCACCCCCACCCCCCAGGGAGCCCCTGGGGACATGGAATTCCTCAGCAGAGACTTTGTCCATAACTTTGTAGGCACCCTGACCCACTAATTACCAAAGGTTCCTGTGGAAACACTCATCCATGTAGGCTTTCATTACCATAATTTTCACTCTTCTGCAGATAAAGAAGAAAATCAGGACAACCTTCTTGAACTCTGAGCAGTTGATCCTGGTAGAGTCCAAGGTTCAGACACATACAGATCATGGGTCTCCACAGGGACCCTCCATGACACTTAGCTTGGGCATGTCCAGGTCTCCATCTTTTTACAATCACCTACTTGTCTGACCTTTTTCTACATTTGCTTCTTTTTTCTTGGGTATTACTCCATGAAACAATGGGTACAGACCCCTGGATTGCCCTGGACCATGTTTACTAACCTTGCTAAGGACCAAGGCTTCCCAATGCCAGGGACACCCCATGCCTGCTCACTATCAATTCCTTTTCAGTTTCTTTAGAATTCCCTGCCCATAAACACACACACACACACACACACACACACACACACACACACACACATGGAATCCTCTTTATTTCCCCAGTATGAATGCCAATTCTAGTCAGAATCTACCTAAGTGAGCTAAGTGAAACGTTCTTGAAAGACAAGGGAAGTTCAGATGCCCCAAGCAAGTTTCCAGAAGTTGTAGAATAGAAATATGCCTAAAGTGAGATGGGCAAATGAGTAAGGAAACGCTTGAGTCTTGTGACTTCATGTGGCTGAGCCTGACCCAGCACCCCAGAGCTTCTCAGAGTCACTAAGCCTGTTACATTCAGAGGTGACAAAGTCCTCAGTGTCATCAAAGCCACTCACCTGCAGAGTTATGTTGGGAAGGCCACATGTGCAATGTGTGGCAATGCCATGTTTCTCTTCTTCCTGTAAAATGTTGGGGCACTGTAGGGCTAATAGATGGTGACTAGTCTAGCCTAGAGAAAGGACCCTGAACAGCACTCGGTATCATTTTCAAAGAGTTTAAATGTGAGTCTGAAGCCAATTTCTTAATGAAAACCAGCCAAACTTCAGCCATATCCAGAAATAACCCTAGAAATCAAACTGTGGTTAATGTTTTTTGACATCAAGTTCCTGTAGCAGAATTAAATTGCTTGGTGCATCTTAAAAGTGTTAATATCTAATTGTGCTTCTTGTAGTAGAAGAAAAATAGAAAGGACAATGAAACGTGTCACACAGAAATGAAAAATGTGACAAGCTGTCCCCAGAAGGTTTTAGCAGAAATCTCAACTGTCTCAGGAGTTGTTTCGTGAAAGAGGTTCCCTGGAAGTGGCAGGTGCCCCTGTGAAAGCCCACACGTGAGGGCCTGTGTGATGGTGAGGGTGTGGAAGTGAAGAATTGGCACATGCGCAACAGCTGTATACAGTAATAGAAAAACAAAGTTATTCCACAGCTGGGGGAAGTATTTAGATTATCGCTAAAATTATTCTAAACCTATTGTCCTCTGTTAAATAATAATTTAAAAAGATAACAACAATGATATACTCATGAGGATAGCTAAACTCCAAAAAATCGACAATGCCAATTACTAGCAATAATGTGAAGCTACAGGAACTCTCCTTCATTGCTGGTGGGACTTTAAAGTCATTCAGCCACTTTGGAAGACAATTTAACATATTTTTACAAAGCTACACAAAGCTTTATCATATTATCAAGCAATCATGCTTATACGTTTTTCTCAGTTGATTTTAAAATTTCTCACCCCATAAAAATCGACACACCAAGGTTTTTTTTCATAATCGCTAAAAACTGGAAGCAATCAAGATGGCCATCAGTAGGTGAATGGATAAACAAACCGCTACATCCAGACAATGGAATGTTATTCAGCAATAAAAACAAAGGTGCTATCAAGCCACACAAAGATGTAAATGAAGCGTTAATGCCAATTGCATTAGATTTCTGATTCTCTCCAAAGGCTCCTATACCGCAAGAGAGAGCACTGAGGACCAGGTCAAGGAAGCCCAGGTGCCTAAAGTAACAGTGACCGTGAAGCCCTCGTGCTGGAATCACTGTTTCATGAGCCTCATTTTGATCGCTCCGGAAATTCATGTGGAGTGCTCTCAAGAATTCTACAGTGTACCTTAGGTGGGGGAATGTGAGCACTCCATGTGAAGTGAATTTATTTCCTCCTCACACCACGAGAGCTTAGTTCTCAGGGACCCTGAAAGGCATGTTAATGACTCACAATGATGCTTCGCTCCCTGACTCTGTCTGCCTCATGTGAGGGGCTGGTAGGATCAGAGGCCCCAGGAGTAAAAGCAAACTGGTTAGAACAAACTTCAATTATGCAGGGTAATGACATGGGAAGAGGGGGGCAGGGCAACAATGAACACTACCCAACACATTATAATCTCCAGGTTATAGATGGAGAAATGGAGGCTCAGAGCGCATGAGCAACTTTCCCAACGTGAGGCAGATCAGTCCGGTCCGAAGTTAAGTCTCCCACCCCTTCTTTTTGGAGACTGGAAGGAGGCTGGCTATCCATCCACACAAAACATCCCGTTTAAAAATTAGTGGTCTAACTTCCCATGGTGGGGGGGGGGGGGGGATAAAAAAGCACCACCTCACACCAAAAAATGGGCCAAGAACCTTAACTATATTTGAAAAAGATTCCCAAGTTTATTTGAAACTATTGCAAACGTTGTCTCAGCGCGCCATCTAGAGGACATCTCTGGAAGTGTCACGCTTTTCCTCCGCCTTGCAGCCTGCTGCATACAGGCCCGCCCGCGCGCTCTTGCTCAGATCTGCGCCAGAATAACACCCCTGCCACGCAGGAGCCTTCCAGTCTGGGGCCGAGACAGAGCTGGGTACTGGACAACCGCCCGACACCCGGCAGGTCTTCATTTCTTGTATTCCTGCTCCTTTAGAATCTATTACCCAAGGCCACATGCCATGGTTTGCCAAGCAAAGCAAAGCTCAAAAGGCAGTTTATGTTGAGGGACCAGGGGGTTCTTTACCGTGTCCCCATGTTGTCACCAGCGCCACCACCACTGGCTTTGCCAAGAGCTCGAGGGCCCCCCTGCCTGTTTGCACTTCTTGCTACAGCGGTAGCTGCCCTCCTCACCTCGATGGCCTCCACCAAGTCATCAGTTTTCTGATGTGTTTGGTTGTGCAGGTGTTGAGAAGGGCACGCGCTGAGGTGACCTGATGGGATTGCTGGTGGTCCCACAAGCAGCAGGTGTAGACCGAGGATGGAGCTACTCAACTCCACGGAGATCACGCAAATGAAAACGTCAGTTCCACTTTCCTCTCCTCTTTCTCTTCGGGGCTTTTCGTCTTTTCCCCTCGGTGCCCCCTTTCCCTTCCCGAACGATTCAGTACTCGGGTTCGTGAGGAGGGTTAGCGTGTGTTTGCTGCGGTGGCATTCAGCGGAGAGGCGGTCTGCAGAGAGGCGCGGCTCAGCGGGGGAGGTGGGCGCTGCTGGGCACCCCGCGGACGCTGGGCAAGGCTCCTGGGCTCCCTGGGAGAGGAGACAGGTCTGTCCCTGCACCCAGGTCCTGGCGTGTTTGCACCTTAACCACCGGACTCCTTCCTGAGGAAGCTGCCTTCCCCTCACCTGTGATCCACAGCAGAGCTCAGTGCCCTTCATCTGCCCCTAAGCCCTGACTTCTCCCTCTAAGCTGTGGCCCCTGACACCGCGTTCTGGGGACCCGGGCCCTGAGAGGTGGCGCCTCTTTCCGAGGTGGAGGGACACAGTGCTGAGGCTGCCTCCTTGGTTCGCTGTGAGCACAACCACCGC